>NC_048223.1:120028544-120031507 GCF_002007445.2 Ailuropoda melanoleuca
TTTTTTTTTTTTTTTTTTTTGTAACCAGTGCATTTAGGAGAGCCTTTTTTTTTTCTTTTTTTCTTTTTACTTATTCGTGCATGGCTCCATGACTTGGGCTGAGGGCTCAATCTCCTTCTGTCATAAGCAGAAACACCCTGGCGCTTCCTGGAAAGGTAGCTATTGCAGGTGTTTGGGGATACGACATTGCGTTCACGTGTCCTGTGAGGATTACATGTGGTGATTAATAGAAGCACATAGGATAGCACCTGTGTGTAAGTGAGTTCTGGGAATGAATTTTATTCAAGGGATACTAAGAGAAACCTGGACCCTGCTTTCAGGTTGCTCATAGTCTAGAAGAGATGATTTCTCGCCGAGAGTTGAGGAAAGTCTTACAGATCAGAGGCGATGTGGCATTTGAGCTAGGGTTCCGGGGGTATAGATGGGGACGAAGCCCAGCCATTGGGATTCGACCACGGTGTTTGAGAGGCGTGCACTAGTCCCGTGGCACAGCCCCGGTGGTGCACACAGGTGCACATCACAGACCAGGTGCTTGCAAGAAATGCAGATATCTGCGCCCCATCTCCAGAGAGAGAAGCTTAGGAGGGGTGGGGCTGGGGAGCAGGGCTGGAAAGCAGCAGTTTTAATCAGTCCTCTGGGGGACCCTGGTGCAGGCAGCTCTTGGGAATGGTTTGTGAGTTGCTGGCCAGATTGGAGGGGAGCAAGTTAGGAGGAATCAAGTTTAGATGAGTCATGACCTCAGAAGGTCTAGAACCAGAGTGAAAGTGTGGGTGGGAACGGAAGTTCAAAGGGGAGAAAATAGGACATAGGACGGTTATTCTGATATGTGCCACCTCACGGATGAACCTAGAAGCATTACGCGGCGTGAAGGAAGCCAGGCACAAATGGCACATATTGTCTGATTCCATTTACATGAAATATGCAGAATAGGGAAATCTGTAAGAGACAGAAATCTGAGTAGTGGTTGCCAGGGGGTGGGAGAGAGGAGTGGGGGTGACTTCTGATGGGGATAAGGCTTCTTTTAGGGGTGATAAAAATGTTCTGGAAGTAGATAGTGATGAGGGCTGCACAAGGTCATGAATGCACCAGATGCCACTGAACTGTCCCATTTAAAACTGTTAAGATGGCAAATTTTAGGGTATATGTATTTTACCCCAATAAAATCAAAATGTACCTTAGGGGCGCTTGGGTGGCACAGCGGTTGGGCTTCTGCCTTCGGCTCAGGGAGTGATCCTGGCGTTATGGGATCGAGCCCCACATCAGGCTCCTCTGCTATGAGCCTGCTTCTTCCTCTCCCGCTCCCCCTGCTTGTGTTCCCTTTCTCGCTGGCTGTCTCTATCTCTGTCGAATAAATAAATAAAATCTTAAAAAAAAAAAAAAAGGTACCTGAGCATATTTTCACATGGGTCCATTTTTTAAAAAGATTTATTTATTTATTTTAGACAGAGTGCGAGCAGGTGGAGGGGCAGAGGGAGAGAGCAGGGAGCCCCACGCAGGACTGACTCCCAGGACCCTGAGATCCTGACCTGAGCCGAAACCAAGAGTGGGATGCTGAACAGACTGAGCCACCCAGGCGGCCTGGGTCCGTTTTTTTCCTAAAGATTTATTTATTTATTTTAGACAGAGAAAGGGCGAGAGAGCACACGCACAAGCACAAGTATGGGCAGGGCGGCAGGGGGGCTGTTGC
The DNA here is from genome assembly GCF_002007445.2 of Ailuropoda melanoleuca. NCBI lineage: Eukaryota > Metazoa > Chordata > Mammalia > Carnivora > Ursidae > Ailuropoda > Ailuropoda melanoleuca. The sequence continues at coordinate 120,030,232 of NC_048223.1, forward strand.
AGGGGCAGAGGGAGGGGGAGAGAAGTTCAAGCAGATTCCCCACTAAGCGCAGAGCCTGGTGAGGGGCTCATGGTCACAGCCCTGAGATTGTGACCTGAGCCAAAATCCAGAGTCAGATGCTTAACCAAACTGCGCCACCCGGGTGCCCCGCACGGGTCCGTTGTATAAAGAGTAAAAGGTGACTTTTGCCCCATTCCAGAACATGCGGTTGCTGGTCCCAAGCAAACAGAGTTGCAGTGTGTTTTGCTTCTGTTATTTTGAAGGACCTCTGCAGGGGACTTTCTGCAAAAAAGTCAAGAGAAATGAAGCCTAAGGCGTAAAAGATCCGCTGAAATGCACACGCACCATCTCTCTCTCCACCGGCACACAGCACGTCGTCTTCAGGGAGGTCCAGCATCAAAGCTCTTTCACGCTCTTATTTTTACTGGCAGGAGAGAGCAGGAGGCAGAAAAGAATAACAGCAGCCGCTGGGGCCCTCTGAGCAGGACGGGTGCTCTGGTTTGTAGCAACGAGGACAGAATGCTGGGCCTTGGGGGGCTGGCCCTGAGCCTCCGGGATGTGGCTTATGGAGCTTAAGCTGCTCCTAGGTCTCAGGGGCTATATTCTCCGTTCTTTGAAGGAAGCAGAGCGGTGGAATCCATCCCAAACCAAGATTCAAGGCCTTGGAAACTAAGCTGTGGGCCTGGCCAGCTCTCATGGCAGGTACTCAAGTGCCCGCGGAACCGGCCAAGACAAATACTCAGGGGCTTTCAGAGCCTCTAAAAGCCGTGTGCCCCTAGCACCCAGTTCCTGAGCCCACCTGAAGGTATGCGAACTCGACACCACCTGCATAGATGCCCATCCCCCCGCCCCCCACCCCCTGTTCCACAGGTGGGTTTCTTCAGGAAGGCACACTGTCAGAAATATTAGTTTAGCTGCTGGCCCTGAGGGGCGAGAATGCTAGAAAGCTCTGGTGGGTATAAAGGACTGGTGTTTTCTTTTTCTTTCCTCACTGTAGGTTACAAGCGCTGATGAAAGGATGGACTTTGATCCCTCTAGCGCTCAGCCATCCCCGGAAAGGGAAAGCCAAGGAGAGCCGGCAAAGCCAGGAACCCGCCACGAGCCATGCAGAGTCAGCAGAAAGCCGTCTCCCTCGGTGTGGAAAGAAATTATTGCTTGGGACTCTCTGAGCCCTTCCAGAAGGTTACGTTTTAGGAATCACCACACCTCAGTGTTCTGCTTTGGCTCCAGAGAAAAGAGAGTCTCAAGCTGTGCGTTCTTTTTTTTTTTTTTTTTT
>NC_048223.1:120037181-120082341 GCF_002007445.2 Ailuropoda melanoleuca
GGACAGAGATAGAGACAGCCAGCGAGAGAGGGAACACAAGCAGGGGGAGTGGGAGAGGAAGAAGCAGGCTGTCCAGCGGAGCAGGGACCCCCATGTGGGGCTCGATCCCAGGACCCTGGGATCACACCCTGGGCCGAAGGCAGATGCTTAATGACGGAGCCACCCAGGCGCCCCAGAATGGATCCCTTTTTTCCTTCATCCCCATCCTTTGGGGACAATTTTGCAAACGTTTTTACGCACTCTTCTACTGGTATCTACTTTCTGCCCACACCGGCCCTACCCATGGCATGGCCATAGCGTGACCTTAAGAAACGGGTATCTAGCCTAGACTGCCTCTCACAAAGATCATCTGCCTCAGTTTCCCCCCTCTATAAGGATGTGGATAATAACCCTGATTTTGTATGTGCATATGGAGACCGCCATTTCTACATTGGCTTTGAATTCCTTAGAAGATGTTAGGCTCTGGCTTATTTTTTAATTTCTTATTACACTTGTCACTTCAGAAGAGGGGTAGCAGTGACAAGAACAATAAAGGCTAGGGGTGAGCTTGTAAGGAAAATGATACCAATTACCACACATCCAGATCATAGCTCCGAAAAAGTAGCTGAGGACAGGAATTAAGATGATGAAGCTTTTTAAGTCTTGTAAGTACAACTCTTTGAAACCCACTATCCTTCAAACACATCGTAATGATCTTGCCATCATGACTTCAAACGGTCTTAATGAAACCCACAGAGAAAGGCATGCACAGCTTCTCAGTGGTAAGGGGAAGAGATTCGTTTAGAAAATTAATAGAAGTGGACAAGTCATTACACGCAGCCGTCCTGTTGCTACAATAAATTGTTACATTGTTGTAGGCTTTTATAAAATTAGATACCGCAGTAGCAAGAAAAAAAAATGAAACCCCTGTCTCATTTATCGGAAGGATCAGTAGAAACTGAAATAACTCCATCCTGAGAGAGGATTAAATTCTAACCTTTCCAAAAAAATGTCATTGAAATGAAAAAGCCCATCTACCATGGTGCTTCGTGCTGGGGCTTGAGCCTGCCTGGGAGATGTGGACGGTGATAGGCACCCTGCTTGCCCATTCCTGCAGTTCCTAACGAGATGATGTCTTCCTTATCCACCTGCCCGCCTCACATCCAGGCTGGATGACAGCTAATAGCCCGCAGCTCAGAGCAGGGAGCAGCCTGGCTGGTTTGAACTAGTTTAAAATGACACATGTAGCTTCCTTATCACACATTTTGATAGGTTCACAGCTCCCCTTACAGATCAGATACCCGGGGAAAAATATCTTTGGGATAATTTTCAATGCTCGGCTCCCTCCTTAAGGAGCCTATCAACCATCTTGATCTAATTAAATTGCAAAGAAAACGTCGATTCCAATGGCCTCCCATTACCCCGAGGTAACACCCGCTCGGCGGGATTTGGTTTACACGTTGGTCTTGTCTGGAGTGGAGGAATTGTATCTTCTGAAATTCTCTGATAACTGGTATGCCTTCTTTTTGCTCAAAAGAGCCTTTGCTTGGGCACCTGCCTTTCACATGCTTTGCGTGCACATGGACTTGATGACCGGGCCCACGAAACAGCCCGGAGAACATGCAAAGGACCCCTTCATTAGTGAGGGTCTTCTCTCATTAAGCATCCGGAAGCCTACCGCATCGCCATTGCTCTCTGGGTGAGAAAGTGCAGCAGAAGAGACCCAAATCCAGAACGATAGCCACCAAAGAGCTGGTGCCCTTCTGGGAAGATCAGCTGGAAGGAAGCTTCGAAACGTCTCAGGGAGGTCTCCCATTTTGTGAATGAGAAAGAGGTCTTGCGATTGCCTTCTCAGATTGCACCCCTCCCCCACCTGGGCCCTGTGGGGGCTTCCCGTTCTCTCGCCACTCACCATGGCGTGCTTTCTCACCAGCTTAGGCCCATCCGTGACAGGCCCATCCCAGCTTCGAGGAGAGCTGTGGCCTGGCCAACAGCCTGCAGCAGCATGGCAGCCCAGGGAGAGAGGCAGCAATGCCACGTGGAGCCCAGAGCCACTGACCCCACCAACCCCTGCCCAAATTGCAGAATCCTGGCCAAACAAAGGGAGGTTTTAAGTCACTTTGTTTTCAGGTGGTTTGCTGCACAGCAATGGATAACGGACCACTCTCTGAAATGATCTTGTTCATACACTTGCCTTCCTCCCCTTTTCCCCACCACCCCGTCATTAGGACATAAGTTCCACGAACTTATCCATGTTCATCCCGGGATGGCCAGCACTCAGCACAGTGCCCGGCCCCCAATATATACTCAGTAAGTATTAACTGTATGAACAAATGAATGAGAGAAGTCATACATGTTTTGACCAGTTAGGCCTCAAAACCCAGTGTCCTGCTGCAAATCTTCATCCTGTTCCATTACCTGCAGACACTACCAGGATGTGAATTTCCCTGTCATATATCATCCCCTTCGGTCTTTCGCAGGGATTTAAGTCCTAGAGTCAGCCCGATTTACTCAAGTATATGTCTTTAATGCCTAAGGAAACATGCTCAAGCCTAAACATATCTCTAACTAACCACTCACGGATTGATTCCTTATAGCACCAGAGTGATCACAGTTGACGTTTATTGAGCACATCTCAGAGTCAAGCACTGTGTGCAGCCCTTAATATGCATCAACGCATTTAATCCGTTTCACAACCCTATGAGATGGGTACCATTACTTTTACAGACCGAGACACGGAGATAGGGAGAGAGCCAGTAACTGGCCCAAGGTCATTCAGCTAAGTGATCGGTAAAGCCAGGGGCCGGGGGAGACCAGTGTGCCCGGCAGAGAATGGGAAAAGGATCCTTCCTCCTGCCTTGGAGGCTGAGCAGGCCCTCTGCTGGTTTTATCAGCCCTGAGCATGGTTACCCCTCTCTCCCTGGTCTTGCTCCTTAAAGACTTGTGACCAGGCTGGGGGATGCTGCTGTTGTGGGTCTTCTAGCAAGGGGACAGCCTCTCATCAAAGGCTGGGAAGGTAATAGAGCAAATAACTCATCTTCCTCTTTTTCTTTTTTTAAGATTTATTTATTTATTTGAGAGAGAGAGAGATCAAGCAGAGAGAGAGAGAGGGAGAGGGAAAGAAGCAGACTCCCCACTGACTGAGCATGGAGCCCGGCATGGAGCTGAAGCTCATGACCCGGAGATCATGACCGGAGCCGAAATAAAGAGTTGGGCGCTTAACCGACTGAGCCACCTGGGCACCCCTTGCTCATTTCTTCTGAAGCCAAAAGTTTCCGGCAGAAATCCAGCCCGACTATTGAGGCATGGTTGCCTTTGGGCAGAAGCTGGTGTCTGGGTGGAGGGGGAAAGGTCTCCAATTCCACACAGAGAAACTTAGGAAATCTGAGGTCGAGGTCCAGCCCCAATGAGACTGACCTGGCTGTCCTCCATGGGGCACAGCCTACTGTCAACCACCTTCAGTCCCGAGTGGCACAGCTAGCAGGTGGCCAGCATGAGCTGGGTGCGGTGCAGAGCAAGACGTTCCCTCACACTGTTGGAAAAGTAGAACGCAAGAATAGTCAGTGGCCAGAGGAAAGGGCGCTAGAGTTTCCTTGGAGCCTGGATGACTTTATTTCCAAAGTGAGTCTTAAAAGGCTACGGGCTCCCACACTCAGAAGCAAAGAAAACTCTATTTTTTTTTGTCTTATATTCTGTATTCCTGCAAAAAACCCACCTATAGGGCACTGGCTAAGACAACCCTTCGTAGGAGCCCCATGGCCTTTGGGGCTTAGCATCTTCAAACAGAGGCGAAATACACAGCTGTCTGGTCTGGTACAAGCAGGCAGATTTTCTGTTTCACGGGCTCGTTCGTGCCAATCTGGGCTCCTTTTTTCTACCCCCCGCCCCCCCGCCAGCCACTGCCCGAGAGCCCACATTCTCTCTCTGTGGCCAGCTTCCTGGGGTTGGTAGGAATTACATGCCTGGATGGAGAATGGGTTAGGGGAGAAATGCTTTCCCTGGGGCTTCGGGTCAGAGCCAGATACCGGCGATGAAGGGAAGACAAATGCCTTGATATGCTCTGAGGCAGAGAAATAGCACCAGGTCAAGAATGAGTCAGCTCCGGTGCCTGCCACTCGAGGGCAGAGTGCAGGAGAGCAGGCTCTGCAGACCGACTGCTCCCAGAGGCGCTGGGACCACGGCCCACTCAGGTGGCTTCCTATGGGTCCTGAGAACACTTGCCCTCCCGGATGAATGTGAGTAGATCTCCAGTGGAGCTGAGAACCGTGGGTGCACCAGACTCAGGTTCTCTTAAAAAATGGTTCCAGGGATGCCTGGGTGGCTCAGTCAGTTAGACGTCGGTCTTCGCCTCAGGTCGTGATCTCGGGGTCCTGGGATCCAGCCCTGCGTCCCTGGGGCTCCCTGCTCAGTGGGGAGCCTGGTTTTCGCTCTCCCTCTACCCCTTCCTCCAATAGTGCTCCTTCTCCCCCTCTCTCAAGTAGATAAATAAATCTTTAAAAAGATTTATTAGGGGCACCTGGGTGGCTCAGTCGTTAAGCATCTGCCTTCGGCTCAGGGCGTGATCCTGGCGTTCTGGAATCGAGCCCCACATCAGGTTCCTCCGCTGGGAGCCTGCTTCTCCCTCTCCCACTCCCCCTGCTTGTGTTCCCTCTCTCGCTGGCTGTCTCTCTGTCAAATAAATAAATAAAATCTTTAAAAAATAAATAAAATAAAAAGATGTATTAAAAAATTAGATTATAAATTAACATAAAATCATAAAAAATTATAAATTAAAAAAATAGATTATTATAAAAATAAATCTTAAAAAAAAAAGCTTCCCTATCCTCGGTGTTTTAAAGCACAAACAAAAGGAAACAGTGATGATCCTTGTTTATTCCCCTGGTGAAATTTATAAACACACCGTCTGGAACCATTAAGTTCTAGCATGTGCTCCAGAAGACAGCCAGCCTTCTTTATCGCCTCTAGGTTAAGCTTAGAAAGTTGCAAAGGTTTTGAAAGTTTTTACCGGTTTGAAAAGTGAAAGGAGGCTTTTGACCCAAACTTGCTATTTTGAGCTCAGCAGAGAGCTTCCATCCTTGGGCTCCAGAAATCACGGGAACTGGGCTGAGGTCCTGGCTGCCACTGCCCGGCCTGGTGACCCAGGCACGTTTCTTAGCCTGCAGGCTCCTTTTCTATCAAACACCAACCCTCGTGCTGATGATATGGACGACCGCCCCCAGAGCCTGCGTGGAGATCCCACCCAGCCTTTGTTGTTAACTATTATCGGTTCTGAATGTATTAGGTTGCAGGCGACAGTAGGCTCAGAGCAAAGGACAGTCACACTCACCAAGTTCCCTGGAGTGCACTTAAAATTTCACCTTTGAGGTTGGCATGACTGTGAACCTTTTATTCAAGAGGAAACTGAAGTTCAGACAGCACGGAGGGGCAGCCCAAGGCCACAGTGCAAGCGAGGGACTGTGGGGGTGTGGAAAATCAATGCCTTTTGATTGCCAGCCCACAAGACAGTGTCCCTGTTGGGGCAGATCTGCCAGGGAGGAGTGACAGTGTGGGGGGCACAGAGGGCAGGAAACTCAAGGATATATTTCCAATCCTCCAAGTCATTCTTTTTAAGTAAAAATGAGTAAATTACTAATATTGTTATTATCTTCAAATTTTAATGAAAGGAACTCTAGTATGGCTATAACTTACAGACAAATTTCAGCAAAGTATTTCTCTCTCCTTTTTTTTTTAAAATAAAATTTTTTTTAAGTATTCTCTCTCCTTAAGAATGGGTATCCAGACTACCTATTGTCCCTCTTTTTAAAAATAGAACTTCTGGTTTTTAGCTGGGCACATGGCTACTTGGAATAGAAACCAGATCTCCCTGATTGGGTTGCAACCAGATATAGTGAAGCTATAAATCAACTTCTGGCCAGTAGGATGTTAGAGGAAATGTAGTGTGCAGTTTTCCCCCTTTTCCTGCTGATTGGTAGGTTAATGTGATGGCTGGAGCTTAAGCAACTATTTTGGACCATGAGGTACAAGCTAAAGCTGGCAGAGAAGCAAGATAGAAAAAGCCAAGATCATGGGGCTACCATCTCAACCTAAATTGCCTATCTATAGACCTTTATAGGAGAGAAAAATAAACTCTCTCATATAAGCCCATATTACTCTGGGTTTTCTATCACAGCCAAATCTAATCCTGCCCATCTTACCATTTATTCCCCACAGAACCATCTCCAACCACTTATGACCCCTTTCCCCCTATGCAGTTGGTGATCTCTCTTTCTGACTTTATTTTTAAAATCTCTCTCATTGATTCCATGCCTTTATTTCAAGATGTCAAACTTTGGAAACAGTATATAAATACCAATAAACACACGGTTTTAGTATAATTACATAACCTGAGTGCACCACAGAAAACTCTAACAGGGATTTTTGTGTCCCTAAAAGAAAGTAGCATTGAAAATACTTCAATGAACAGGAAAGTGGAGTCCATTTACTATGACCCTTGGGTTCAAGAGCTCAAGCCCTCTTAGCTCAGAGGTTTCCATGGCCTTCCAGAATAAGCGAATAGACTAGAGCCTATGAAGAATAACTACTATGTCACCAACCAGAACCAAATGACCTTAGCCAAGAAGTTTGGACACTTGATGGATTCAGGGCTTATGCTCTAAAGACCCTTGACGAGTTGAACGGGAAATCTTGATATTTGTCACATTTCTTAGGACACTTTTAAACTTCCATCTCACTTTTATATACCTTGCAGACAACACTCTTTTTTGCTACCACCTGAGAATAAGATTTTACTGGTGGGATCAAAACCTGCAACTTCCTCCCAGTCTCACCCTTCCTGAGACCTCTCAAAAAACAACGACGTATCCAAATATACCTGCAAAAGATTTAGAACTATCAGCATTTCCCCTGTGTTTTTGAATTACTGAAAGATTTTCTGTACTTCTGAAAGTGCACACACACATCGAGGGCATTTTTATGTTAGCAAACCATCTTACCCCTCCTCCTATCCCCAACGCCCCCCCCCAAAAAAAACAAAACCCACACTGACCTCACTGGCTCATTCACAGGGACAGGCTGCTTGGCCCTCACCCTGACGTACGCCTAGAGTTTTCCTCTTAGGTATTGCCAAGGAGGTGTTTGCCAATTTCCAAAATGCAACCCTGACAGGAATTACCGAAAGACGATCGGCAAGGTAAAGTAAATAAAAAACAAAATGCAGGAGCTTAAAATATTCCAAGTGCCACGACCATCTATCATGAGCTGACTTTCCTTGGAAGAAAAAAGCATGTAAGTAGTCCCCACAGTCTCTCCATTACTTCAAATATCCGTGTGTGTTGTGTGTGCGCGCATGCATGCCTGATGCTGTTTTTGTTTGGTTGATGTCAATTTGAACAAATGCTTTAAGAAAAAACTTCCCTGGGGAGCTGTGGCAAGTTCCACCTTAGACTCAAAATTCATTGAGAATTCAGTCCTTAAGCTCACACGTACTCATCTGGGGTCTGTGCCTCTGCCCCAGAGCCTGACGATGACAAGGCCAATGAAGGGCAAGAAAACAAGGCCTAGAGAGAAAGGCCTAAGGTGTGCTGGATTGATGGGGACTGCAGAAGACAGAGTGAATCAAGTCTTCAAAACAACCAGCAGGAGACAGAGCCTCCTAGAAACAAAGTCCTTGTCTGTTCTCCATCTTGGGAGAAGATGTTCCCAATAAAAGACTCGGAGTGAAGAATGAAAGATGAAGGTACAACCAAGGCATAATTTCCTCATCGGCAGAACCACTGTCCGGGGACAGGCCCCTGGGAAAGGCAGCCCTCGCCCATTCTCTGCACATCTTTCAAAGGACAGAGGTCACTCACCTGGCCACAGAGCTGGAGGGTCACGTGAGACATCTCTGCTTGTGGTGTGACAACGGAAAACCAGGTCACCTCCCAGCCCAAGATTTCACGTCCCACCTCTCCTCAGGGCACGCAGCTTCTTCTCAAGGTGACATTCGTGAAGTTTCTGAAAGCATGGGGGGCAGGTGTTGAATGAGCAGGACGCATCATGGACGGTCTGTGAAGTCCCAGCTTTCCCCGAACCCCGAACTTTCTAACTGGGAGCCGGTGCCTCTGTTGACAGCTAGCACCACAGCGAGGCGGCCCTTGCCCGAAAATATTTGTTTTAATGGAAAATAAACACTGTGAGGTAGACTCAAGCAAATGTGCTCTATTGAGGGAAAATACTCCTTTTATTCCAATACGTCTCTGAAAATGGTCACTTGGAAAACTTGCAAGTAAACCCCAAGAGAGGCAGGGTGGTTTCAGGGCCTCGTGAAGGGTAACTTCTTCCCTCTTTGTTCCAGTTATGACTACGGTTTGGGTTCTGAGCGTCGACGCGCAGCTACGGCAGACGCTCTTACGAATGCATAAAAGCGAGGAAATTCAAAGTTATGAATCCCATTGCCACAGTAACGCACACACATCACACAGTCTGTTTGTAACGTGCACTACCGAACGTCGTGTTAACTTTTACGGTCTCTATTACATATGTGTGATGTGAAAATGTTATAGCGGGAGAGGGAGTCATAATTCTGAATTTTCTGATAGTTATGACTTTCAAGTGAGTGTAAAATGGCTACTCTTTTCTCCCCCTTGGTTTTTCTTGCTTTCTGGCTGAGTCTGCTTTTCGTCGTATCTTGGGTTCTCAGAACTTTTCTGGCAGATTCTTTATTTCATCACCGAGATCGATTATTTACTTGTGTCCGAAAAATATTTATTAAGTGCCTATTATGGGAAGAGGAGCTGCAGGGGATTCAGAAGTAGCTAAATCACCTTTGTGCTCTTGATTTTCATCACGGCACACAGTAGGGCCGTGACAGACACACGAAGGGTAGGGAGAGAGTATTTCCTGATAACACTTTAGACTTCACGGAGGGTGAGGAAGAGGAAGGGATCAAAACTGACGTCAGGATTAACCTCTCCAGCACAGCAATGTGCTAAGTAGCTTATGGACATTATATTTTATCAGCTTTACGGGGCTTTACAGACCAGCTCAGGGTCGTGGGCTCGAGCCCTACGTTGGGCTCCCTGCTCAGGGCAGAGCCTGCTTGAGATTCTTTCTCTTCCTTTCCCTCTGCCCTTCCTTCTCCTGTTCTCTGTCTCTAAGATAAATAAATAAATCTTTTAAAAAAAATTTCAGGAAACCCAAAGTATGAAGAAGAAGAAAAAATGCATGCATGACTCTGGTACGCAGAAACTACCATTCTGAATATTTTAGTGTCTTTTCCTCAAGAGTTTTTTTTCCCCCTGAATGGGAGCTTTTGTTTATTGTTTATTTTACAAGTGTTGTTCTTTTACATGAATGTGTTCATGACTTTTTTTTTTTTTTTTGAGAGAGAGAGAGAGAGAGCATGTGTGAGCAGGGCAGGAGGGGCAGAGGGAGAGGGAGAGAGAGTCTTAGGCAGGCTCCACGCCCAGCACGGAGCCCAGCACGGGGCTCTATCTCACAAACGTGAAGTCATGACCTGAGCCCAAATCAAGCTGGACACTTGAACCGACTGAGCCACCCAGGCGCCCTTCATGACTTTCTTTTTTAATTTATCATAAACTGTTCCAGGTGGGGGAGAGCACAACAGGTGAGTGGGAGGTGAGTAGAAAGGTGTGTGTGGGGAGGGGGTGGATGCAGCAAAGACAGGTCAAGGGCGTCCAGCATGCCACAGAGCTTGGCGGAAGCTTCCGAGAGCCAGGAGGGTACCAACCAGGGGCTCCCCGATGCTTGGTCTCAGGGTTGGACTCTGTTCCATATGACACATACATGCACAATCTTTAGCATGTGGATGGAGCTAAGAAAGGTTAAATACTCTTGCATGGGGAGAGGCTGAGAGGGGTACAACAGCAACTGTGCCCTAGGTCTGTTATTCAGGCAGCAGCTCTAGGTGGGATGATAGAGGGCATGTAGGGTTCCTCTTACAACATCCACTGGGGGGGATGGCAATCAGAAGGAAGGCAGGCGCAGAATACGAAAAAGGAAGAATATGGATGAGTGAAACATGGACGTTCTCCATGGAGTTGTGCAAGTATTGTGATCCCAGACTCCAAAAGCAGGAGACGAGCAAAAGCTTTGGGTTGTAAGGGCTGAAAGTAAAACTGAACTGTTTCCTGTTTGGTTTTTAGATTCTCCTTTGAGACCAATTTCAGGTAAGAAAAAAAACCTCCATTACCATCCTAAGACAAATTTGCATTATATTTCATTAATTTTGCACATTCTTTTTTTTTTTTTTAAAGATTTTATTTATTTATTTATTTGACAGAGATAGAGATAGCCAGCGAGAGAGGGAACACAAGCAGGGGGAGTGGGAGAGGACGAAGCAGGCTCATAGCGGAGGAGCCTGATGTGGGGCTCGATCCCACAACGCCGGGATCACTCCCTGAGCCGAAGGCAGACTCTCAACCGCTGTGCCACCCAGGCGCCCCTAATTTTGCACATTCTTATCACTTCTAATGCATGGGAGAGGGTATCTACAGGACCACATCTTGGCAGAGAATTCTCCGCTTTCTCCCGAAAGCTGGGCAGGCGATCCCGCCACACGGAGGCTGGACTTTGCAAGTGGTGGGTGTGAAAGCAGGCCGGACTGCGTGCCGGGAAGAAGTGGCTGCAAATGTCCCCAGGTGGCTCATGTCACTGGTGTTATAATTATTTGTCTCCAGGTCTCACTCCTCTAGTGAATTTCTCAGGCACAAACTGTGTATCGTTTGTATGCTAAGCAACTGGCAGCGCGGCAAACAAAGTGAGCACTTGATAAATGGTTCTTGAACGAAGCCATCAACTGCAAGAAATTGCGTGTGTGCACGTGTGTGTAATCACAGGTACGTGTGCATGTGTGTGTCTGTATATGGTGGTCTATCTGTGGATCCACGTACACGTGTATATATATTCCTGCGTATGTATACTCCCCTATTACGGTGTACCTGCCCTCGTCTGGCTGCACTACCCCCTTCCTGACCTAAGCAGCTTAAGAAAGAGATCTTGCTTATTCATCAGTGCCCTATTCTGCTGAACAGGAAGGCCTTGCTTTGTGCAAGTGTTCTGCAAGAAATTCCCTGCAAATCAGAATTTTCTACACTGAATCCAATTCTAAATGTAACGAAGGAGTCATGTATCCCTCACATCTAGTTTTGCGAAGTGCACTTAATAGAAATGCACATCAGCAATATTAAATGTGCCTGTTTTCAAATCCAAGTTTGATACACCAGGTCTGCTTGAATTTGGGGCATGCCTACCCCCTTCCGTTTCACGTTGCTCATCTCCCAGGGCAGTTGGAACAGGGACTTCCCTTGCTCACTTGTGCAGGGCCAGAGTGGCTCAGACGAACATAGTAAAGGATCCATGTGGGGCTGTCCTCAACCCTCAAATACTGGGGTTCGTAGGAGGCGTAATAAGAATGGGCATATTGTCCTGATCATGGTTAGCACAGACGTTTTACAAAGTAACGTAATAGTTCAGCTTCTGCTCCGTTAAACGTGCCAATAACACACAACATCGAAGCGGATATTAGTACAGAGGAAAGAAGTGAGCCACTCGGAAGGACTGACAAGGGGGTGTGCTAACCTTGCTTTAATGGCAGGGTCTCTGGGTTAGGAATGGCACATGTGTTTTTCTCCAGAGAGAGAAGAAAAGGGAGAGTTTGGCTGTGGCCTCGGCTGTCCTCACAGGGCCTTCCCACCTGCTTCTCCTGTCACGTGTCACCCACACGTCCAGTGGAGTTGGAAAATTGCTTGGGGGGGGGGAGTGAATTCGTTTGCCAGGGCTCTCATCACAAGATGCCACGGATTGGGTGGCTCAAACAACAGAAATTTATTTTCTCGCAGCCTCGGAGTTTGGGAGTCCGACATCGAAGTGCTGGCTGGTTTGGTTTCTTCCGAGGCTTCTCTCCTTGGCTTGGAGATGGCCGTCTTCTTGCTGGGTCTTCACATGGTCATTTTCCTGTGCCCACATACTTCTGCGGTCTTTGTGGTCCCTCCTCTTCTTAAAAGGACACCGGTCAGAGTGGACTAGCCTCACCCTAACGGCCTTCCTTTCCCTTCCCTCCTCAAAGATCCTATCTCCAAATGCAGTCACACGCTAAGGGGCTTGGGATGATGACGTCAGCATATGAGTTCATAGGAGGACCCATTTCAGCCCATCACGGGAGAGCATCACACCGCATCCTATCCAACTTCCAGAGCGTGTGAGGACCAGGAGACAGAAATAGCCTCCTGCCAGTCCCTTCTTCCCCCCGAACAACAAACCCAACATAGCGGTCAAAGAGGATCCCCGCTCTTTGCAAAGTCCTCACCCCAGGAGCAGCGCTGGGAGCCCGAAACCTGTCTCTAAGATACGGAGTGTCCACCCAGGGAGAAAAGCAGCTCCCCTCACCCATGTAATTCATTCTCCATGCTGAAGCTCTTCCCTGGTGTAGATTCCCACTGCCTTCTCCCCCCCTACCCCCCCATCTCTGGCACAGTCAAAAGCAGGTTGATGCTGACAAGCGATTATGCAGACCCATGAATTCATAATTCAAAATAAACCCATCAAAACATTTGCTCTTACTTTTAACCCCATTGTGCCCCGAGTGGAAATGTTAGCACACAGCCGCAGAAGAGATAAATATGGCAGACAAAAGTTTTCCCACAGCCTTTAGCCCCTTAAACATTCTAATCCCATTGAAGATACTTACGCCTGGCCAAACACTGCCACTGGGGGCTGGGCTCCCGCAGGCGGCCCCCTCGCAGCGCCCGCTGCCTTTGTAGAGACCAGCTGCCCGTTGCTATGGCGATGTGGTTACGGAAGGGCAAGGCAGGGCACCTCACCCAAGTGCTTTTTTAACCAAACCACATGCTTATTAAAAGAAAGGAGAAAGTTTCCATTAAAATATCTGGGCTGATTACATTTGGAAACTTAATAACATGTGTTGACTCAAATAACTCCCATTGAACTGAACCCCAGCAGGACTTAAGAGTTCACCGGGGGAACAAATATCTCTGATGAAACTTGGCATCTTAACCCTGTTTAACATTTTAATTAAGAAGGGAAAATTCGGTGTCATTTGCTTTTCTGCGGTCTCCAGGAGCGGCAGGGGACATGCTTGAGAATTCCTCCAAGAGGGCAGGCGGAAAGAAATACATTAGCTAATTAGGGATGATGCAAACATCTCTATACACGGTATATATGTCACCGCTTGCTTGCCTGCCCGCCTTTTCTGCTGCCCTTCTCCTACCGGACAGATTCCTTAGAAGAAGGTGCATGAGTGTACCTTCTATTTCTTTTTAATATTGTTAATTGAGAATTAAATTATTGCTGGAGTCTTTGACTCCAGGCAGCTAGAGAAAAGCCTGGGACAGGGGCATGCATCTATGGCCCCACTCTTGGGAAATGCCCAGAATCTGGTAACTTCAGAAAACTCTCCCAGCCCTCATTTCATAAACATCAAAACTCATCTTTTTTATGAGCATTTCCTTTTTCTGGCCAGGAAGGCACCCTAGGGAAAGTTGCTTTTTAGGATGGCCCAGTTAAGTAGAAAATATTATCTTCCCTGTTTTGCAAATGAGCTTGTGAAAGGGAGTTTAAAACAGAGGCCAGGGAAAAATCTGCAGCCAGCTGTGGGGACAGTGGTCATCTCTACTTCCCGGCTACTAGTTCGTCCCAGTCCTGAGGAAAGAAGTCAATTGGAACAAGAAATAGTAGGAAAATCAGTTTCGCCAGAGGATATATAGAGATTTTCAGTGTGTTTCCAACTCAAAGAGGAGACAGAGACTTTTCCCTCTGTTTTAGTTTGTGCGGCTTTGCTCTGAAACACTGAGTCAAACCCACGCCCTGAGTTTTTGTTTATTTTAAGCTCGTTCCTCCTTTCGACGTCTCTTAATATTAAGGCAACCTGGTCCTGTTTCGCTGAGAGTTTCCTTCCTGGGAACTCTCCCTGCCCTGCTTGGCCTGCTGTCTCCCGCGGGTCCCAGGGAAAGCAATACACCCCAACCCCCTCCATCTTGGGGCCCCAGAGGGATGGGGAGCAACTGAACTATGTGTTAATTGCGTTAAGGCGCTTTCTCTAATGAAATAGTGGCTTTCTCCATAGCAACGGTGATTAAAAGATGCAGAATGGCGGGTCCTCCAGGGCCCATCCGTCTGGGAAGTGATTGCCACTTTACAGAACAATTCAGTCCAGATAGAAGTTTATTGTGTACATTTCGCCTAAGCTGACTGCTCAGGTCACACTTCCCAAAGCCGCTTTCTCTCCCTCTGAGCGCTATTTTCAGGCTGACTTGGGGGAGGGAGCGGCGGGATATTTGCTGCCTGGCGGGGGGAGAGAGGGCGGTGGTAGATGGGGTCTGTTTGGAGCTGGGGGTGGGGGAGAGAGAGATGAGACCTGCTCTCTGCGATCAAGGATGGAGGAGAAAAAACCCAAAGCTTGCAGCTTGAATGAACTGCCATTCTAAAGAAGCCCCATGCTTCATTAAGCATCTTTCAAAATGCTCACTGAGGTGCCCAGAGGGGGTAAGGTAAATTTCCCTTCCCTTTCGTGCACCTTTCTAAAGCACAGGGCATTCCTACTTCATACACTGTAGGGTAAGTGATTTCCCAAGTTGGAGGGAGGGGAAATCAACATTATCTGGACTAAAACCTGCAGAACAGGGTAAGATAATGGTCCTAACAGATTGGAGGATCCCAAAATGGGCAGGAGGGAGGCGTCCTTCCCGCGCTGCTCTCTCCTGCTTCTTTCGTACCCAGGTTCCAGGTCTCCTCTTGCAGATAAACCAGGAACGTGCCAGGGGACACGGCTCATACACAGACCACGCCTCTGATGCGCACAGGAGGGAAGGCAGAGGCCACCCTTCAGAGACAATGAACCAAAACTTGCCAGGAGGCACTCCCAGTAGGTAAAGCACAGTTTGGAATATGAAAAGAAAGTAAATATAATCGTGATTTAAAAATCCAGACTCAAGCCTGAACGTATCCCAGAATATGTTCTCAACTTATAATGGGATCAGATTTAAATGCATCCAATTTAAGAGCGTAGGCTCTGGAGTCCAGGCCTGGGGGAGATTCCTGGCTCTGCCCGCTCAGCTGCCTGAGCTCGGCTAAATTCCTGAATCCTCAGGTTTCTCCGTTTGAGAAACAGAGATGAGAATTAAAGGAGAGAATGTTGTAGAACACTGACTTCCTGCCATGCACCAACTGCCCGAAAATTATAATGAATAATGAAAAGAGTCATTTTCATTATGCAAAGTAATGCTCTATTACGTTTGTATAGCACTCTATGACTCACAAAGTGCTTCTGCTTATCTTCCCTCTTATAATCTTCCTAACGACCCCGGGCTGTTCCGATAAGCCCTGGTTGTGCCTCCCTGGAGTGAGATCAAAGCCCTGTACCAGGCACTGCCAGGTCAAGCAGAAAAGGCCAGTTGCTGGGGACAAAACAAACCCAGAAATCCAAACTTCAGAATCTAACCCTGGGAACTGGAAATGCTCTAGGCTGTGGGATCCAGGGGTGAACAAGGGCAGGACAGTCCTGCCAGCCTGGGGCGGACAGTTTCTGGACGGTCACACTGGAGAGGTGGGGGGTGCAGTGGGAGCGCAGAGCCCAGGCAGTGGACCCGGGCCCAGGGAAGCAAGGAAGGCTTTGCAATTCTATTTTTATTAACAAAATTTTAAAGATAACATGCTAAAAGGGCCTTTGAGTGTTTAGATTTCTCTAGGAAATAAAAACGCTATTTAGACTGGCATAAAGTATAATTATTCACACTTTCAACAGTGTTTGAAGAGAACTAGAGGAAGGCCACAAATCTAAATATTTAGAATGCCAAGAAATCTGTGTGCTACTGTGATTTGTTTTCTACTTAGAAAATAACTCATTTTAAAAATTATTATGACCCCAACTTTCTAATCCTAAGGGAAAACTTCAAATTCTAAACAAAAGCCAATATACAATTTAGCTGGAGCAAAGAGCCTTCTAATTACACTTTGTACACGGCCCATTATCTGGGTATTTAACACGAATACTCAACATTCCCCAAAGGTATTTCCCAAGCAGCTGCAGAAGCATCCTTTACATGTTAATGAAGACCACAGTGGTCTCTAAGACTGATAGCACCCTGATAGCCACCCCAATAGCAGGCAGTCCCGCCTATGCGGTCACCTGCACCCTTGACGTGTGGTGCCTAGATGTGGGCCAAGAACCAACAGTTTCTGCTCCACCTGGGAGCTTTGGGAAATGCAAATCTCCAACATCCCCACCCCCTACCCATGCCGACTGACTCAGGATCTCCATTTTAACAAGATCTCCGGGTGATTCATATGCCTATTAAATTTGGGGAGTGGAAGGTCTACCTACCCAGGGTTTGCACATAGCAGAGAGAAAAGGCACAGGGGTTGACCAGAGACTACATATCCCAGCCTCCCTTGCAGCGAGGCATGGCCATGTGACTAAGTCCTGGCCATTGGTAGATGAGCGGAAGTGATATGTACAACCTCGAGGTGCTGACCTTAACAGGTAGGAGCCTGCCTTTCCTTTAGTCTCCACTTTCTTGCTGGCTGGGTACGAGCCTTGTGGCAGAGGATGGAGCAGCCATCTTAGATCACAAAGGAATCCTCATGCTAAGGAAGGCGGAGCAAAGAAGAGGCTGGATAAGTGACAAGTATAGAAACTTATAGCAGCTTTACCTCCAGATCGCTATAACGCAGCTTTACTTCTCTATCTTCTATGATACCACTTGCTAGTTGTGGTCTGCATATATGTAATTTCTCATTACAGACTACAAGCCTTTTGTGGACAAGGACCAAACCTTATTTCTTTTTATACTCTTCACATTGTCTGGTTGTATACCTTGCCTATGAATGAATGAGCAAATGAACTAATGAATCTATAAATCATTTATCAAGAAGCACTTGCTAATCTCCCACTGGCCAAAGACGGTGCTCTAGGAGCTTCAATAAGGGTAATAATCATAATGGATTAAAATTCATAGAATATGTTCAGACATGTTAAATGTGCTTAAGTGTGTATATATAATATATAAAATTATATATATCACTGAGACAGTAAAGGAAGGGCTTCTAGGGTAAAGTTCCATTTCATGACCTGCAAGCGATTTATAGGGGTATTTGCTTTATTATAGTTTGTTAAGCAATTTTTATTTTTTTTTTATTTTTTATTTTTTTTTTTATAAGGCTCTTTTTTTTTTTTTTTTTTTTTTAAATTTTTTTNCCCTGTTAAGCAATTTTTAAAGATGCACTTGTAAGGGACTTCCCCTACATGGGGAGCATGCTGAGGCCCAGTGATTGTCACTCTGTGGCTGTGCAACCTATGGAAACGACACCAAATTGGCCACGTCACCTTAACCAGTCTCAGCCCAGAATCAAGAAGAAAGCTTAGGACCTGGTTAGATCTAGTCCACTTTCATCATTTTACAGATGGGAACACTCCGTTCCAAAAGGTGAGCTCAGAACTATTAAATCACACTATATCCATACCCTGTATTTCCTAGACCACCCATGCTCTCTTCTCTTTGTTGTTCGTCATGCATGGACATACTGACTCTCATACCACGAGGGTTAAAATATTAAAATCAGAGTGATTTTCCCTTCTTCACTTAGTTCAAAATTCTGGATGATTCTACTAGGACACTTTTCATGATTAAATAATCTGACTCAATATTCATTTAAGATAATATTCATTTACCTTTATGGACCACTGCTATTTAGGTATAAGGACCTGATCTCCTTTGAAAAAGAATGGAAATAGAATGAATTCATGCAATTAATGAAAAATCCAAACGGCAAGAAAATAAAAAGATAGAAAACCAACTTTAAAGGCTATTTCCAGTTTCTCCATCCCTAAACCACAACTATTGCCGCTTCGTGCGTCACCTCCGGAAAATAATTTATGCAAATACATGTGTAGTAGTATATCCATTAGCAGATATGAATAGTCTTTAGAATTATTTTCATATGAATTAGATATTGTATACAGATTGGTCTTTATCTTGCATTTGTCACTTAATAATATATTTGGGGAAGATTTCTCTTTTAGCACAAAAAGCCATACTTCATGCTTTTTAATGGTTGCATCATATTTTATTATAAATCTGTTTCACAATTTATTTAACTATCCTTTATTGGTACCCATTTAGTTCTTGTAATTTTGGGCTACCGCAGACATGCTGAAGCGAACGTCCTGGGACAGAGATTGTTGTGCTATTTTCAAGGAGGTCCCTAGGGTGGATTTCTTAGCAACAAAATTGCTAAGCCAAAGGATATGTGCTTTTTGGATTTTGAGAGAGATTATCAAAACACCCTGTCCACTAAAGTTTTACACTCCCCGCAACAATGTACTTAGTATCAATTTCCCCACACCATTCTTAGCCGGGGCTATCACCACACACATATTTTTCACCATTGAGTAAGTGAAGAATTATACATTACTGATGGTTTGACTTGCGTTTCTTCAATTGTGAATGAAGTTGCTTACATCATGTGCTTATTGGTAACTTTACTTTTTCTCCTGTGAATTACATGTATAAATCCTTTGTACATTTTTTTTCTTATCAGACTTATATCTCCCCTTAAAGGGATCAGAAACCTAGAATTCCAACTGAGATGGTTTCGAGGAGAACTTTTGTATTATTACCAAAAGGATTAACTTCACATGGCATAACATTAGCTTCTCTATTTTCAAATATGGCCACTCTGAAATGTGTACCGTTATATAGCGTGGTCAGGTAACATAAGAAAGAACCAGTCATTAAACTTCCTTACCATTTTCATTATAGTTTCTGACATCTTTTAGCCATGATAAACTTTAACCTAATTCCTAATAAAATAATTTTGTCATTATGCAAATTATTTGGATTTAATCTTCCCCCATCCCACAAAAGGTCATCACATGAACACTGCTTACTACCTTGCGCATTCAATAAAAAAATATCATAAGCACATCAGACTTCTCTGAGACCCAATTTCCCTCTCTGTAGTGTAAGAGGATTGAACAAGTGTTCCCTGAGTTTGTCATTCTTTTTAGATCCCAACAACCTGTGAAGCTGTACCCACGCACCAGGGGCTCAAATAGAATTAGATTAGGCCTAAAAGAGGCCAGGCTATGTGGAAGGAGAATAATGTCTAACATGAAAATCTGACAACATGTGACCCAAGCTTCCTTTAACTAGTTTTATGCAATGGGATGTATAAAGATACTTTCAGACCCACCCCATTTGGACTTCACAGTTTCCAGAAGTTTCTTAGCAACTATGGATGAGGCCACTCAAACGCCACTGAGTCATTCCTTTGTTGGCCGAATCCTTACTGAGATCCTAATTCCCTGTGCACATGCAATTAATTGTCCCAAATACAAATTGAGAAACTAAGACACTCAAGCAAATCCCCACACGGTGTGCTTTTTAACTGAAAGTCCATGTCAGTAAGTGTATTGCTGGTGACAGTGTTAGCATTATTATTCTGAGACTGGTATGGGTGTGTCACTCATAAAGTAAATGAGTAATTACGTTGGTATCACTGGGGACTGAGACTTTTCAACATGGAGAAAAGAGATGTGTGTAGATATGAGATTGGTCTGGGTAAGTAAAATGTAGAGTCCTAAATTTGGATTGGAAATATTATTATGAACTCATGCTATAGTTTTTTTTTTTTAAGTATTTCTTGGATTTGTCCCTTGAAAGGGCCTAAAGTGACCCCCAGCCCAGTAGCAGTGAATGCCCTTAGTACCTAGTTTGTGGTCTCTAAATACCATTTCCTACTAAAAAGCTCCAAGACTCGTTAGAGAAATAGCTTCCTCCAGAAGTGGGCAGAAATTTGCAAGATGAGCTTGGAACAACTTGTCATACCAAAAAACACAGAAATACTTCTATCAAAAAACATCAAAGACTTCTGGGATTCTGTCAAAAGGCCACAGCAACAGATCTGAAAAGGCACCATTGCCCAAAGATAGAATAATTGAGTGATCACTTAAGAATAATAAATATAATGGATTAAAACCCACCAACTCTGGGAGCACCTGGGTGGCTCAGTTGGTTAGGCATCTGCCTTTGGCTCAGGTCATGATCCCAGGGTCCTAGGATTGACCCCACATTGGGCTCCCTGCTCAGTGGGGAGTCTGCTTCTCCCTCTCCCTCTGCAGCACCCCCCCCAACTTGTGCTTTCTCTAATAAATAAGTAAATAATTAAAAAAAAACAACCTACCAACTCTGTTTAAATCCATGAGTTCATATGATATTTTAAAACAAACTTACTGGGGCTCCTGGGCGGCACAGCTGTTAAGCATCTGCCTTCGACTCAGGGCGTGATCCCAGCGTTATGGGATCGAGCCCCACATCAGGCTCCTCCACTATAAGCCTGCTTCTTCCTCTCCCACTCCCTCTGCTTGTGTTCCCTCTCTCACTGGCTGTCTCTATCTCTGTCAAATAAATAAATAAAATCTTTTTAAAAAAATTTAAAAAAAATAAAACAAACTTACTGGTTACCTTTGGAATATGCTAGGAAACCAACTTCTTATTTCAAAAGTTGCTAAATACCACGAATGAAGCACTTAAGCTAACTTTTCTACATGAACTGTGCTTTGGGGTCAAATAGTTGATGAGGTAAGTTATCTTTATGGATAATAAGTGAAGATGAAATGATAAAATTAGAATATCACCATTTTCAACACTTAACTAAATAACAAATTGAGGCAATAATCACTAATGACTGCTAATATCAAAAAAGAGAAACGACCAGACATTTTCTTTTCACTCTTATTGGGAGAACACACCATTATCTGTGAAGGAGTCTTATTAGAAAACTTGAACCTATATTTCATTAAGCCTTGGGATGGAATCAGTAATTGACAAAAAGTACTGGGGAAAGAGGAACATGTTCAGTGACACCATGGCGACATAACTAACAAAATCTGGACTTTGAGAAACACTGCAGGACAAATGACCAGGTTTCTTCAATTAGTAACTTCCGAAGGGGGGAAAATGTGCAGACGGGTCTTACAGATGAAAATAAACTTAAGAGACATGTTAATTGATTGCAATGTGTGGACCTAATTTGGATCCTAATTTGAACAATTAATAAAACAATTTGTAAGATAATTGAGGAAATGTTACCACCGAACAGATAGTGATGTGGAGGAATTATTGATGATCGCAAAAATGGAGCTGTGACAAGGAATGCTAGTGGTTTGTGGTTAATTATTTTAAGAATGTATATCTTTTTTTTTTTTTAAGATTTTATTTATTTTTTCGAGAGAGATAGGGACAGCCAGCGAGAGAGGGAACACAAGCAGGGGGAGTGGGAGAGGAAGAAGCAGGCTCATAGCGGAGGAGCCTGATGTGGGGCTCGATCCCATAACGCCAGGATCACGCCCTGAGCTGAAGGCAGACGCCCAACCGCTGTGCCACCCAGGCGCCCCAGAATGTATATCTTTTAAAGATACATACTGAAATATTTATTGATGGAATGATAGGACATCAGGGTTTTATTCAAAATAATTCAGGATAGTCAAGAGGGGTCAAGGTAAGGAAGAATCAAGGGGAGTCAAGGTAAGAGGGAATAGATAAAATACGTGAGATGACTGTTGTTGAGGCTGTATGATAGGTATATGAGGGCTCATTATATTACTCTAATTTGTATGTTTAAAATCTTCCATAATGAAAAATTTCTCTTTTTTAGTTCAATTACCTGCAATCCCACAGATGCTAGTCTCTACTTTCTTATCTGACACTGAGTACCCTGAATGAGCCCATTGGCCCCTTTCAATAATTCCAGTAAATGAATAACATCTGAAACTTTTGGTCACAAGTCTCATGAGGTCAACATTGCTCATGAGGCCCATGAGATGGACTATTGCCATTCTCTCTTACACAAGACCTCTTTGACCTAAAGAAATACACCCTGGGGCACCTGGGTAGCTCAGTCAGTGAAGCACCTGACTCTTGGTTTCAGCTCAGATTGTGGTCTCAGGGTCCTGGGATCAAGCCCTGCATTGGGCTCCACACACAGCGGGGAGTCTGCTTGTCTCCCTCTCTCTCTCTGCCCCTCCCCCTGCTCACACACGCTCTCTAAAATAAATAATCTTAAAAAAAGAAATACACCCTGACCAAATTTACCCTGGGAAGGACCTCCCTACACACACACACACACAGACCCCTAAGATGGGGGTGGAGAAAAAGGCATTGTAATGACATATCTGGAAGTCCAGCTCCCTCCTTTCCATCATCAACCTCTGAAAGCTCAAACTTTCCTCCCTTGGGGGTCTTCATTCCTGCAGAAATGAATGTATGTTTCATAGAGTCATAGCACGGACAATATTTTCAAGACGTTCAATCCAGCCTTCAGCTGGGGTGTGTGCATAAGACGGGGCGGCCCGTGCAGACAGCACCAGAGAGCTTCCAGCCTCAGCCTGGGGACTTTTCCTCTGACCATTTCTCTACTCTCTTTTATTACTCTTGGGTTACTCATGAACTGCTTGGTTAACCCTACGCCGAGAGATGGTTCAACAGTGACTTCAGTCCACAAGCAAGACATAGCCCCTATTGCAACAGTGTTCACACCATCACTGTCCCGTTCTACAGAGGGACACCTTCTTGAGCACCGTAGCCTGGGAAGCTGTACCGTTTCAATAATTTGCATTGTAGTCAAAAGAACATTCTTTTTCATTGTAGGCTCTTTTCAATTATTATTGGGTAATATGTCAATAATATAAAGTCATATAAATTCATCTTATTTTAAAGGGTAAATTAGAATGGACTCACATAGGCTGGAAACAAGTTAGCTGTTCTCCGATCCCTTATAATCACCAACTTCTTTTTCTACCGCAAAGTGGGAAAGAGAGGAGGAAGGCTGACTGCTTAATTGGTGCTCAAAAGTGAATGAGTCCCGGGACACCTGGGTGGCTCAGTCGGTGAAGCATCTGCCTTTGGCTCAAGTCATGATCCCAGGACCAAGTCCCACATCGGGCTCTTTGCTCAGCTTGGAGCCTGCTTCTCCCTATGCCTTTCCCCAGGTTCGGGCTCTATCTCTCTGACAAATAAATCAAATCTTAAAAAAAAAAAAAAGTGAATGAGTCCCTACTGCCTACATGCATTCAGTGAGTCATCCTAGACTGGAAAACAAAACCAAGAACACTGTGGAAGACGGTATTGGGAAAACTCGCCACATTAGATACACTGTAGACAACTATTGTGCCACTGTTTCATTTCCTGATTCTGATCATTGTCTGTGACTATATGAGACACAGAGAGAGAAGACAGAAAGAGAAAGGCAAAGTATTAACAATTGAGGAAACTGGGTAAAAGATTTGCAGTGGTTTCTTTGTACTATTCTTGCAAATTTTCCACAATCTTGAAATTATTTTAAAATACAAAATTTTAGGACATGATGAGAAATCTGAGACCTAGGCCCACCGATGCCAGAACCCAGCCCTTGCCCAGGGCAGCCCAGCGCTGCGCCCCCCACCCTCCCCCATGAGCAAGGTGGTGTGTGATTCCAGGCGGAGAGGGTATCAGGCAGCCAAGGAAGGAGTGATTCCTTCTCAAGGAAAGGAGATGAGCCGAACCAAAAGCTTGAGCCGTCAGCACGCTCTTAGGCCAGAAGCCTGGAGACCCTTAATACCAAAACAAAATACCGGCAATCAGGACAAAACAAATATTCCGTATGGTTTAATCTTTATTTTTACAGGATTTGGCAGGAGCCGTAAGGTCTGGGACGGTGGGCCTTTTGGGGAACTTTGTATTTATTAAAATGGTCTGGACACTGTTTCATATTATTCTTTCTCTTCCTTTGAAGCAGGAATGGAAAGTCTGCTGATAAATGGGCAGCGTGTGGTCCAGATCTGGGTAACTAGTCTCCTATCCTTTTATGCTCCAGTACCTAAAGGCACTCCTGCAATTTACCTTCTTGAGATTCTAAGTTCTCAGCTACCTAAACTTGCTAACCCTGTGCCAAGCAGAGCACGTGGACCCTCGGTCATGTCAACAACAGGACAAAGTTTCACCTGGAAAGTTTCATCTAAAAGAATCTTATAAATATTATAAAGTTACTACAGGGGATGTAATTCACCCTTCTTAGAAGAGGGATGGCGTTTATATTTTGTTATCCTACAGGTCCCACATAGTTTACAAAGTTAACTTCTTCTGCCAGATACTGACATTCACCTTCATGGAACAGCGCAACAGACACCCAGCTTGCTATATCATAATGTAAGCTTAATTTTAAAATTATTTTTAAAATGTAACTGTTAAAATACGCATAACAAAACCTACCATCTTAATCACTGGAAATGCACAGTGCGGTAGTGTGACCGGCGTTCACACTGTTGTGCAAGCAAATCTCCAGGACTTTTTCACGTTGCAAAACTGAGACTTGGTACCCCCAAACTAACAATTCCCCGTTGGCCTTCCCCAGCCCCTGGCCACCACCACTCTGCCCTCTGTCTCCATGAATTTAACTCTTCTAAGCGAATCCGGGGAATCACATGGTATTTGGCTCTTTGTAACTGGCCTGTTCAACTTAGCATAATGCCCTTAAGTCTCATCTATGTTGTAGCGTGTGTCGGAACGTGCTTCCTTTTGAAGGCTGGCTCCTATTCTGTTCTATGCATTCGCATTTTGTTCATCCGTTCATCCCTGGGCAGACCTCTGAGCTGCCCTCGCCCTCAGGAGATCAGGATTAATGCTGCCACGAACTAAGTGTACCAATCTCTCTCTGAGATCCTGCTTTCAATTCTCTTGTGTCTATCCCCATAAAGGGAATTGCTGGATTATAGGGTAACCCTATTTTTAATTTTTTTGAGGCACCCCCTCATTTTCATAGAAGCTGTATCATTTTTCATTCCCACCAACAGTGCACAGGTTCCAATTTCTCCATGCGCTCACCAACACTTGTTCTGTTCTGATCTTTTCATAATAGCCATCCTCCTGAGCAGGCAGTTAAACTTTCTACGTTCAGCATTTCATTGTACAAGGAAAGACTGGCTCAAAGAAATATTAGGAACCAGTGGCACCTGGGTGGCTCAGTCGGTGAGGCATCTGCCTTCAGCTCAGGTCATGATTCCAGGGTCCTGGGATCGAGTCCTGTGTCCGGCTCCCTGCTCAGAGAGGAGCCTGCTTCACCCTCTCCTGTGCTGCTCCCCCGACTGTGCTCTCTCTCAAATAAATAAAAATCTTAAAAAAAGAACCCGCCACACACAAAACAAAGAAATATCAGGAATCAGTGAAAATTCATGGAAGGCATTATCTTATCTTTTTTTAAAGAGTTTATTTTATTTTTTT
The DNA here is from genome assembly GCF_002007445.2 of Ailuropoda melanoleuca. Classification (NCBI taxonomy): domain Eukaryota; kingdom Metazoa; phylum Chordata; class Mammalia; order Carnivora; family Ursidae; genus Ailuropoda; species Ailuropoda melanoleuca. The sequence continues at coordinate 120,062,432 of NC_048223.1, forward strand.
TTAAAGATTTTATTTATTTATTCGACAGAGATAGAGACAGCCAGCGAGAGAGGGAACACAAGCAGGGGGAGAGGGAGAGGAAGAAGCAGGCTCATAGCGGAGGAGCCTGATGTGGGGCTCGATCCCATAACGCCGGGATCACGCCCTGAGCCGAAGGCAGACGCTTAACCGCTGTGCCACCCAGGCGCCCCTAAAGAGTTTATTTTTAAGTAAACTCTATACCCAACATGGGGATCAAACTCACAACCCCGAGATCAAGAGCCGCACGCTCCACCGACTGAGCCAGTCCAGGCACCTCTATCTTATCTTATTTTAGGAAGGAACGTCCTTTGCCAAGTATTCAGCAAGACAGCGCTGCCCTGGAGAGAAGACTGACGCTAGCAAGCCCGTGAGAAGCCTATCGCTCTAGCTGAGCGGAGGGCAAATGGGTGCGCAAACTTCACCAGCGTCAGGAGAATGAAAGGATCAAGATGCTAGAACTATGTTGGAGATGAAATGGATAAGGCTTTTCAAGTGACTCTGTCGGACACAAGAAACTGGAGTCAATGATCCCACTGCACCGAGTTGCCGTGAAAACAGCTTGGCAATGAAGGTGTCGGCGGGTAGAAGTGGGACTGGAGAGGAGAGGGTGGGCAGGGGACCCCCTGATGACACCACCGAAGGAGGTAAAAAGAAATCAGGGGACTTGGCTAGCATAAAGGAATTTTGATTCGTCTGTCCCGTATAGGCTCGTCCTGCCAACTATTTCGCCCCGAATGGAGCCAGAAACCCTCCCCAGCTTTGGCCGAAGCGTCCCAGCAAAGGCATAGGCAAGGGCAGCCCAGGACTCAGCCCCTGGCCACAGCCTGCACGGGGACCCTCAGCTCTTCCTTCTGCAAAATGAAATCCACTGGGTGTGTGGGGGGCAGGGAACCCTTCTTAGGAAAGCCAAGCCAGGCTCTGGCTACTGCTCTGGCAGGTGGGTGGTCCCTCCTTATGGGGGCGTGGGGCCGGCCCTGCACGTCGTCCAGCAGCAGGGCGGTGAGGACAGGTCGTGGAGGGGAAACATGAGATCCAAAGTACCTTCTCCAGGTTGGAAAGGCACGCTACCTTAGACGCAAACAACACGTTGTCAACAGAATATGGAAACAGCTGTTCTCCCACGGAATAGAATTTGGTGATAAAGTCAGTGTTCTTTAGCCACAACAGCAAGGAGAGAACACGGTGTGCAGAAATGGAGTCCTAGCATTGTGCCTTCCATAGAACCTGCAACAACTTACGCTTCAACAACAGTAACCACTGTTGGCCTATCACACATAACGGATATTTGCAGCGTGCGTGCGTGTGTGTGTGTGTGTGTCTGTGTGGGTTTGCATGCCACGGCAGACACATTTGGTTTTCATTGTCCTTGACTGACTGGAGGAGTAACAGCTCTCTCCTCCCCGGAGAGGACGTGTGGGTCAGCCCCGACATTTTCCAAGCCCAGCATGTGGTTTCCGTCACATGTCCCTTATTAAAGTCCGCGGGAGCTATGTGGGGGTCGGGGAGCGCGTGGCCCCCAACACTCCCGGAGGAAAGGGGGCACGAGGACCAGAGTTAGTAGCCAGAGCAACACATAACAAGGTGTGTCATTCCAGACCGGGTCCCCGTGGTCCTGATGTCAGTGACGGACTAGAGCCCCGGCGTCCCCAGGCAGCAGGACCTTGCCTATCGATTATGCATTTCATGGTCACGCCAAGAAGAGGCGGGCTGAGGACTTGGGAGAGCACGTGCGTTGGGGCAGATGGGCCCTGCTGGCGGGCAGACAGCAGGGAGAGGCTTGGAACCCCCAACACCAGCCTCATCCAAACGGGCTCAGGGACAATCAGGGCTCCAGCAGAGACGGAGGTCACCTTACACTTAAGAAAGGCGTAGGTGGGGATTTTCCAGTTTTGTTCTTACAAAGGGGAAGAAAAAACCCAAAGCCACAATTCAAATAAAATGAATATTTGCTTTTTCTTCATCATTGGAGATATGTCCCCGTCACCCTGATTATCATGTTTCCATACTTCTAAAGAAAGAAAAAAGGATCTGCAATGGATATCCACCTATACTCTCAAAGAAAAGCATGGAGTGACCTTAGATGAGAACACCTATCACATTAATGCCAGGCATATGTAGAATTTCACCGGGCACCTGGCTGGCTTCATTGGTAGAACATGTGACTCTTGATCTCAGAGTTGTGGGTTCGAGCCCCACACTGGGTATAGAGATTACTTTAAAAGAGGAAGAAAGAATTTCATTTTCCTTGATCCTTTCTCATTTTTATCTTCTTTTTTCCTCTGGTAAGTCCTAGTCAGTCATTCAGAAAGCGTTCACTGAGAGCCCACTAGGGGCTGTTTGGGGTCTGGTGACAGAGCTGCAGGCAAGCCAGAGCAGACCTCGCCCCAACCTCCCCCCCGCCCAGGCTACCAGTCCATTGAGGAGACAGACAGACAGCAACACAAACAGGACACACAGTCTGTGGAGAGCAGGCCTCATACAAGAATGCCACAACATTCTAAATGTCATGTCAGAAGCCAATGCTTGGGTGCTAATTTAAATACGGGGGACAGAGGCCTCCCAGAGGGGAAGCAGGCAGAGCTAGAACAGGGAGGACAACATTGGGGGGGGGGAGGGACAGGCGGTTGGACCCCAGTACAGCCGGCGGGTATCTTGCTCTTCCTGAGGCCAGGTGAGGGTATCCCGGTCCAAGTCCCCAGCTCTCGGGTGAGAACTAGATCCTCCCCTGGAACCCCGTTCTCCTCATGGGCCCCAGGTGGCTCGCTGCCTTCATCCCTTCCCGTGTGCGTGCGTGTGTGTGTGTGAGCACAGGTTTTCCTTCGACTCTCAAGTCCATTTTCTTGGCCTTGCCTCCTCTTACCTCCTGCGATGCTTCACACCTTCCTTCAAGCCACAGTTTCAGTCTTTCCAGACCACGCGTCCTGCTTACGTCAGCATGTCCTTCCAGGTCCTCACGATCCACGTGCCGCTCTCCCGTGGGCTCTTCGCCCGAGAACACACCAGTGACCGTGCACGGGGCCGAGGATGGGGGTGGGGGCAGCGCCTGACTGCGACCACGGAGGCTGCTCTCCCCGGGAGGGGGAGGGCTGCAGGGACCGCGACTCCGGCAGGACGGCAGGAGGAGCCCGAGCGGGTCGGGCAGCTGCTGCCGGTGTTCTGCCTCTCCTGCCCCCTTCTCCGTGGGCTCAGAACCCTGTTCACACGGCCCAGCAGCACAGGTTCCTGAGCCGTAGCGGACGCTGCCGGGCACCCAGACCCCAGCGGCCGCGCGCGCGTGCTGGCCCTCAGCGGCTCCCCCTACCCCGTGGCGGGGGCGCGGCCCTGGGCCGAGTGGAAACCATCCCACCTGCAAGGTCATCGTCCACACCTGGCTGGGGCCCGGGTCGGCGGAGCCCCGCCCTGCTCAGCCCCCGGCCCTGTGCCCTCTGTGTCCTCCTTCCCCTTTCCTCAGAGAGCTCCCTCACTCCCCCTGCCCAGGGAGCCCCTGGACAGCCCTGTGTTCTGGGAAATCTGACCCAAGGCCAGCCTGTTCCTCTCCCGCAGACCTAGTTACTTAGATATTCCATGCACTAGAGACTTCTCTCTTCTCTTCCCTTCCATCCTAGGGCCCCTTCTGAAGACCGGTTAGAAGGCCATTTCTTTCCCGCTCTGGCAGCACATGAGTCTTGGTTTTTACACTTAACAATCCAGGAAGCTGTGTTCCAGAAAGGAAATGGCAGTTTGCAGAGAAGCAAGGGTGGCCCCTCCGCCCACCTCACGGAGCAGCCGCTCGTTCAGGGCCGCGGAGGGCGAGCTTGGGGAGCCCACACGCTTACAGGTGATGGGCTGCAGGGGCTCTAGGGAACCCGGAGGAGCACCCATCTCAAGGACTTATCAATGCTTTTCTCACGGATTTTTTTGGAACCGGAATTTCTTGGTTCGCCAGCCACGTTGGCCACGCACAACTTTGCCTCCTCCTGGGGTTTGTTCTCGTGGGGCCCCTGCCTTCCCATGCGGCCTCCCCCGGGTGCTCCCTATGGGAGAGGCTTAGGAGGCTCGCATATTCCATCCTAGGTCTCCTGGTGAGAACAACAAACCAGCTTTGCTGATGGTAGGGAATCATCTGGCTTGTCCATTTTGTGGTGGGTGCGCTCAGTTTCTATCCTGGGAGATGGGGATGCGGCTTCTCTCCACCAGGACACCACTCCTTCCAGCCATGGCTGCTCCCCACTGCCGTCCAAAGTGGCCCCCGGGGGGCTGCCAGAGAGGACGCTGCCGGCACACAGGGCACGCCAGTGTAGGAGCCCACCCCTAGGGGGGTGCCTCGCTCTGTCCTCCACTCTGGCGCCCATGACTTTCTTTCAAATCCTTTATATTTCAGCCAAAACGAAACGGCACTCTGCTCCCTAAGCATGCCCTGTATTTCTGCCTCCACATGGGCTCTTATTCCATCCTTTCTGCCAGGCCTGCCCTGACCATCCTTTCTCAAAATCTACTGTAGGTCGGAGAGAAACAGCTCTGACTGCCTCCATCAGACGCAAGCTTTTCTTCCCGAGGGTCCATAGGATTTCATCTCCTCTCTTAGAGCAGCTCTTGTTCCAGCTCGTGGGTTTGAGTCGGCCCTCCAGGACTGTGGTCTCCTGAAAAGCAAAGAGCACGACTGCTCCCTCTCTGACCCTTTCGTAAGTCCACGCTTTCCATTCACTCCACCCCCGTGGATTGTCCCTGCTTCCAAAGGCCATCCCTGAGCGCCCTACCCGAAGTGGCCTTTCGTGCTACCAAACACAATCCAGCATTCCTACTGCTCTACTGGCTGCAAATTGTCTGTCTCTCTCCCTGGGATGAAATGCCAAGAAGACGGGGACTCAGGCTTGTGCACGTCCAAGGCCCGCACAGCACTCGGTACAGGTGCTCAGAGAGTAGTTGGCTGAGCAGATTGGTCCATCAAAAAATGCATGAACGCAGCCTGTGTGGGGCTGGGATTTTGCAGATGGCTTTCCAAGAGCGAGCAGGTGGAGAGCCCCCCGGCCTCTAGGGATGTTGGGCTGCAGCCCCGTGATGTGCCGGGTCAGTCCGAGGGCTGTTCGCCCCGGAACCACCCCTGCCCGCTGCGTCCTCGTCTCTCTAAGCAGTCACAATCCACATGAGCCGAGCAACCCGTGTCCCACAGTCGGACCTGTTCTCGAGTGCCTCGTGAGCTTCCGGGAGAAGCGGTGGCCTCATAAAGTTTAGGAAGAATGAACAGAAGTTAAGGCCAAGTGGAAGAAACAGCATGAGAATCTTTGTGACTCATATCAAGTCTCACTCAGCTCCTCCCCCTGCGCGCTCTCAGGGAGGCCCCTGGCGGGTGAGGTCCCGAGGGAGGGGGACTGGCTCTTCGATGCCGCTTGGGTGGTGCTGAGGGCTCTCCTCTGCACCTGCAGGGGGCGATTTGCAAAGGTTTTCTCCCGCTGTCGCTGTCGGGACCTCAGTGAGGGGCAGGAGACAGACTGCTCCCCGGGTGCAGAGTGTGTCAGCGTGGGTAAGAGGGCCTTTGTGTCGGTCGCAAGAATGTCTCACCGTATGCGAAATGAATTAAGAGAAGTCCAAATTAAATAGGGATTACATTGATCCCCTTTAAGGGTTTTCAATTCATATTGGTGCTTTTTTTTTTTTTTTTTTTTTTGTGGGAGAGCACTAAACCGAAACAGACCCGCCCTCAGGCACTGGGGTCCACAGACCCAACAGGCCAGGAATTCCTTGTGCAAAACAGCCACATGTCCCCCCACAACTTCTCCCCGCAGGGGCCCCTAGAAGCCAAGACCCGTCAGCACCTGGTGCGCAGGGGGTCCTTTATTCCTCTCACTGTTCTCTGGACACCAGGCAACCATGAAAGTAGCCATCGTGGCATAAACATCCCCCCAAGCACAATCTTCACCTCTGGTGACCTAGGAAGGTGTTTAGCTTGGACCTATTCACCCCATCCCCATCCCCGTCCCCGCCCCCATGAGTGAAGACGCCCTCGGGCTGAACCACAGATGCATTTCGTGGAGAACATTCTCAGTCACTGCCCATTAAAAGGCAAACAGACTGGTGCTTCTTTAAGGTTATAAAGAGAAACTCATTTACGTACATCAAATTTACAACTCCTTCATGGGCGTTTCGGATGTTCCCACTGTGTGAAGAGCTTGCCACGTTCAATCGTTCAATTGATCCCACTATGGACTCACTTCTCAGGAATGCTTTCTCAACGTTTCCACCCAGTGCCATGAAGCTGAGCCCGAGGAGCAGAGCCGTCCTGGGGGCCGGGTCTCAGCACCCACCTGACACACACACACTTTCTCGTGGGACGTTTCTCCGATGAATCTGGTCTCTGGCCGGCTTTCTGAGAGGGACATGCATCATTCCCATGGCCTGACTTGTGTTGCTCGAGCCTTAAGAAAGAATTGCGACTGGAAGGACTTCAGATATGGTAGNCGGGGGGGGGGGGGGGGGTGGCACCCAGTGTGGACCTTGCAGACTTGAGTGTCTGCAGCTGGAAGAGGTTGGGCAAGACAGGTGAGGGGACAGACCCAGCGGAGGTCAAGAAACAGGCAAGAAATGGCTGAGAGGCGGGTCTATGGAAGGGAGATGTAGCAAAGGGTAGAAAAAGGAGTTGGGCAGCCAGGGGGCCAGTTGAGGCTTCATGCAGGAGGTAATGAAGCACTGCCTGATGTGGGGCCAGGAGAGACAGAGCAGACTCATATGTTCGTCAGGCTCGTGAACTGGCTGGGAAGGTTGGCTGGCTATTGCAACGATCCTGGCAAAAGGGACTGGGGCCTGCATTGGCACAGTGAGACTGGAGCCAGGGAGGAAAATGTGGGAGAGATCCAGCTGCTGTGTCAGGCCTGGAGATCTCAGAGCTAAGTCATCCATCAATATAAAATGTTTCGAATGTGCAGATTTCTCCTTCATGGTTTTCCTGGCAGAAAGAAGACTTAATTCAAAGACAACCCAAATATGAAAAAAATCAAGGATGTGGGAAATAAGAAACACAATTTATATCAAGAACTTTGGCCCAAATGGACCAAAGGGAAGGTTTACCTTCCCATGAATCATTTAGTCAGAGGGGGGAACAAAAGGCAAGAAAGTTTCTTTCTGCCCCCTGGTGGCTTTCGGGAGAATTGAACTGGAAGGGCAGAACGACGAAAGGGGACCAGTTTCTCCACCTTGTGCCCAACGTCAATGGAGCAAACACACCTCCAACCACAGCGAAGACGGTTCAGACGTCCTGACATCTCAGGTCTTCTGCCTGAGGTCGGTGAGCAGGGGTCGGGCCCCGCCAGCGTGGTTCGCCGCGTGTGCTGCCCCGCCGGACAGTGGACTTGGCCACACAGACTGACTCCGCTTGCACTGAGCAGTTTCTAGAACGTGACCTGGGAGCAGAGCGTCTCTGACAATGGTCAGGAAACCGCTCCCCCGGCCTCCATGTCGAATCGCCCTGGCCCAGGCGCTGGGCACACAGCAGAATGCACTTTTAATTAGGTTGGGTTTTCTGGTTTGGGGGGGTGTTTTGGGGGGGCGGTAAAAGCGACCAATCTATTCCCAAATTCCATCTTCCAGCTCCCCTCTTGTCCCCCACTCGGGTGGCATTCCACAGCCCTGTGTAACATCTCTTCGTTTCCACTCGAAAAAATGTGCTTTTGATTTCTTGACCTTTTTGATAATGGTCTTCAGCTAACGTGTGGCCCTGTGAAAAGCCAATTTTCGGAGGTAATGTCTCTTCCAGAATTTGCCTTTATGCAGAAGAATAATGCAGGAGGACGAAGAAAAGTAGGAGCAGTTGGGGGCTGGCTGAAAACAGTCCAGTCATTATATGTTAAACTGTAACTGGATATGACAGCCCGCTGTGCGGAGCACTTGGTGTGGCCTACGAAATGCTGCTGTTTCCAGATAGCCTGTTGTTAGTTTTGTCTCGAACAAAACAAACCAAAATGCGCATAATTGTACCAGGCCTCAAAACCCATTTTATTCTCCCAGTATACCAAGGAAATCCTGAATGGTGGTGCCACTGGAGAGAGGGAGGCCCTCCGTGGGCTCCTATGAATAATTGTTTATCCACATTCTATTAGAGAAAGGCCAGCCAATGGAAAGTTCCTACCCTTCTGACATTAGAGCGCCCTTGGTGAATGGGCATTTCAAATGGAGTCTAATTCCATAGTCCCCAAGACCTGTTTCAATATGGTGAATTTTGCAGAGAACTGTAACCTATCCAGTTAATAGAATCTTTTTGTTACTTTCACAATTTCAAACAGGAATATTTGAATGCATTATACCCTTTTTCCTGTAGCAGAGCATACCGAATGTACTGTAACTGTGTCCTTAACAATCATTACCAACGTCAACTCTGATTGACCTGATGATGTCGTGGGCTCAGGGGCTGTTGAGATGTTTGGGGTTCTATGCCTTGGATTGGTAGGGTTCACTCTCGTTTCTTTAATATTTTGTTAATACTTCGTTACCTGTCTTTTCGTGGACATCTGCTTTGGGCAAGGTGTAATGGGCTGTGCCGGGCGAGGCTACTTCTCCACCTACTACTACCAGCTGGCTCCACCTGCCCAGTTCGACTCTCCTATGAGGAAGCTGAGGTTTGCTTGCCTTCTGGTCCTGGCCTAAGGTGTCACAAGTGATCCGGGGACTTGAACCTGGTCCAGCTTGTCATCGAAGTCCAGGTTCCCTCCATGTTTTGTTTTGTTAACTTACTAAGGTTAATAGAAGGATCTGGTTGCTAGTGGAATGTGGTCAGAAGGTGGCTCGAGGTCTGCTGTTGGCGCTCCCCACCCTACAGGGTGTCTTCACTCCTCCAGAGCAGGTCCCAGCACCGCTGTCCCTGGGGGCAGTGTTGAACGTCAGTGGCCATACTGGGAGAGCTGGCCAGGGGGTGATGCACACCCTTCCATTAACATGTCATTTCCAGCTCACTTTATCCTTTTCCTCTGGCACCAAAAATTTCTTCTCCTTTGGCACCAAAAATTTCTTCTCCTTAGGCCACACGGCCCAGATGACTTTCCCATGAGTAAGGCGTGAGCCTGGATTCAAGCCCAATTTAGCTTCTAAGACGCAAGTTGTCTGTTTCTTTTTTCTTTTTTTTAACCCTACTTTTGGACACTCCATTCATGTTCCAGATGGTGAAGTGCCCGGATAAGCAACCTGCGGATAAGCAAGGCCTGACACTCATCCTCACTCGCAGGCAATGCTGACATAGGACAGTTTCCCTATCTCAACAAAGGCCATAAAGGAGTCATAGAAATGAATAATGTTCCTGTTATCGTAAGCTCAAAGTGTTCTCCAGACTTTCTCCTCCCAACTTGGATCCTTTATTTCCAAACTTCCTTGACAGCATCTTTGGTGACATTATCAGAAATATTCATTACGGCAAGCATGAACCCCCAGCGACTGCAGACGCGGAGCTCATACTTACACACACTTGGCCACACACGGATGTTTCTCTGGCCTTCTTATGAAAAGCATATGGAATAGAATTAAGTAAATCACAGTGTGGCTCTCAAGAATAGGCAGAAGACCGGGGAGACCAGAGATAGTGATCCTTAATTCCCGTAGGCATTGCCCCCACATTGTGCAGAGCCCCTGGAGGCCACTGACCAACCTCAGGGACTCCTGCCGACCCTCCCCCACACCAGCTCTGCTCACAGGTGGCCACAAACAGTCTGGTGAAGTGAATCCAAATGGATGTCTCCGTATCTAAATCACACGACTCTAGTGAAACACAAAGATCTCCACACTGAGGACACTGATAACGCAGTTTGGGTCAGATGTAGGCTGTAGTAGGAAAAAAAAACAATGGCAATCAAAATCACCCTTAAAAATACAATAGCAAAGGCATAAAGAACCTTTAAGGCAGACCTGTAAATCAATCTAATCTGTCTTCTGGACTTATTCAGGTGAGGTAACCACGAGCTGTGTATTCAACAGTATGAGAGAGACGTGTAAGGAGGATTTATTTTTCCCATTTTCTTTTGCACACAGGTTCACTGCATATTTTTGTAAGAGATGCATATAAATCCTTTTATTGGTATAGATTCAAAGATTTTTATTGATAAATCTATAAAATAATTTTTCTACCTGATCAAAATAAACATGTAACTAGAACTAGAAACCTGAAAGAAAATTTGAGATGCAATATAAAAATGGAAATAATAGGGATGCTTGGGTGGCTCAGTCGGTTAAGTGTCTGCCTATGGCTCAGATCATGATTTCAGGGTCCTGGGACTGAGCCCCGTGTCAGGTGCCCTGCTCAGTAAGGAGTCTGCTTCTCCCTCTCCCTCTGCTCCTCCCCTTGCTTGTACTCTCTCTCTCTCCCTCAAGGAAATAAAATCTTTTTTAAAAAAAGGAAATAATAGAGCACAATACTTTAGAAATGTTCTGAATTAATCTCTCATTCAAATTATTCATTAAACATTGTCACTGCACATTTTTTAACTTTAAAGATTTTTTTATTTACTGGGGAAGAGGGGGAGAGGGAGAGAATCTGACTCGCTCAGCGAGGAGTCTGACACAGGGCTCGATCTCACGACTCTGAGATCATGACCTGAGCCGAAATCATTTTGTCAGACGCTTACCCAACTGAGCCACCCAGGCGCCCCCATTGTTTAAATCACAGCGACGTGTGGCAGTTACATCAGGAAACTGAGGCAGCCTCATGGCAATGAGATATGTCAAATTCATTCGTACGGGCAGCTACACTTTAATCAAAGATGGGTCTAAATTGTTCAGTGTAAATTACAATGAGAAACCAGAAAGTGACAAAGTGAGTTGCACTAATTAAATGTTCTGCTGTATTAGCTCCATGGTGTTTTGCCACGTAGAAACGTGAAATGTATCAAACCATGACATTTTCATTTTGTAGGATGGCCTTCCTGCGGCACCATCCGCTAGAACTCGCAACAGTAGAATCGTTCTGTATCTGCACTGTCCAGTGTGGCAGCTCTGGTGGGTTCAGTTGTGTCCCCTGCAGGGGCGCCTGGCTGGCTCAGTGGGTAGAGCCTGCGACTAGATCTCGGGGGCATGAGTTCAAGGCCCCTGTTGGGCATGGAGCCGACTGAAGAAAAAGGAATTGTGTCCCTCCCCACCCCCTGGCAAAAAGATATGTTGAAGTCCTAACCCTACCTGCCCTGCTGATGTATTAAGAAAAGGTCATAGATTAGGGTGAGCCTACATCCAATATGACTGGTGTCCTTAGCAGGAGCTGACGTAGGGAAACACACAGAGAGAAGATGGCCTTGGGAACAGGGAGGCAGAAACTGGAAATGAGGTAGCTGCCGGCCAAGGAACACCGAGAATTGCTGGTCACCAGCCGCGGCTGGAAGGCGCAAGGAAAGATTCTGCCTGGATCCGCCAGCGTGAGCACAGCCCTGTCCATACCGTGACTTTGGACTTCCAGACTCCAGAACTGTGAGAATCAGTACGTGCTGTTTTCAGCCACACAGGTGGTGGTAACCTGTTACAGCAGCCCAGGGGCCCCCATGGCTCGCTATGAGCCCCTGAAATGTAGCTAGTGAGGCTGAGACTGAATTTTAATTGTAATTAAATGAAATAGACACGCGTGGCTACTGTGGACAGGGCAGCCTTATCAGTTTGTAGGACTTCTACAATAGTCCTATACGTCGAAACCCTTTTAGTTGACCCTTGAACAACACGGGAGTTAGGAACACAGACCCCCTGCGTAGTCAAAAATCTGCGGATAACTTTTGACTCCCCCAAAACTTAACTCCTAATAGCGTACTGTTGACCAGAAGCCTCCCCGATAACATAGTTGATTAACACATATTTCCTGTTATATGTGTCATATACTGTATTCCTACAATGAAGTAAGGTCTCTTAGAGAAAAAACCATGTTATTAAGAAAATCAAGGAAAATACACTGACAGTACAGTACTGTATTTATTGCAAAAAATCTGCATAGAAGTGGACCCATGCAAACCCGTGTTGTTCAAGAGGCAACTGTATTGAGTGGAGTGAATTAAAACTGAGAGTAATCATACCCTTACTAGTGACCTTCATTAAGCATACACTCTCTTTCACTGTATATGAATGTACATATAATCTTTGCTTTAATGGTCAATTAAACAACAAACATCAGCAATGGTTAGCTTCCAAATTCCAGTCTGGCCATCTCTGAACATTTCCAAATGTGCTGAAAGTATATAGAAGTGCCCACATACAACTGAGCTAAGATCCTTACGCTCTGAATTCACAAACCTAAAATGCTATTTTTCTTATTTCATGATCAAAAACTCTGTTAGTTGAGAGATGCTATTCAGACTCACTGAATACTGAATGAACAAAGTGTGATGAATGGGACTTCATGCAGTATTCATGAGTCCTCATTTAACACTAATTAAATAAAATTTTATACAAGGCCAGTGTTAAATGATTTTAAGACCCTGGCACAGACTGACAAAAGCATGAAAAATTAAGGTTCAGGGGAAAATATGATCCAAAAATCACAGAGTTGAGTTATGCAAGCAGGGAGCACAACATTTGTACCTTTTTGGTATAATGGCTTTAGCATGCAACATATGACTAATCTTAGAAACCACTTTTTGCCTATTGGTTTTAATCAGACTGTAATGATCAAAGAAAGAGGTATTTGTGCTAGTCACTCATGGTCTGCTTAATGCATACCAGACAAGCGAAGGAAGGCTTTCTCTCCTGCGAGGTGGCTGAAACATTTATTATTGAATTCCATATTAAAGGGTAATTCTTAAAAATCACAAATCCCACATAATATTAAGATTTGCTGGGCTAGATTCATTTTTTTTGTTTTTAAGATTTTATTTATTTGAGAGAGAGCACACAAGGAGAGGGGCAGAGGGGGAGGGAGAGAAAGGGACAGAAGCCCAAGCAAACTCCCCACTGAGTGCAGAGCCTAATATGGGGCTCGATCCCACGACCCCGAGATCATGACCTGAACTGAAATCGAGAGTCAGATGCTTAACCAATTGAGCCACCCGGGCACCCCAGGTTTTGTTTTGTTTTTGAACAGTATATCCATTTGGAATTGCATCTTCATATTGCAGGTGGAGAGACGCGGTGAGGAACCCAAGTGATAAAAATCTGCAAGCTATTTCGGAGCACTAAAGGAATAAAAACTTGGCACGCAGAATAGATTTAGCAACTTCAAATCTTGGTCTGATTGAGAATTAGACCGTCAATAGGAAACTGTTTCCTGGACAGGACTGGACTGAAGATACCAACTGCGACAACCAACTGGATATGAAAATGCAATTTTACTTAGAATTAAATCTTAAAAAGCCAACATATTTTTCAAAGTAAAAAACGTGGCTAAACTAACAATAGCCCACCCTTTCCTGGTACCCATTTTAAGGGCCTCTGTTGTATAAAGAATCAATGAATCAGAACCTTAATTTGTTTTAAATAATCTAAAGCTTTTAAATAAGACATTTTCTAATTGGAAATTTTACAGGCATTCAAACCGCAAAAATGGTAGGATAGTCTCCCAGAAAATATTTAGTTGAGGGACAATGAGAGGAGTTGCTACTAACTTTTAAAAGCTATACTTGAACCTTCAAGTTCGGAGGAAATCCCTACTGTCAGGGAAAGGCATAGGGAAAAGAACCATGTGACACAGTGTTACAAAGAACTGATGAGAACCATTAATGCCGGCCAATTACAACTCTGAGTGCCCATGAGGTGGGGCTCAAGTCTTGAGCCCCCTTTNTGTATAAAGAATCAATGAATCAGAACCTTAATTTGTTTTAAATAATCTAAAGCTTTTAAATAAGACATTTTCTAATTGGAAATTTTACAGGCATTCAAACCGCAAAAATGGTAGGATAGTCTCCCAGAAAATATTTAGTTGAGGGACAATGAGAGGAGTTGCTACTAACTTTTAAAAGCTATACTTGAACCTTCAAGTTCGGAGGAAATCCCTACTGTCAGGGAAAGGCATAGGGAAAAGAACCATGTGACACAGTGTTACAAAGAACTGATGAGAACCATTAATGCCGGCCAATTACAACTCTGAGTGCTCAAAGGATCCTAGACACAGTGGAGTATGTCTAATCGAACAGCCATTAAAACAATTATTTCCTCCATTACTTCCTCATTTATTTTCATGTTAACAATGGATTAAAATGTTCAAAATTATGAAACAATACACATGGCATGATCCCATTTTTATTTAAAAATAAAACAAGACCGGGGCGCCTGGGTGGCACAGCGGTTAAGCGTCTGCCTTCGGCTCAGGGCGTGATCCCGGCGTTATGGGATCGAGCCCCACATCAGGCTCCTCCGCTATGAGCCTGCTTCTTCCTCTCCCACTCCCCCTGCTTGTGTTCCCTCTCTCCCTGGCTGTCTCTATCTCTGTCAAATAAATAAATAAAATCTTANAAAAAAAAATAAAAATAAAACAAGACCTATACATCCATGTAGGTAGAAAAAAGTTTGAAAGGGTACATCAAAATGTGAATGGGAGGGGTGGTGGTTACTGATGGCATGGTAACTGATTTTGTATTTTCTTTGGTAGATTTTTCTACACTTCCTAAGTGTTCCTGGTGAACACCGTCCACTTCAAATAAGAAAAACAACAAAGCTACTTCCACTCTGGGGAAAAAAAAAAAGTCAGTGGGAATTATAACCAATATTTAAATCACTTGTAAAATAGGATTCATTTTATCCTAAACCTACTAGGGTCCTCTTTACTGTAAAAAAGACAAAACACTTGAAAACGTGTTCCATAAATACACTGTGTACTACTATGAACGATTAAAGTACACTTTGCTTTATGAGATATTTATTCGAATTTCTCTGTAAACTATGCTTTTTAAAAGAAATTGTATTTGAGTTTGCTACCTAAATCCTATGTCTAATCCCTGTGTGTAAAAGAATGTCTATTTCCTAATTTATCATGTGAAATCCAGATGTTTTACCTAAAGTGAGATTTATTTTATTTGTATTTATTCCAGAGAAAGGAATCCATCATGCTTTGATTTAGGTAACCAAATGATCTGGAATTCCTGTAATTACTGTAAATGAGATATATTATGATTCATACAGCCAATGTTTTACCTCTGTTTTCTGCACATTCTACAGGTAAATGTAGTAAAAAATTGAAAAGTATGGAGACATATGTCTTTGAAGTCTTGACCAGCATGAGCCACTGAAGATAGAAACAGCTTTATTTTTTTCATTCAACAGTTATCAAATGGACTGTTCAAAAGGCATACACGAGAGCAAAAAAATATCACATGCAATCAAACTTGTTTTGCTTTATAGTCACTGGTTTTCTTTTGGAAAAGAATACACATTTGAATAACTTCTAATTTAAACATTATGTTTCCATTTTACTTCCTTCTTTTCTTTAAAGTTAGCAACCACCAACACATTCTAGATAACTGGACATCATATTCTCATTTTTATTCACACTGCAGTAGTATAAAGCCTATAAAATCAAACCATATACTGCTCAGATATCTGAAAAGGCTCATTTACATAATAGATTCTGCTATGTTAAGAAACCGCACACAAGTGATATTTTGCAAAATGGATAAAAAATAGGATACGTTGTCTGAAAGCAAAGATAAACTAATAATTTCTTATCTAAATAATTTTAATCAAATGAATAATATATTCATTTGGTAATAGCCTCTTTTATAGAATATTAAAAAAAGTGCTCAGATTACATTTTTAAAAAATAATAAAAATCTCACAGAACTGGAAGAATTTAAATAAATACGGCAGCGTGGAAAACCTCGATTACATTTCTGCTCCCGAGACGAGGAGGCAGGTGTGAATTTACCTGCATCCAGAAAGGAACTACGACTCTAAGAGGGCAATGTGCAGCTTCCAGCCTTGAGAAGATAGAAACTGTCTTTGAAAGGTTCTTGAGTGTCTTTCTTTGGATGCAAGCCATGAACATAAGACCGGATTTCTCAGCTAGACCGCACGTTGACTGGCAAAGCTGGGTCACTTGCCTTGCTGTCCTTCTCTAGCACGCTAGTAATACTCAGCCAGGGGGCAAAAGAACAAATAATTAACTCATTAGGATCAATACACTCTCTATTCCCAGAAGAACAGCACATGAATACAGAAACTGAGCAGAAGAATCTTCGTGCCCAGCTCTCTCTGGCGGTTCACTGCAGCCAGCCTTGAATGCCGCCCTCAGGGGCAGCACCCCGGTTCCCACAGGGATGTGGTCACTCAATTTCCTCTGAAGGGACCCTCGCTGAATTCTGCAGGAGGAAACCAGAGTTGTGGTAAGATGTAAGAGCCAGGTTTTCTCTTCGTGGGATACTCAAGAGTTGTGATCTTCAGGGCTGCTGTTCCACCTGCCAACCACGGAGGTAAAAGCGGGTGTGACACAGCTGGTAGCAACGCGAACATTCCAACGCCAAGGGTACCAACGACCCTACCCCGCGGACTTCCCTAGTACTCAGATTACTCACAACACTTCTGAAGTTCTACTTCGAAACTTCTTTCAAAATTCAGGTATGTCCACAAAACAGTGTGTAGAGCATAATTCTATTTCTATCCAAATTATATATGTCTGTGTGTAGACAGATAACAATTCTCTCTGTCTCTGGTATGGTAGAATTTCAGATTATATTTTACTTTCTTCTTTACAGTTTTATTAATGTTTGCATTGCTTACAGTGAGTACCATTTTGTAATCCTAAAAACATTAAGCTATCTTCGTTTAAGAGGGAAAAAGAAAAAAAAGTTCCATAGATTCTGAACGCAGCTCCAAACAAGAGTCTATCAAACACTCTTGGGAGGCTATTTTGAAGAATAAAATCCCAGAAGAATGCAAAATCCACACGATCAGAGAAAATGGCTTTCCTTGCTGCTGTATCCTCAGTTGGCAAAGAACCTGCACGTGGCAGGTGTTACACACACACACACACACACACATACACACACCCTGTCTGAATGAATAAATACACAGTTTATTTGGATGCTGAATTTCTAGACATGTGATTTTTAAAATCACTGTTTTATGAGCCTTCTTTTAGCTAACTGAAATTATTTTCTAATGTCCTACCTAAATTCAGTGCATTTAGGAGAAAAGTTTAAAACCAGTAAGTGGGTTTCAAAGTACTACGTTTTATAATATGGTTTTTAAAAAGATCAATAGAAAACAGGCAAATGGGGAATGGAATGAACTCCGTGGCCAAGCAGCTGGCAGTAGATGGGGGTCAACTGAGAAAGAGCAAGGAAACTAACCCTCCTCTGTCGTCCATCGTCTCCAACCCAAGTCCGTTCTGTGAGCTGGTAGCGCTGAGTGTCCTCCTTGCTCCCAGCACAGCGCCTGCCACCTTGACGGGGTGGACAAAGGACATTTGCTGACGGGGTGAGGGGCCAAAAGAAAGTGAGAGGACAAGGAGCTAGCACTGCCGACTCCCGAATCAAAGGGCAAGAAGCGGATTGCTCCACCTCTTGCCTGGGAACAGAGGTCAAAATGATGCTTAGGCTTCATTAAACGTGATTTCTAGCACAGCTATAAAAGCAGTCAGATATTAACTCATTTTTTATCAATAACCAAAGGCAAGTGTCCTGAGTTCCAAGGAGTGAAAAATTTAGTGTATAGTTACTCCTGATGGGTCTTAGGTCAAGGCAGGAGCCAACATTTTTCTAAAAAAACAAAACAAAACAAAAACCTACAAAAACCTTCATTTCTTAGATTTTTAGAAATAGAGCAAATAATATATACAACTAGGGTAATGATATATTTTGTTGTCCAAACTGGGATACTTCTGAGAGTAAGATTACTTGAGAGCAATAATTCTCGGAAAAAAACAATTGTGTGGAGACAACAGACATGAGGGGAGCCGTCCTGGGTAAACGACCATCTGATGGTCACACCATGTCTTTTCTTTCCGGTCTGTATTTTCTTTTTCTGAGTTTTCTATCAACCACACAGCATTCGGCAGCTGAACACTGAGCTGCGGCATCAGTTCCGTTCTCCTGAGAGGCGTTTTCGAAGAGAGAACACCGACTCCGCACCTTCTCCCCCAGCCCCTACGGTCTTGCAGCATAAACTACTGTCTTACATGGATCTGAGAAAAGTCTGCTGTAATTTCTTTGACAAAAAAAGCACGACGGTGATTTAAAAGACTTAAGATCCACTTATTCCTTTTACTTTCCCAAATATTAACACAAGCAGTTTATACCGTATCTTGTTCATAAAAGAAACTTCCAAAATGATAAAACCCCCACGAGGAGATGAGGTCATGAACCTATTTTTAAAATCTTTATATTAACCAGGAGATTCTCACAAATACATCGCCACAAAATATTCTAGAAAAGCCATAGAAGAGTCAAAATAAAAAACATCTCATCTGTGGGCAGGCCCGGGAGTGCAGGGGTGCAGGGTGCGGGGCGCAGGGGTGCGGGGCGTGGATGACGTCAGTTCCGCAGCAGCAGCATCCGCTCAGAGCACGCCTGCCCCACCAGCCCCGCGTACTGCAGCACGGCCGCCTCCTCGCTTGGGTCCTTCTGCTGTTTCTTATAAACGCCGTAAGGCATTATGGCTTTCTTGTGGAACACCTGCAAACGGTCAGGCTCCTTACTGCGACCTTCGTCCACTGCAAGGACAAAGAAGAATCATTAAAACCAGTCACGTGTCAAACTACTTTTTATATTCGAGTGCAATGATATTTCATTCGAATAATAATGCCGCCTGAAGATGTCCTCCTGGGCAGAACGTTCCAACGAGGCTGTGCGGCAGGAGGGCTGAGAAGTCATAAGCAATGACAGGATACCCTGCTGACAGGTAAGAGCTTCTCTCCCCTGAGAGCGCGAAAACATCAGAAAAGAATTGTATGCAATTAAAAAACGGGCCTTCAACACATTTTCTCCTCACGGTCAAGCCTGCAACGGTCTTTCCTGAGTCTGAACTGAACTGATTTTGCCTCTCCCCCAAGCCGATGTCCTGTCTGAGGTTTTCATCGCTGCAGCCAAGCTTTCTGTAACTCGTGGGCCTGGGCGGACTCGAGCCGAGCAGGTCCTGGCACTGGGCGCAGGTTCTGGGGGCGGAGGGCAGATGCTTACAGCTCCCCGGGGGCATGGGGCAGGGATGGCCAGTGGCTGCGGCTGTCGGTTCTCCTCTTTCTTCAGATAAACAAAGCCCTGGCTTCTACAGGACACACTGGTCGCCTGGAGGTCAGCCTGTGTCCCAGCTTCCCCTGCAGTTGGGTACGGACTTGGGACCAAGCTCTGGCCAATGGGATACAAACAGAAGTGTCCCGTGGAAGTTTCTAGGCATCTTTTAGGAGAACAGCTGGTCTGTGCCCTTCAACCCTTCCTTCATTGTGCTGCCTGCAACATGAGGCACTAATCTCTCTCTCTCTCTCTCTCTCTCTCTCTCTCTCGATTAGATTTCCCTTAGGTCAGAAAAAACAAAAGCCAGAAGGAACCCGGGTACCTGAGGACTCCGTGTGATAAAACGACTGTACCAGCCCTGGACTACCTATGTAAAGAATTTCATAGAAAAAAGAAACTATCTTGTTTAAGCCAACTTACTCTAGGTTTCTACTACTGGCAGTTGCTCCTAATTCTAACTAATACAGGGAACAACTTTACACTATCAACTAAAATGTACCATGTCTTTTATCACTGACTCAGCCAGGCCACTTCTAAGAATCATCCTACAGCTGTGGTTCTCAACCCTGACCACATACTGGAACCATCCAAGGAACTTTTAAAAAATACCAAAAAAGGGGGCACCTGGGTGGCTCAGTTGTTAAGCGTCTGCCTTCAGCTCAGGGCGTGATCCCAGAGTCCTGGGATGGAGCCCCACATCAGGCTCCTCCGCTGGAAGCCTGCTTCTTCCTCTCCCACTCCCCCTGCTTGTGTTCCCTCTCTTGCTGGCTGTCTCTGTCTGTCAAATAAATAAAATCTTTAAAAAAAAAA
>NC_048223.1:120082466-120084473 GCF_002007445.2 Ailuropoda melanoleuca
ATTCTCGGAAAAAAACAATTGTGTGGAGACAACAGACATGAGGGGAGCCGTCCTGGGTAAACGACCATCTGATGGTCACACCATGTCTTTTCTTTCCGGTCTGTATTTTCTTTTTCTGAGTTTTCTATCAACCACACAGCATTCGGCAGCTGAACACTGAGCTGCGGCATCAGTTCCGTTCTCCTGAGAGGCGTTTTCGAAGAGAGAACACCGACTCCGCACCTTCTCCCCCAGCCCCTACGGTCTTGCAGCATAAACTACTGTCTTACATGGATCTGAGAAAAGTCTGCTGTAATTTCTTTGACAAAAAAAGCACGACGGTGATTTAAAAGACTTAAGATCCACTTATTCCTTTTACTTTCCCAAATATTAACACGAGCAGTTTATACCGTATCTTGTTCATAAAAGAAACTTCCAAAATGATAAAACCCCCACGAGGAGATGAGGTCATGAACCTATTTTTAAAATCTTTATATTAACCAGGAGATTCTCACAAATACATCGCCACAAAATATTCTAGAAAAGCCATAGAAGAGTCAAAATAAAAAACATCTCATCTGTGGGCAGGCCCGGGAGTGCAGGGGTGCAGGGTGCGGGGCGCAGGGGTGCGGGGCGTGGATGACGTCAGTTCCGCAGCAGCAGCATCCGCTCAGAGCACGCCTGCCCCACCAGCCCCGCGTACTGCAGCACGGCCGCCTCCTCGCTTGGGTCCTTCTGCTGTTTCTTATAAACGCCGTAAGGCATTATGGCTTTCTTGTGGAACACCTGCAAACGGTCAGGCTCCTTACTGCGACCTTCGTCCACTGCAAGGACAAAGAAGAATCATTAAAACCAGTCACGTGTCAAACTACTTTTTATATTCGAGTGCAATGATATTTCATTCGAATAATAATGCTGCCTGAAGATGTCCTCCTGGGCAGAACGTTCCAACGAGGCTGTGCGGCAGGAGGGCTGAGAAGTCATAAGCAATGACAGGATACCCTGCTGACAGGTAAGAGCTTCTCTCCCCTGAGAGCGCGAAAACATCAGAAAAGAATTGTATGCAATTAAAAAACGGGCCTTCAACACATTTTCTCCTCACGGTCAAGCCTGCAACGGTCTTTCCTGAGTCTGAACTGAACTGATTTTGCCTCTCCCCCAAGCCGATGTCCTGTCTGAGGTTTTCATCGCTGCAGCCAAGCTTTCTGCAACTCGTGGGCCTGGGCGGACTCGAGCCGAGCAGGTCCTGGCACTGGGCGCAGGTTCTGGGGGCAGAGCGCAGATGCTTACAGCTCCCTGGGGGCATGGGGCAGGGATGGCCAGTGGCTGCGGCTGTCGGTTCTCCTCTTTCTTCAGATAAACAAAGCCCTGGCTTCTACAGGACACACTGGTCGCCTGGAGGTCAGCCTGTGTCCCAGCTTCCCCTGCAGTTGGGTACGGACTTGGGACCAAGCTCTGGCCAATGGGATACAAACAGAAGTGTCCCGTGGAAGTTTCTAGGCATCTTTTAGGAGAACAGCTGGTCTGTGCCCTTCAACCCTTCCTTCATTGTGCTGCCTGCAACATGAAGCACTAATCTCTCTCTCTCTCTCTCTCTCTCTCTCTCTCTCGATTAGATTTCCCTTAGGTCAGAAAAAACAAAAGCCAGAAGGAACCCGGGTACCTGAGGACTCCGTGTGATAAAACGACTGTACCAGCCCTGGACTACCTATGTAAAGAATTTCATAGAAAAAAGAAACTATCTTGTTTAAGCCAACTTACTCTAGGTTTCTACTACTGGCAGTTGCTCCTAATTCTAACTAATACAGGGAACAACTTTACACTATCAACTAAAATGTACCATGTCTTTTATCACTGACTCAGCCAGGCCACTTCTAAGAATCATCCTACAGCTGCGGTTCTCAACCCTGACCACATACTGGAACCATCCAAGGAACTTTTAAAAAATACCAAAAAAGGGGGCACCTGGGTGGCTCAGTTGTTAAGCGTCTGCCTTCAGCTCAGGGCGTGATCCCAGAGTCCTGGGAT
>NC_048223.1:120084573-120276812 GCF_002007445.2 Ailuropoda melanoleuca
CAGGGTCATGAAATCGAGTACCCCCCCTTTGGGCTCAGCACAGAGTCTTCCTGAGATTCTTTACTCCTCCCTCTCCCTCCCCCCTCTGTGCCTCCCCCACTTGCACGCTCTCTAAAATAAATAGATAAAATTTTTAAAAATGATTTTAAAAAGAAGGTGGGTTGAGAATCACTACTGTAGAAAAACACACATGTCAGTATTTACATATGTGCATGACTACAGCCACACTCTCAGCAGTACCGGGAACCTGGAAACAACACAAATGTTCACCAATGGAGAGAACTGGTCAAATAAGATACATGCATCTAATAAAATGCTACACAGCTATTAAAAAGACAAAAGAAGGCAGATTGTTACGTGAAGAAAACGGAGGTACATGGTGATGGGTAGTAAGGAGGGCACGTATTGCATGGTGCACTGGGTGTTATACGCAACTAATGAAGCATCGAACTTTACATCAGAAACCAGGGATATACTGTACGGTGACTAACATAATATAATAAAAAAAACATTAAAAAAAAAAGAAAACGGAGGTACAGCGTAAACTGTTCTTTATAAGCCTAGTATATGCACAGAAAAAATCTGANAACCTGACCTTCGATATTTCTTAAGCCTTTTAGAGTGGGTTGAGTTGGGGAGCCTGGGTGGCTCAGTTGGTTGAGCGCCCAGCTCTTGGTTTTGGCTCAGGTCATGATCTCAGGGTCATGAAATCGAGTACCCCCCCCTTTGGGCTCAGCACAGAGTCTTCCTGAGATTCTTTACTCCTCCCTCTCCCTCCCCCCTCTGTGCCTCCCCCACTTGCACGCTCTCTAAAATAAATAGATAAAATTTTTAAAAATGATTTTAAAAAGAAGGTGGGTTGAGAATCACTACTGTAGAAAAACACACATGTCAGTATTTACATATGTGCATGACTACAGCCACACTCTCAGCAGTACCGGGAACCTGGAAACAACACAAATGTTCACCAATGGAGAGAACTGGTCAAATAAGATACATGCATCTAATAAAATGCTACACAGCTATTAAAAAGACAAAAGAAGGCAGATTGTTACGTGAAGAAAACGGAGGTACATGGTGATGGGTAGTAAGGAGGGCACGTATTGCATGGTGCACTGGGTGTTATACGCAACTAATGAAGCATTGAACTTTACATCAGAAACCAGGGATGTACTGTATGGTGACTAACATAATATAATAAAAAAAACATTAAAAAAAAAGAAAACGGAGGTACAGCGTAAACTGTTCTTTATAAGCCTAGTATATGCACAGAAAAAATCTGAGCAAATACGCATCAACCTTTTTACAGTACTTCTCTCCATTCCCTTTGCCTAGAAAGACCCGTTCTTTCCCCCAGAAAAAACATGGCTCACCCTCTTGCTTCATCAGATGACTTCAAACGTTGGCTCCTCAGAGGGCCTTCCCTGACTCCCTATAAAATAGCGTCCCGGCTCTCCTTGTTCTCCTTAACTCCCTTCATTGCACTGAATACCACCTGACGTACGTATTTATTCCGTTTCCTTTTCCACCAGAAAGTCCTACGAGAATACAAATTAAATGAAAAATTGTGACTGTTTTGCCCACTCATATTTCCCCGGCATCTAGTCCATCGCCTGACAGTAGGTGCTCCCTACGTATCTGCTGAGTGAATGAACGAGTCTGACCCTGGAGGCAGGAGTATTACAGGAGCCTTTCACGTTGTGGGAAACACATACACTCACTCACTCACTCACTCACTCACTCACCTCATTTTTTGGATTTTCTGTAATTGGCATAAAGCTTTTTTAATTTTAAAAAGTTGTTTTTAAGGTTGATTTAGACATTTTTTAAATTAATTTGGGTCTTCTGAAAATGAAAAGTGGAAATGCTAGTTTTCTTTTCAACAAAAGGATTCTTTTACACGATTTCTCAGGGTCTTTCAGCCATAAACTTCTTCAAGTCAAATCATAAAAGTCGTAATAGCTTTCACAATAGAGTCGCTATAAATTCAACATTTTATTGGGCACCTCACGGAAGGCTCTATGCTTTTGAACATTTGGATTGGATT
This sequence comes from Ailuropoda melanoleuca, assembly GCF_002007445.2. Classification (NCBI taxonomy): domain Eukaryota; kingdom Metazoa; phylum Chordata; class Mammalia; order Carnivora; family Ursidae; genus Ailuropoda; species Ailuropoda melanoleuca. The sequence continues at coordinate 120,086,621 of NC_048223.1, forward strand.
ACACCCCTTCTTATTGTGTAATGGAAGCAACAATTAAATGTTTATTCTTCCGCAACTGATGCTGTTTCCTCTACTGGGTACTCATTAATTAGTCTGGATTAATCATCCAGTTTCAGAAGAAACAGAAGTCACACTATTCTTCCAATATCTAAAAGAGATCCCATTTTATGGACTAGTATCACAAGCTAGCTGATCTCAATTATCAGAAAGTGATAAAGTGAGTTAGGGCATTCCAAAACTGACTGTACTCTACACCTGTTTAGAAATTTGTTAGAGGGAGATGCAAGCTAATCATGTACTATTGGCCCCAAAGAAGTTCTCCACTGTCAGAGGCGGCCACGTTGGTCCACTCAGAACCCTACTTGGGAAGGCATGCAGACTTGGGAAAGGGAACAGCAAGGATGCCAGCCGGAGGGCCCTCATGTCGTCAGAACCGAGGGCAGTGTAGTTTTAGATTTCGCCTTACCCAGGACACATTCGGGGGAGATCTGGGTGAAGGGGGACAGAATCTGGAGGAGCAGGCATCCAACCCCTCACTACTGCTGATTTATCCCCAGCACCACGCCTGGGCCTGTCTGCCCTCCCTGCTTCTACTGCTTGGCTCTGCGTGGCAGGAGGCTGGAGCTGGGGGAGATGGAGCCAGGGTTTCTCCCCAGAATCTCTCCTCTTTCTTCCGTGGCTCTGCTTTTTGGCAGCAGCTCCAGCTCCTACTCTTGAAATGGGCAAGGTTCCAGCTTCTACCGGTAGCCCTGGCGTGGCTCAGGAGTGGCTCAAGGGCGGCTCAGGAGCGGCGGTGGCTTCCAGCTGTTGCTCATCTCTGGGTCACTCTGTGCCTTGCCCGCCTCTCAGCAGCATCACCAATTCCCTGAATTAAATGTTCTCTGTTGTAAGTAGCTGAGGTGGTTTTGGTGCTCTGCTTGAACATACCAACTTCAAAATACGTGTTCTTAACAAATTACTTTGTCCAGTTGACGCAGAAAATCCACACACTTTAACACAATTAAATATTTCGCACTTACTAAGTTTCCACACCCCTTACTAGGGTAAGTGACACAGGAAAAGGACAACAACCTAGTTCCTGATGTCAAATTCAGGCATTTTAATGTCCACATACTGCAACAGACAACTAACTCCATCACCTGCATATAAGTGTAGCAGGAAAAAGGTGTTCAAGTACGTTTAGAGTCTAATACAAATAGAAAACTGGTAAAGGTCACTGACAACAGCAAAGGAGCAAGAACACTGGCAAAACTTTACGAAATCTTCTAAATCAAAAACCTTTGAATTTTTTAAATTGGAATTTTAAAATACGCCTGATGAGAGACAGCAGCAGAAAAATGTTCACCTTTAGCCCAGAAGGCTGACCTACAGCCTGCACAGCTCCGATAAGGATCAAATACGTGCCCGGTTGCTACATTCTTAAAGGGTCTCATGACTGCCTGTACGTCTCACTGATAGTTAACATCCAGCTGAATGATAAGCACCAGAGAAGTCTTGCAGAAGTAGTTTTATGAGTAGAAATTCGGAGATATTTATGATTTAATACTCCCTGCACGTCCCCCCCGCCTTGAGCACTAAGCATATAACCACCAGCTTCCTACAACAAACACGCACCTCTTTCTGCCCACGAGTCCTGTCCCAGTGCTGTAATAAAAGCACCTTTTTGCACCGAAATCCTCTCAAGAATTCTTTCTTGATCATTTGCTCATGGCCCTACATGATATCTATATTTAACTTTATAGAACGATGTGTAACCGTTTAAACTTTATCCTAAAATATTTTAGGATAAACGTACTTTAAGATTCAAACTGGAACACTCTATTAAATAAAAAAGAACTGATATGCCATTATCTTATTTTATCTCGAATGAAATGCCACTCTCTAATTTTTATTCTTTGCTAATACGACACATAAAAATAAAAATAGATGATTAGGAAAAAAACCCCTTATGTAGAATTTACAGAAACTATTTTAAAGTGCTCCTGCAAAGGAGTAGGAATTTTTTTATCATTTCATTTGTCAAAATATAGATTTCATTTCTCTTTATTAAGATTACAGGAAGAGTTTTCAATTATATGCATGTCAAATTTGGGAGAAAGACAACAAATACGTAAGCTTCAATCACTGAATTCCAAGTTGGCTTGTGATGGCACGCCACTGCATCTATTGGTAAACATTTATAATTAATTTTCATAGAACTTCTAAATTGATTTATAGCATTTTTAGAGAGCTTTATAGCACAGAAATCAATCAAGTTCCCTAGTTCTTTTTACTCCAAATACTTTTGAGGCCTGGTTCTGAGTCAAAGTAATCAAGTGCATAATACACTTAAAAAGTAGGTTATTAGGGGTGTCTGGGTGGCTCAAATGGTTGAGCGTCTGCCTTCGGCTCAGGTTGTGGTCCCCAGGCCATGGGATTGAGTCCCATGTCCAGCTCCAGGCTCGGTGGGGAGCCTGTTTCTCCCTCTGCCTCTCTCCCCTGCGCATGCTCTCTGTCTCTCTCTCACATGAATAAATAAAATCTTAGGGCGCCTGGGTGGCTCAGTTGGTGAAGCATCTGCCTTCAGCTCAGGTCATGATCCCAGGGTCCTGGGATCGAGTGCTGCATCAGGCTCCATACTCAGCGAGGAGTCTGTTTCTCCCTCTCCCTTTGCCTGCTGCTCCCCTTGCTTGTGCTCTCTGTGTCAAATAAATAAAAAAAATCTTTTAAAAAAATAAATTAAAATCTTTTTTAAAAAGGAGGTATCGACCAGCTATTCACTTTTTAATTACAAAGAAAGAAGTAATAATGAATTTTAAAATCCTCTCCTCATTCTCTTTAGTGTTAATATATCCAAGTTATTTGGAGATGCAAATATATTTGGTCTTGGTGTTCAAATACTTTGGAAGTTTGTGGGGTTAGTGTTACTGTCGTTGTTTAACACGGCACTGACTCTATAATCAATTCACTTATCTGAAGCTTTTTATTAATTTTTTGAAATACAAATTAGTTTTCTTAATTGCCTCAATTCTTTAGTTTCCCCATTAAAACACTCTGACCACAAAAAAAGGAACTGAAACATCATACAGATAAGAAGTAGCACTAGCGCATTTCCTTCCCCACCTAAGAAGACGTAAGTCACAAGTCAAACTTGAAATGTGAACTAGAATTCTGCCCACCCACAGATACGACTCTAAAACTGCCATAAAGAGGGTTACACCGAGCCACAGGACATACAGTAAGAGAAATAAAGAAAGATACACTTTCATAAATTTTTAAAAACTTGACATTTCAATAACTTGAACTAACTCAACGAATTTTTTGGGAATTAACAAAATTACCAAACACTCAATAATAAGCACATTCATTCTTAAATTTTATATATTTTTTTTAATCATAGAAGTAATGCTTGTAAAAACTCAAATAATCTAGAAATAAACAAATAGAGTGATGTCAGGCCCCACACAGAACGCTTTCTCTCCTACCTTCTCCCTGTCTCACCAAACTTCCATCCACATTACCAGTGCTTAACAATTTCAGAGAATGCATTTAAATATTAGGAGTTTTGGATCACATTCTAGCCATTTTTTTAATCATAGAAGTAATGCTTGTAAAAACTCAAATAATCTAGAAATAAACAAATAGAGTGATGTCAGGCCCCACACAGAACGCTTTCTCTCCTACCTTCTCCCTGTCTCACCAAACTTCCATCCACATTACCAGTGCTTAACAATTTCAGAGAATGCATTTAAATATTAGGAGTTTTGGATCACATTCTAGCCATACCTTAAGTTAAGGCCAGAAAGTCAAATCAATCACCCTTTCAATGAGTATACTGTATTAAATTTCAGAAACCAGGGCACATGGGTGGCTCAGTGGGTTAAGGGTCCAACTCTTGATTTCGGCTCAGGGTTGTGAGATCGAGCCCCATGTCGGGCTCCACAATGAGTGTGGAGCCTGCTTAAGATGCTCCCTCTCGGGGCGCCTGGGTGGCGCAGTCGTTGGGCGGCTGCCTTCAGCTCAGGGCGTGATCCTGGCGTTCTGGGATCGAGCCCCACATCAGGCTCCTCCACTGGGTGCCTGCTTCTTCCTCTCCCACTACCCCTGCTTGTGTTCCCTCTCTTGCTGGCTGTCTCTATCTCTGTCGAATAAATAAANTCGGGCTCCACAATGAGTGTGGAGCCTGCTTAAGATGCTCCCTCTCTCCCTCTGCCCCTGCCCCTCTGCTCACATGCGTCTTCTCCCTTTAAAAATATAAAATTAAAAATAAAGTCTTAATTGTTAAAAAAAAAAAAACACAACACTTAAGAAACCACCGATGATCATTATAGACAAAATCGCTTCTGGGCTTTATTTGCAAAGATGGCTAATTCTAATTCCTAGCGCATTTATTAAAACCAATTAAAAACCTAAACAAGAAAAATCCTGCCAGATACTTAAAACACCAAAAACAAGTTTATTTACGAAAGGGAAAAAAAAGAGCAACCCAATCCTCACAAAGCCTTCTGTGATCACCTTGAAGTGCTTGCCTGATAAATGCCATCAGTGCTTGTAGACAAAAACCTACATAGCTAAATCCATACAGCACAATAGGCCTCTTCTCGAGGGGACCCCAAGGAGACTAGAAAAATAAGCCATTCTGAGATTAAAGACCATTTGCCATCTCATCCAAGGGAAACTGCCAGCTTACTGGGAGGTCTTGGAAATGTGTGCCAACAAGGAGCTCTTCCACCTTTTTTCCCTCTAATGTATCACAATTTAATATCGTAAACTAAAAATCAAAGGCAATCTTGCAAACTCTGAGTTGAGCATTTGATCACTGGCAATACAAATATGATGTTAAATCAATGATGTTTTCGGCTTCAAGGAAAACTCGTCATGAAGGGCAACGACTGCTTGATTTTTATTCATAGGAGATGAACTGCACATCACAGGTGCTTTCCAAGGAAAAGAATCTAGAGATGAAAGCTTTACTCCTTCTTATGGGGATTTAACTCATTCATTATTCTTGTAACGTCTAGGCTTTCCAGAAAATGATGAAACAGTCTATTTTCTTAACTTCATTAGTTTTGCTACAGCATTAGTACATAAAGATGAAAACAAGTTACATACTTTATAGTTTCTCATGAAGATGGTGGTACAGGTGGCAGACCTGGCAATGTGAATGAAGCTAAGTATAGTTGGGTAAAATTGTGACATAACGGAAGAATGTGAAATTGCGAACTCAACTCTGAAACCAAACTCAACTCTGGAAAGTTCAAACTCAAATATGATTTAGAACATTTTCGAGTGACAGGAGGTATTAACAAATGTTTCAATCACTGTGGCGGAAGGTGGGGAGGATCTGTGAAAGGAATACTTCAGTCTGGGGAGCAAAGGGCTTGGCAAGGGAACGCATAGTACATATGACAGAAACGAACTCAGCTCAATCAGCTAATTCTTCAAGTCCACTTGGTGGGAGGCTCGAAAAATTGTTTTGGGAATCCAAAAGCAACCAGGGAGAATTACCCATTTTCATCATTCATAAGGAATAATGTTGCCAGTCATTTCACTTGGAATATTCTTTCGGACAAAATGAAAACAAATCTAAACTTGGCTCGCGTGAAACACCATTTAATAACAGCTTTATTGAGATATAATTCTCCGACCATACAATTCACCCACTTCAAGTGTATGGTTCAATCGTCTTTAGTGTACTCACAGACTGGTGCAGCCATCACCACCATCGACTGTAGAGCATTTTCGGCATCCCAGAAAGAAACCCCGTATCTATTAATAGTCACTCCCCTACCCCCCTCAACTTCCCTAACCCCAGGCAAAACCAATCTATTTTCTGTTTCCATACACAGTCTTTTGTGACTTATTGCTTTCACTGAGCAAAGTGTTTTCAAGGTCTGTCTATACTGCAGCATGAATTAGCACTTCATTCCTTTTTACTGCCAAATAATACGCCATTGTACCGACACAGCACTTTTTACTTATCCTGTTGATGGACATACGGGTTTTACTTATGCTTTCAGGCTATTATGAATAATGTTGTAAACAGTCATGTCAAAGTTTTGTGTGTTTTCACTTCTCTTCGATATATACCAAGGAGCAAAGCTGTTGCATCATATGGTAACTCTATTTTGAACCTACTGAAGAAATGCAAGCCTGTTTTCCAAAGTGGCTGCACTGTTTTCTATTCAATCAGCAGTATATAAAAGTTCCAGTTTTTTCACATCCTCATCAACACTTGGTATTACCTGTCTTTTTGACCATGGCCACTCTGAGTGGGAATAAAATAATATCTTACCGCAGTTTCAGTTAGCATTTCCCTGATGGCTAATGATGCTGAGTTTCTTTCCATGTGCTTGTTGGCCATTCATATTATCTTCTTTGGAGACATGTATATTCACATCATTTGCCCACTTGAAGCTGAGCTTTTTATTGCGTTGTAAGAGTTGTTTATATAATCTGGATACTAGACCCTTATCAGATATACGATATGCAAATACATCCTCCTGTTCTATGGACTGTCTCTTTACTTTGTTGATGGTGTCTCTGGAAATATAAAAGTTTTTAAATTTTAATGAAGCCTAATTTATTCATTTTTTTCTTTTTGTTGTTTGGGTGTCATATTTAAGAAATCATGCCTAATCCATGGTTATGAAGATTTACTCCTATTTTTTTCTAAGAGTTTTTTGGTTTTAGCTCTTCCACTTTGGTACAATTCATTTTGAGTTAATTTTTGTATACACTGTGAAACAGGGAACCAATTTCATTCTTTTGTGTGTGGATATCCAGTTGATCCAGGACCATTTGTTGAAAATATTCTTCTTCCACTGAAAACTGTCTTGGTATCATTTTTGAAAATCAACTGACCATAAATATGAGTTAATTTCCGGACTCTCAATTCTAGTCCATGGAGATACATATATACATATCTCTATCTCTATCTGTATCTATATGAGACAACCACACAATTTTAACTTTATTCTTCAAGACTGTTCGGCTCTTCTGGGTTCCTTTAATGTTCATGTGAATTTTAGGATCAACCGTCAATTTCTGCACAGAAGCCAGCTGTTATCTGAATAGGGACTGCATTTACTCTGTAAATCAGTTTGAGGACTACTGCTATTTCACCAATATTAAGTCGTCCAATCCATACACGTGGGATGTTTTTCCATTTACTTAGGTCTTCTGTAACTTCTTTCAACAATATTTTGTATTTTTCAGATTGTAAATTTTATACTTCTCTGTTAAATTTATTCCTAACAGTAATTCTATCTTTTTGATGCTATTATAAATGAAATAGTTTACTTAATTTTATTTTTAGGTTGTTCACTGCAAGTGTATAGAAATAAAACTGATTTTGTGTGATTTTTTAAAGTTTTATTTAAACGCCAGCTAGTTAACATACAGTGTAATTTTAGTTTCAGGTGTACAATACAGTGATTCAACACTTCCATACATCACCCAGTGCTCATCACAAGTGCCCTCCTTAATCCCCATCACCTATTTCACCCATCCTCCCACCCACCATCCTCCCACCCACCTCCCCTTTGGTATGTGTGTTGATCTTTTATCCAGCAAGCTTGGTGAACTCATTTATTAGTTTTCATAGTTTTTTATTTTTTTAGTGCATTCTTAAATAAAAATGATTTTACTTCTTCCTTCCAATCTAGATGCCTTTTATTTCATTTTTGCCTAATTGACTTAGTGAAATATCATTTTGCCAAGGAAAAAAAAAACTACGTAATTTTGTTAAACTTGTCACATGACAGTAACTAAAAATAACTCCTGGCTCAGAGAAAAAGGTCACTTGAAGAAAACAGAACGATACCACCCAGTCAATTGTGTGCAAAAATCACACCAACTTTACCTCCTGCCTCAGCACACTGCCAGGAGGACTTAATACTGTTATCTTAAGTAAAACGGTAATAACCCTCTTCTGATGATGAATAAGGGTTGTATTCTCTCAAATTTCTGTTCTATGTTTTAAGATTCTATTTTTTTTAAAGTAATCTCCATACCCAACGTGAGGCTCAAACTCACAACCCTGGGATCAAGAGTTGCACACTCCACCGACTAAGCCAGCCAGGCGCCCCTACTCTATGTGCTTTGACCCTTGAATACTCTCTAAATACTTCCTATTTCACCATCAATGTTTACCCTAATAAAGGCTACATTTAAAAACTGACGACAATATAATGAAAGAAATGTAAACTAAAACACACAAAACATGCCATTACAGAATTTCTCCAAGACAAAGGGGAAGTTGGTTTGCACAGCTGCTGTTGTATGCAGGGGCTGGGGCTGGAGCCAAAGAGGCGGTCTGGCAAGTTCAGGGCTGGCAGGACTGGGCCACCTCTGACCTGTGAGGTCAAGTGATTAGTAACATGCAAGGGAACTGGTTATATAAATACATATATTGAGAAAAATGGGAGTCAGATTATTCTGTCAGAGAAGGGAGAGACAGAAGACTAGAACAAATTCTACTGTGTTAGATTAGAACTGGAGGTACTGGTGAAAACTCACGGTTCTTACACATTGTATAGACAAACAGATGTAAAGCTAGAAGTATGTATGCACGCCTGTGCACGTGTGCACACACACACTTATCTGTTCTAGACCTGTCTGCTGAGAGGACTTGGAAGCAAAGAAACCCCTGCAGTGATGGGCACATTTACTGCCCAGATCTTGTTTTCCAGATATACTCTCCATGAAAAAAAACGAGAGCTCCTCAGAGAAAAGCCTGAATGCAGAGCTGGATCGGGGAAAGTACAAGATGAGCCTGGAATATTTTGCGCAACCAAGTAATTAAATACTCAAACAATGATGGGGAGATGTCAAAAAGAACACAGGAGTCACCTTGAAAAGGGTCCTGCTGGCCAAATCTGAGACAATTTGAGCATTCAAAATAATGAGAGCAAGGGATTATAATACATTGACTAAAGTGCTAGGATTCCAGGAGTCCACACTGATATAAATGAACGAGGAAGAGGGACTGCTCTCTCTTCCAGCAGAATGCCAATCAACAGAAGTAGGAGGAGTGATGGAATTAGAAAATCCTCGTTTGGCAGCCATCTCAGTAATGAATGATTCAAGCAAGAATCATCATTCGTGGATGTAAAAACTAGCAGACGTAAGTTTGATAGAACAGGATATTACACTGTCTCAAAGTATTTCTGTACAAGATATTCATTACTTATTAACATATACAAAATACTAATTTTACAGTGGAGACACTTGGCATTTATTACTTTACCAAGTGATATAAATTCAAGTGCCCAGCAGTGAGATGGATGGACGGCGTGCACCTCCTCAGATGATGCAGTAAGAATACAGCATCGGTTCTAGAATGTTCTTGCCAAAACTACATAACCCGCATCTAACCATGAAGAAACAGCTGATGAACAAAACTGAGGAATGTTCTACAAAGTGATTGGACTGTACCTTCAAAAATGTCAAGGTAATGAAAGACAAGGGTATGTACTAAGGAACTGTTTCAGACAAAAGGAGACGGAAGGCACATGACAGTAAATGCAGCACACTACCCTGACTTGCACTCTGGATTCAAAAAAAAGAAGAAAAAAAAAACGGGAAGTGGGTTTGCATGTGTGTGCACGCATTTGTGTGTCATCAAGGACATAACTGGGAAAATCTGGGAAATCTGAACAGGGTGTATGGATTAGATAGTGGTAATACAATATTGCTACTCTCCTGGTCTGGATGTCTGGTTATGTAGGAAAGTAACCTTGTTTTCAGACAATATACACTGGCATATTTAAGAAAGATGGAGTAATATATCTGCAACTTATTCTCAAATGGTTCAGAAAAAAATACAGAATAAAGGCGAGGAAGTGAGAAGGCCAATACTGACAAGCAGGGAATCTGGGTGAAGGGTGTGTAGAAGTTCTCTGTATTAGTCTTACAATTTCTCTGTAAATTCGAAATTTCAAAATAAAAAAAATTCACAAATGCTAAGCTGCTTTCTTCAGCCTCTCATCATACTATATTTGTGTTCCGAAACCCAAGCACTACACTTGTACTAACTGTTAAATTTTGTTCTGACATATTCCCATCACTACAGCCTATTGAGGTATTCTCAGATTTTGTTTCTTCTGACATTTTAGAGATCATAATACCTGGAAATTCATCTATCAAGATTAAGAATAAAAATCTTCATATTTATTAAATCTGAAAAAAGGCAAAGGAAAGGATAACACTGCTTTTAATGTAAGTCAATACATGGGTAACGGTTAATATTTTGATCATCAAATACATTGAATTAGTTCATTTTATGATCTATGATGTTCAGCTGGCTTGACAAATTAGTTTTTTAAATCAATAGCTTTAAATTCCACATTTGACAATTCATGAAAGTTATTATCGTGATAACAGGTAATCCTGATACGTGACCCCACTGAGTCACAAAGCCATTTACAATGAAAGCTAGCTACAATGTTCATTTCCAACCAATGAACTCGGCACTGGGTTAATTCTGATTCCTTCCAAGGGATTTGGAATTGAGCTAGAGACTTCCAAAAGTGCCTTCAAACAGAGCAAAATCTTTGAGAATTTCCAGAGGCATAAAATTCAATTCAAAATAATGGTATTTTTAGTTTAAGAGCAAATACAAATTCACTTTTCATTACCAAAGGTCTCAATCTGGAACTGTGTCCTCTTCCCCATTCTTGGCCTCAACCCAACCTGCATACAATCTCTGTAAATTACAGAGATGTAAAATACAACATCTCCTGTAATCCATTTTTTTTTTACTAGTTCCTTTCTACTAACTTTCACGAAAGCTTAAGACTGCCTTCTGGCAGAAACAAACAAAACTCTGTGGCCTCTGCTTACCCTCCAGCTATCTCACTCAGCTTTTCTCTCCTCCTTTAAAGGATATTTACTTAGTGGCCATTTCCTTGCCTCCCACTCACCGCAGAATTTATTTCAATGTGTGTCTTAGCCCTGTCACTCTATTCACTAAGGTCAAAGGTCTCACTGTTCTTTAATATAATGAACACATTTCAGTCTTCATTTCCCTCAGCAAAGTGTAAACGCAGAGGACTACGTCCTCTACCCTGAAATCCACTCCAGCCTTTCTGACAAACACTTATCCCAGGTCTTCTCTTTCCACCAGGGCAATTCTTTACCTGACCATTAGAAGTTGGGAGTTACATACATTTTGTTCTAGGTCACCCTCTCTTTTCGCTCTACACTTTCTCCCTAGGAAACTTCATCCATGTGCATGGATTCAGTTACCACCATTAAGTAGGACCTCCAAATCCTCAGGTTCCAGCCTAAATCTCTTTCTTGAGCCTCAGGAAGATGTGAAAATACTAATACGTGCAGCTGATGGTAGGAGGATGTACTCTACAACTTGCCTTTTGCAAGGCAAACTCACATGGTCTTGGTCAGAGCAATTCTTTTAGGAATGAGTCCCGCAGAAATATTAGTATGTGTGCAAAAAGACGTATATTTAAAAGTATGTTGTAGCATTGTATGTAATAGCAAAAAATTTAAACCTTAAATGTCCATCAATGAAGGTAATGATTATCAATAATATATATCATGGTATGCAGCCATTAAGAAAGAATAGGTAATCAAATCACACTTATACCATATGGTCCAATAATCATGCTTCTCAGTATTTCCCCAAAGGAGCTGAAAACTTTTTTTTCCCCAGTTTTTTAAAAGATTTTTTTTTTAAAATAATCTCTATAACCAACATGGGGCTCAAACTTATAACGCCAAGATCAAGAGTCCCATGCTCTACTGACTGAGCCAAACAGGTACCCCAAGGAGCTGAAAACTTATGTCCACACAAAGACCTGCAAACGAATGTTGAAAGCAGCTTTATTCATAACTGCCAAAATAAAGAAGCAACCGAAACGTCTTCCAAATGGGTAAATGAATAAACAAACCATGGTACATTCCTACAATGGACTATTGTTCAGTGATGAAAAGAAATGAATTTTCAAGCCATGAAAAGACATGAAGGACCCTTAAATGCATATGACTAAGTGTAAGAAGCCCATCTGACAAGGCCACATACTGTAGGATTCCAACTCTATGACATTCTGGAAAGGGCAAAACTGTGGAGTCAGGAAAAAGAGGAGTGGTTGTCAGGGGTCTGCGGCGGGGAAGGGGGATGAATAGCGGAGCACAGAGGGTATTTTGGGAAATGAGACTATTCTGTGGGATCCTGCAATGGTGGATAGATGTCACTATACGTTTGTCAAAACTCATACAACGTACAACACAAAGAGCAAACCCTAACGTAAACTGTTGACTTCAGTTGATAAAAATTGATCAATATTGGCTTATCAATTGTATCAAAAGTATCCCACTGATGCAAGATGTGAATAATAGGGCAAACGGGAGGGGGGAGTTGGAGGGTGGATGGAAATTCTCTGTACTTTCTGCTTCATTTTTCTGTATACCTAAAACTGCTTCAAAAAAGTCTATTTAAAAAAATAATGAGAAAAATATAAGATACTGTCAAGAGAGGAAATTGGGCATGGGGTATGGAAGAATGCTCTACATTAGCTTTGCAATTTTTCTATAAAGCTACAACTCTTCTAAAAAAGTTTATTTTTAAAAAAGAATGAGGAAGTCCATTCTTTTTTTTTTCTTTTTTTAAAGATTTTATTTATTCGACAGAGATAGAGACAGCCAGCGAGAGAAAGAACACAAGCAGGGGGAGTGGGAGAGGAAGAAGCAGGCTCCCAGCAGAGGAGCCCGATGTGGGGCTTGATCCCAGAACGCCGGGATCACGCCCTGAGCCGAAGGCAGACGCTTAACCGCTGTGCCACCCAGGCGGCCCCATTCTTTAATAATAAAGATTTTCAAGATAACCTAATGCTAATGTAAAAAACAAGCCACAGGATAGTTTGAGAATGATTTAATTTATATGCATAAATTGTATGTTTAAATAAATGATATAAGTAAAAATTGAAATTAAAAAATGTATGCACAGAAAAGAACCCGAGCCCTTCCTACCAAATTTCTATAGTGCTTATCTCTGCAGAGCCAGGGGTGTGGATGTGCGTGCTCACGTGCACGTGCACTGGGATACGGTGTGTGACTTTCACTTTTCACATCATATTTGTAATAATCACAAGCATCTTATCAATCATGTTTCTAGTAAAAAAACTGTTAAACCAAAAGAAGCCACCCAGAGTTAAAGTGTTGGTGAATAAATAAATACGAAGCATCCAGCACAAGATGGGTGCTGAGAGCAGCAGTACTACTACGACTGCTCATCCCAGTGAAGGCAATGCCATTGTTTTCAGCACCAACGATAATTCCCACTTGGTCCCTAAGCCTCTATTTAAAGACAGAACTCACATCTGCGCTGCCTTTACCACGTGAAGCTGTGCGCCAGAGCTGGGTATGGAGAAAGCCTGCTTGCCGTGTTCCTAGAAACAGGAGGGAGCTTCGGAGTCAGCTGACTGGGACTGCACACGAGGCAGGGTCCCCCTGCTCAGTGCGGGTCACACACCTGGACCTGCCCCCATGCGAAGTCACCCCTGAGGGCTCATCTAAACTTCTGTATGAATGAATGGACCCAGAGGGAGAAGAAAGCACTGCCAATCTCCCAGAGAAAACACTATTACATATTATGAGCTACGTTCTACTGCACTGGCTCTCCACTTCGGCTGCATCTTAGAGTCATGTGGGAAGTCTGGATTCTAGGGAATTCGGATGCTCAGCATACACTGTGGGGCCATCAGAGTCTCTGGTAGTGTGGCCCATAGATAATGGTACAGAAATACCCCATCATGTAGTCAGACATATAGGAGATCTTTAAAACACACCAGTGCATGAATCTAAGGGTATGTTAACAATTTCTTGCAACTGACTTTAAAAATAGTGCTCTAGCACAGAGAATTATCAACGCCCCCCCCAAAATCCAATCAAAAAAACCCGTAACAAAAACCAAAAACCAAGGCTACAGCAGGGAATTCCTAAGCTACCACCTTCATGTGGCCATTTTTCATCTCTGCTCCTATGAAAGCTTCAGAACGGAGAGGGTGGAACTCAGGTGTGCCTTAACAACAGTGCAGCTAAGAACCTACAAAATAGGGGCACCTGGGTGGCTCAGTTAAGCGTCTGCCTTCGGCTCAGGGCTTGATCCTGGAGTCCTGGGATCAAGCCCCACATGAGGCTCCTCCGCTGGGAGCCTGCTTCTTCCTCTCCGACTCCCCCTGCCTGTGTTCTCTCTCTTGCTGGCTGTCTCTCTGTCAAATAAATAAATAAAATCTTAAAAAAAAAAAAAAGAACCTACAAAATAACCTTGCTTGTCTTTTTATATCTTATATAAAAATGTTTTGATCCACTAATTTTGTATTAGAAGTCAGCAGACTTCCATTTAATTTTACTTGTAATTTGATAAAGTGACTCTGTGGAGACTAAAAAGCCAATGTATCAACACAGATGAGAGAAAAGGAGAGATTACTGATAGTTCCTTAAGAATCAGTTTACAGACCGTCAAAACATGAGGAGTAAGGGTCAGCGGTATCATCTGTTGTGAGTGCTCTGTTACTGTCCGGCTTTACGCTTTTGAAAGTTTTCTTTTCTGGATTTTTAAACCTAAAACTGGTTGCTGCGATCTGAAAGTTCATACGGTAAGTAATATTAGTGATACAAATAAGCCTTTTACAAAACCTGGATCAGATTTTATCAGGTTTGATTTTTACCAAGTAGTAAATTAACTTCAGATTTTCTCAATTACTCATTTGTTACATATTAACTACGAGTAGCATGTTTAATATTCTTCCCAGTATAGCTGGAAATGCTCAGATAAAACAACAGTAATAGTTTACATGTTCCTAACTAGCAAAAAAAATAGTTCTTGGACTTTTTTTTTTTTAAATTAAGACAAGATAGGAGGACTTCCACTTCCGGAAGATCAGCTATGCCTTCTTCTCCCTACTGCCCCACTATGTATGACGAAAACCCTGCACATCATACAACAAACAAGAAGACACTGAAACGTGAGAGAAGAGGAAGCCCAGTAGGGACTCTGAAACCTGAGGAACGACAAGGTGGCAAGCATCCTGGGCTATCTTTTTGTCTCAGGTATTCCAGAAGGGATACCAGAAGAGCGGGCAACCCTTAAAAGCCAATACACTGAGACCCCCCTCCCCCCAAAAGCAACAATAACCTTCTCCTTCTAACCAAAGGTCCAGGAAAGTGGCAGCCTAGCAAGAAAGGAAACTTTCCAACAATAATCTCAAAACAACATAAACTGCCATAACTCACCCAATATGAAATAGAGAATGTAAATAGCCCTATAGCATAAGTAAAGAAATTAAGTTTGTAATTAATTTCCAAAAAAGAAATTTCTAGACCCCAATGGTTTCACTGGAGAATTCTACCAAACATTTAAATAAAAATTAACACCAATGGGTCCCCTGGGTGGCTCAGTCATTAAGTGTCTGCCTTCAGCTCAGGGCATGATCCCGGCGTTCTGGGATCGAGCCCCACATCAGGCTCCTCCACTGGGAAGCCTGCTTTTTCCTCTCCCACTCCCCCTGCTTGTGTTCCCTCTCTCGCTGGCTGTCTCTATCTCTGTCAAATAAATAAATAAAATCTTAAAAAAAAAAAAAAAGAATCAACACCAATTCTACACAATCTCTTTCAGAAAATAAAAGAGGAGGAACTTAAATCAGACGAAGCACAAGAAAACTGCAAAGCAGTACCCCTTATGAATATGGATGCAAGAATCCTTTACAAGATGTTAGCGAACATGGATTCAGTGGCTGCATGTTCTCCAGGGATGCAAGGCTGATTCAGTATTTGAAAGCCAATCAATATAACCTCCCATATTAGCGGTTCAAAGAAAACAATTACATAGTCACATCAACTGATGCAGAAAATACACCTGATGGACTCAACAACCAACCAGGCATGATAAAAACTCTCAGAAAACTAGGATTGCACAGTGATTTCCTTAATTTGGTAAAGAATGAATGCTTCCCCCCTAAGATTAGAAATAAGGCAAGGATGTCTACCCTCACCACTTTTATTCAAAATACTGGTGGAAGTTCTAGCCTATGCAATAGGGCAAAAACAGGAACTGAAATGTACCCAGACAGGAAAAGAAGAAATAGAACTGTCCCTATTTGCACATGACATAACAGTGTCTGCAGAAAATCTTGAGGATGCTATAAAACAAATCCTAAAACTGCAAATGAGCCCAGCAAAATCACAGGATAAAAGATCCACATACAACAATCAACTGAACAGCAAATCACACACCTGGTAAGGGACTAATATCTGGGATATGAAGAACTCCTAAAACTCAACAACAAAAATACCCCAAATAAGTTGATTCAAAAACAGGCAGAAGACATGAACAGACATTTCTCCAAAGAAGACATACAGGTGGCCAATGATCACGTGAAAAGATGTTCAACATCACTCATCACCAGGGAAATGCAAATTGAAACCACAATAAAACACCTCTTCCCACTCATTAAGGTGGTTATTGCCAAAAAACTAGAACAGCAAGTGTTGGTGAGGATCTGGAGAAACTGGAATGCTTGCACCACTGCTGGTAGGAATGTAAAATAGTGTGGCCACTGGGAAAAAACGGTATAGTAGTTCCTCAAAAAAGTTAGAATTATTATATAATCCAGCATTCCATTTCTGGCCATAGACCCCAAAAAACAGAAAGCAAGGTTTCAAAGAGATATTTGGATACCCATGTTTATAGCAGCATTAAACAGCCAAAAGGTGGAAACAGTCCAAGTGTCCATGAATGGTTGAATGGGTAAACAAAATATGGCCTATACATACAGTAGAACATTATTCAACTTTAAAAAGAAATGAAATTCTAACATATGCTACAACATGAATGAACCCTGAAGGCATGAATGAACCCAAAAGGACAAATAATATATGATACCACTCCTATGAAGGACTTAATAGAGGCAGCAATTAGACTTGTGGTTGCCAGGAGCTGAGGGAGAAAGGAATGGGACTTATTGTTTAATAGGTACAGAGTTTCGATATGGGACCAGGAAAAAAGTTCTGGAGTTGGATGGTGGTGATGGTTACATAACAACGTGAATGTACTTAATGCACTGAATCATGTACTTAAAAATAGTTAAAACAGTAAATTTTACGTTATATATATTTTGCCACAATTGAAATAAATAATTTCATTTTACTTATTTCTTAGAGATTTATTTATTTTAGGGAGAGAGCACATACAAGCAGGAATGGGGCAGAGGGAGAGGGAGAGAAGCAGACTCCCTGCTGAGCTAGGAGCCTAACACAGGGCTTAATCCCAGGACCCCGAGATCTTGACCTGAGCCAAAACCTAGTCAGCCACTTACCTGACTGCACGACCCAGGTGCCCCAATAATTTCATTTTAAAAGGCCCACTGAGTTTCAATATACTAACAACAAACATATGGAAATTATGAAATATTAAAAAAAACACTATTTATAATTACTTGAAGAAAAAAATACCTGTAAATCTAAAAGAACGTGTATGGGACTTGCATGCTGAAAACTACACAACATGGATGAAAGAAATCAAAGAAGATCTAAACAAATGGACATACAATCCATGTTCATGGACTGGAAGACTTTTTTTTTTTTTTTTAAGATTTTATTTATTTATTTGACAGAGAGAGAGGCAGCCAGCGAGAGAAGGAACACAAGCAGGGGGAGTGGGAGAGGAAGATGCAGGCTCCCAGCGGAGGAGCCTGATGTGGGACTCGATCCCTGAACTCCGGGATCATGCCCTGAGCCGAAGGCAGACACTTAACGACTGTGCCACCCAGGCGCCCCATGGACTGGAAGACTTTTAAGAAAACTATTAATTCTCTTCAAGTTGATATATAGATTTAACAAAGTTACTAACAAAATCTTAGCAAGTACTTTTATGGATATAGGCAAGATTATTCTAAAATTTATACAGAAAGACTGGGAAAGCTGAAACAATGCTGAAAAAGAATAAAGTCAGAGAAGAATCATTCTACTCAATTTCAAGACTGTTTCATAGCTCCAGTGATCAAGACTGTGTAGTATTTACATGGGTGGACACAGGGATCTGTGACACAGAACAGAGAATCCAGAAACAGCACCACACAAGTCCAGACAACTGATTTTGACAAAAATGCAACAGCAATTCTGGAAGGAAGAGCCTTTGCAACAGTTTTGGAGCAATTGGATATCCACAGGCAAAAAACTAAATCTTGGTCTAAACTTCACATCTTATACAAAAATTAACTCATGAATCATATGTTACATGAGAAAGTATGAAAATAACAAGAGAAAATCTCTGATATGTAGGGCTTGGTGAAGGTTCTTAGGACACCAAAAACATGATTTATAATAGAAAAAAATGATAAATTGGTCAGCATCAAAATTTAAAACTTTTGCTTTGTGAAAATCAACAAAGGACAAAATGACAAGCTACTAACGACTTGTATTTAAAGTACCTAAGAGGGGCACCTGGCTAGCTCCGTCAGAAGAGCATGCGACTCTTGATCTCACATGAATTCGAGCCCCACGTTGGGTGTAGAAATTACTTTAATAAATAAATAAACTTTAAAACAATAAAAAAGCATATAAACAACTCTCCTAACTTAACCACATAAAAACAAACAAGACATGAGGATGCACTTCACTAAAGGGATTGTATGGATGGCAACTGAGCACATAAAAAGATGTTCATCAGCCATTAGGGAAACACAAATTAAGACCATAGTGAGATACTCCTATCCACCTATTAGAACAGGTAAAACAAAACACAGTAACAAAACTGATGCTGGCAAGAATGTGAAAAAACTTTGTCTTTCATACATGTTGGTGGTAATATAAAATGGTACAGCCACTTTGGAAAACAATTTGGCAGTTTCTTAAGAAATTAAGCATATACTGGGGCGCCTGGGTGGCACAGCGGTTAAGCGTCTGCCTTCGGCTCAGGGCGTGATCCCGGCGTTATGGGATCGAGCCCCACATCAGGCTCCTCTGCTATGAGCCTGCTTCTTCCTCTCCCACTCCCCCTGCTCGTGTACCCTCTCTCGCTGGCTGTCTCTATCTCTGTCAAATAAATAAATAAAATCTTTAAAAAAAAAAAAAAAAGAAATTAAGCATATACTTACCATACGACCTAGCAACTACACTCTTGGTCCTTTATCCCAGAGAAACAAAAAATAAGTTTACACAAAAATCTGTGTAACAAATGTTTATAGCAGGTTTTTTGGGTGACAGTCCTAAAATGGAAACAACCCAGATGTCCCTCAACAGGTAAATAATCAAACAAGCTGTGGTACAACCATCATTCATACCATGGACTACTACTGAGCAGGAAGAAGGAATGGATTATTGTACGTGAAGAAAGAGAAACACACACACACACACACACACATATACTCCACCCACCACCCCTAGCCCCCCACACATACAGAGAAGGAAAGATGAAAATCACAAAGGAAACACAGTAAAATATCTAGGACATTCTTATTGGGCCATGTCTTTGTAATTTAGTTATTTTAGCATAAAAATCCCTAACAATCTCTGAGATTAGTAGTCAAAGGCAGTATTTCAGGATTTTACTGATTTTTATAAGCAAAAACAAAACTATAGCACTTTATGTACAAATTTAAAATATTTTCAGGTTTTACTATATATTGTGTTCTTTAAAATTATCCATCTGCTTTTCACCCTTAAGATCAATTACTTTCTTTTACTTCTGGTTAAAAGTTCAAACAATGCTATAAACAAAATACTTTGATCAATAAAGCCAAATTTCAGTTAAGTATGATCTGACTTAAAGCAGTAACTCATTGTGCTTGATTTTTAATAATTTATTATTCAAGATGAGTGGAGGATTTATATTTCCTTAAGTGAAAAAAATAATCATATCAGGACCTTTCATTACTTACTGCAATTAAGAGCAATCTTAAAATGAGACTTTACACACTCACTGTTTTAAAGTATCTTGAATGAATGGATGTCTAAAGCTTTTTTTTTTTTTTTTAAGGTTTTATTTATTTATCTGACAGAGAGAGAGACAGCCAGCGAGAGAGGGAACACAGGCAGGGGAAGTGGGAGAGGAAGAAGCAGGCTCCCAGCGGAGGAGCCTGATGTGGGGCTCGATCCCAGGACTCTGAGATCATGCCCTAGGCCGAAGGCAGACGCTTAATGACTGAGCCACCCAGGCGCCCCTGTCTAAAACTTCTTAAACATAAAAAACTCCAGCTTGGGGCGCCTGGGTGGCATAGTTGGTAAAGCATCTGACTCCTGGTTTAGGCTCAGGTCATGATCTCACGGTGGTGGGATGTGTCAGGCTCTGTGCTCAGTGTGGAGTCTGCTCGAGATTCTCTCTCCTGCGCCCTCTGCCCTTCCCACTCTGCTCTCTCTAAATAAATAAATAAATCTTAAAACAAAAGCAAAACTCAAGTCTCAGGGGCGCCTGGGTGGCACAGCGGTTAAGCGTCTGCCTTCAGCTCAGGGCGTGATCCCGGCGTTCTGGGATCGAGTCCCACATCAGGCTTCTCTGCTATGAGCCTGCTTCTTCCTCTCCCACTCCCCCTGCTTGTGTTCCCTCTCTCGCTGGCTGTCTCTATCTCTGTCAAATAAATAAATAAAATCTTTAAAAAAAAAAAAAAACAAAAAAAAAACAAAAAACTCAAGTCTCAAAACTAACCAGGATATGTATTAAGAATGGCACTTGCCTTGTTAAAGCTTGCAAAAAAAAATTTAAATAAAGAAATATATAATACTATCAAATGAAACCACGCCTGTCAGGGGGGGAAAAAAAAAAGCAACCAAAACAAAACATCAAATTAGGTCCCTCAAAAATCCCCACAAAAGGCTAAGTGAAGGCCATTTCTCTCCACTGTAAATAGTGATTTTTCTTTTTCTTTTTTTTAAAGATTTTATTTATTTGAGAGAGAGAGCGAGAGAGAGTGTACAAGTGGTGGGGAGGGGCAAAGGGAGAGGGAGATGCAGACTCCCATTGAGCAGGGAGCCCGATGGTTCGATCCCAGGGCCCCGAGATCATGACCTGAGCCTAAGGCAGCCGCTTCAAAGACTAAGCCACCCAGGGACCCCTGATTTTTCTGAATGTCAAGATAAAGACAATCTGAGGGGTTATGAACCATGCCTAATGCAAAAAGAGGTACTGTTTACCTACGAAGAAAGGTTATTAGAAGCTCCTCTTTCAGCCCCAGATTCACCAGCCATAACAATCCTGCTATCCTACAATCCTGAAGCGTTTTCATACTCAAAACACACCTTAGATTTTATTTTTAATCCCAAACAATGGTGGAAATGCAAAGGCCAATGAATAATTAATGGCCATAATCAAAGTTTCCAAGATCTTTGATGCAAATTAGAGAAAATATAACCCCCCCTTTTTAAAATCCTCACCCCATCCATCTCCCCGATCTCTACCTGCAGGATCTGATGGAAGCCCAAGTGGAGAGAAGAAAATGTAACTCTTACATCCTTTTTTAAAAATGCGAAGATTATACACTTCCAATAATTTCTAACTGTTCTCACAATTTAAAGACTAAAACGGAATGAACAATAAGCTCCATACTTAAGAAAAATTAGCAATGAGGAAAATGCATGCAGCATTTTTTCTACTTCGGCCAACTTTGCCTGGAAAAATGCAGTTTAAAACCTCAGCAGTTTTGTCCCCGTAAGCCATCTTATTGTCAACTTAGTTTTTCCTTTTATTTCAACCACTTAAAAATGGAGCTTTGCCCCCACCAGCATCAGTGAGGGAAACCTGAGACTGGACTCCCGCATCCTTAGGGTGTAAGCATGCTACCTGGACACGCATGCGCACCGTGACATGATTGCCACCCTCAAGCTAATTAACACATCTATCAAAAGCGGGTCTTAATGCAGAAAAAGCCTTTTATAGGAACAGCGTTCTGTCTGCTGTTTGTCATTCTCCATGTGGGTAGCCTTCCCAACCTGACAGTAAACTCCCTGAGGGTGGGAAGCAAATCACTTCCCCTCAGCCAAGGGCCCAGGCACCGCGTTCTCCAGATGCTGGAGACCCTGAGACACATTCGGCGCAGTGCTGAGCGGGCATGCCGTAAATGCCTGTGGTTCATCGTGCTGACCTGTCTCTCACTCTAATTAACAGACAAGCAACAGAAGACAGACCTTCAGAGAAACCACCCAGCTTTCATCCACTTTCTTGTTAATTAGTACCTCATGTTTATTACTCAGTGTCTGAATTCTCAAATTAAATCATTCTTGGATTATTTTGTTTCTGAATGTGTAGTAAATATTGAAATTAATCAAGTCACAAAAGCTTTAAATTGTGCTCTGTGCTAATCCATTTTTAGAACAAGAATGGTATTTGGCATCTTCATAAAACTCCCATTAATTAACCACAGTAAAACGTAAGGAAATGATGCTAACTGCAAACAATCTGTCAAACATGCCCTAGCTTTATTTGGAATGAAAGGCTGTGTCTCATCTTCACATCCTAGTCTAGTCTATGTCTGCTTCTCCAGAGAGACTAAAAATTCTAGAAACAAAGACACCGTGTGGAGAATACCCATGTTCCAGATCTTTTAGAAACTGGCAGAGCTCAACTGATGATTTGTACAAAGAGAGGAATCTGGGGCCAAACCCGACAGTGAACCACGGCCAAAGTCAATGGCGTAAGCAGCATTTATGGATACTTCTGAGACAGCCACGAGCTATGAACTGCTTTGCTATTGCTCAAAGGCCCTGCTGATTATTGGTCCCTAATCCAGTGAGCATAATCACCTGAGTGTTTTGATTCTACTATCTCTGGATACTAGACTGGAACCTGCAATCCACTTCCACAAAGCAAACTCCCTTCTCCAAAGTGAATAAACAAAAGCACAAAACCAAATCAGTTTTGCTGTATGTTCTTCTGGTATACTATCCTCTTGCTCAGAGGAAGAAATATTTTCTTTGACCCTTGTACAGCCACACAGCTTTTGCTGTTTTTGCTTTCATCTTATTAGATCCTTCTATCCCTCTCCTGTGCTACCAGGCCAGTGGATTGTTCCATGTACTTCCAGAGTTTCTGCTGTGCTTTCATTAGGTCGCATTTGCTTATGATGAAATCCATTCGTTACCTGCTGACTCAAATCTTCCCAAATGACTTACTGCTCTTGGCTTTCATTTTCTTCACAGTGCACTGAAAAGGTCTACTTTGAAGTAAAATGAAAATGTGTGCGAGGGGCATTATAATAACAACATTAAAACTCCCTTCTTGTCATTAAATAAGCAAGCTAACCAGCAACCAAATCAGTTAAGGCAAAATTTTACCATTGATATATGGAACCTCTGAACAACAACCAAAGATTCTCTTTTGTTCCAGGCCATTCCTCAGACTCTCTCCTGTGCTCTTCATCAGCTGACAGGTCTGACACAGAAACTGAGTTTTTGTCTTCATGTTGCTCAGCTGCACGATTTATTCACAAGTCCCAAAACTTGAGACCTTCTAAAGTAAATTCCAGGTTTTTAAAAAAAGTTTAAAATAAACCTCTAAGAACTCTTCTATATCCCAACTATTTTTTATTTATTTATTTATTTTATTTATTTGACAGAGACAGCCAGGGAGAGAGGGAACACAGGCAGGGGGAGTGGGAGAGGAAGAAGCAGGCTCCTAGTGGAGGAGCCTGCCGTAGGGCTCGATCCCAGAACGCTAGGATCACGCCCTGAGCGGAAGGCAGACGCTTAACGACTGCGCCACCCAGGCGCCCCCCAACTACTTTCTAAGACTTGAACTTGCCATCGAACTTCTGAGGGCAACAATACAAGAGGACAGAATCGGAGGCCTTTTACAGATAGAACAGTGTTGCTCGGTCCTTTGAATCCAAACATGTTTCTGTTACGTATTTTTTAAAAATCTGAAGTATTCCTTTAACATATTTTGAAAAACAAAATAAATTAAGTATTGTGACTAAAAACGAATAAAGCAGTGCTACAAAGCACTGTATTTTTAGTCCCTACACACTCCTTTCTCTTGAAAACGAATTTGGCTAAGCGTCTGACTCTTGATTTTGGCTAAGCGTCTGACTCTTGATTTTGGCTGAGGTCATGATCTCAGGATTATGAGATCGAGCCCTGTATTGGGCTCCTCACTGGGCGTGGAGCCTGCTTACAATTCTCTCTCCCTCTCCTTGCCCCTCCCCCCACCTTCTCTCTCTCTCTCTCTCTCTCTCTCTCTGTCTGGAAGGAAGGAAGGGAGGAAGGGAGGGAGGAAGGAAGGAAGGAAGGAAGGAAGGGATGAAGGAAGGACGTAAGGAAGGAATTAATTCAAAACTCCTAGTTGTTAACTGACAATATAACACAGTAACTGATTAGCGGCACTGCAGAAGAGCCTTTGTTTTGTCAAAAGATTAGCAATAATGGATTTAACAACAGGGTGTTTTTTAAAAGACATTAAAAAACAGAGTTCAATTTATAATCACTAGATCCCATTTGACTTTTCCAAAAACAATTATTTTATTTTATAGAACAAGGATTATGCAAATATAGTGAACTAGCTCAAATACACTTATTTATATTTAGTCAGTGGATCACAGCATCTAATCCCCCCTGCTCCCCATACCCTTTAATTTCATCAACTTGAAAGGCATTTTTTTGGTTTAATTCAGTTTTGAGCAACTACCTGGCATCGCATCACTTTAAGATATGTATCAAAGTTCCCATGTGAACAATAATTTGCCTCAGACTGAGAAGGCCTATACAGATGGCAGGTGGAAAACTGCAGATGAGAAAAAGTTCAAAGAGCACTAGCGTTGTTCCAGAGCTCTCCCGGGCACCTGCATCATAGGCTTCCATAAGCAACTGTCACACTTAAAACTGACTCTTTGGAAGAGATAGATCTTCTTTATCAGGAACTTAACTTAGATCTGAATGTGAAATTAGAACAGTGTTCCTGACACCAAGGCTCAGACCACTGCAGTAAACTCCTGTTGTCTGGTCAAAGAAATGATCTACGCAACTTAACGTTAAGTAAGCAAAAAAGAAATGAAAAGAGGAAAATACAAATGGTATTTATTTAAATTTTCTCTAGCATACTCAAATCATGTTTATCTAGAGTAAAGTATTTTTTTAGGGGTGCCTGAGTGGCTCAGTCGGTTAAACAACTGACACTTGGTTTCAGCTCAGGTCCTGATCTCATGGGTCGTGTGAGATCCAGCCCCGTGTCGGGCTCTGCGCTCAGCGGGAATGTGCTTGGATATTCTCTCCCTCTACCCCTTCCCCCGCTCACATACACTTTTTCTCTCTCAAATAAATAAATCTTTTGAAAAATATATATTTTAAAAGGCATCTTTGAGGGGCGCCTGGGTGGCTTGGTCGATTAAGCGTCCAACTCTTGATTTTGGCTCAGGTCAGGATCTCAGGGTTGTGAGATGGAACCCCACACTGCGCTCCATCCTCAATGGGGAGTCTGCTTGAGATTCTCTCTCTCCCTCTCCCCTCCTCCCCATCTGTGCTCTCAAATAAAAAAATCATAAATAAATACATACATACATACACAGCATCTTTGATTGCATAATAAAATCAATGGACATAGTATTTCAGTCCAGAATTTGTTAAGGGATATAAGCCTATAAGGTCACTTCTTTCTCCAAAGGCAGACACATCTGGAGAATCCAAACGCTTGGTAGACAAAGATAGTTACGTTACAGACAAAACAAAAGCGAGGAGTTATTTTAAAAATAAGGCATGCAATTATACAGTTTGCTAAAATACATGATAAAAATGAGATTATTGTATGATACCATAGAAGACAATTTGGTTTCACTCTGGACAGTTTTCAGTTAACTATTTAGCTAGGGCATAATCTCTGGCATACCTGACCAGTAAAATTACAGATTTAGGCTGCAGTAAAATATAAAAATGTTAGAATCTTGACCAAGACAGTAGACTACTTTTAAGAATATAAAGATCTGAGCTATAGTCCTTGGTCTAAATCTGCAGCAGCAGAGGAGAGGAAAAGAACCAATTTGTCACTTTGCCAACAAGTGATTTTTCTTCTCCAAAACCCATATATGTGTGGAAACACAGAATAAAACCCAAAATGAAAACCATGTGCAAAACTGCTATCTTAGTTACTAATATCACTGGAATTAAGAAACAGAAAGAGGCCTGTCAGCAATAGAGCAGAAAAGCCTGGAGAGGTGGCACTGCTGTTAGAGAGAAACCTGTTCAAACCTGTACTAGCTTTTCCTGCCTCTAGCCTGGTTCTCACCTATAGCCAAAACCTTCCTCAGGCTTTTTTTTTTTTAAGATTTTATTTATTTATTTAACAGAGATAGAGACAGCCAGCGAGAGAGGGAACACAAGGGGGGAGTGGGAGAGGAAGAAGCAGGCTCATAGCGGAAGAGCCTGATGTGGGGCTCGATCCCATAACGCCGGGATCACGCCCTGAGCCAAAGGCAGACGCTTAACTGCTGTGCCACCCAGGCGTCCCCTTCCTCAGGCTTTTGATGAGTAGGCCCATTATTTCAAACAGGCAAGTTTCGTCAGACAGTCTCAAAGTATCCCATCTCGAGCCCCCAACCGCAGCTGTCTAGGGTAATAACTGGTCATTCAAATGCGGCCACTCGGAACAGTAACATGGCTGTGTCAGGCTTGTTCCTTGGTCTGACCTCAGCTTTCAGGACCAGGACCCACCCCATACAGACAATACCCACTGGTCAGCAAAGGGCTCTCAACAACTACAACTGTGAGATGTCTACGAGTAATTTAAAGAAGTCCCCCCAATGACAGGTATACTCTAATACGCCAGCCCATCCCAACCCCTTTGTAGTACTAATCAGTTGTTGGCCCCATCAACACTGATTTAGAGCAACAGAGTCAGTGTGAGGATGAAATAAGATAAATGATAAGCGTTTAGCACAATGCAGGACCAGCGAATACTAATCACAACAACTGCTGCTACCATGACTACCTCTCCCAAATCACGAGTGGTGCAGAGCTGGAGTGAGAATCCAGGGCCTCGTCTCTCAGTTCCAGGACAAATTCAAAAATACTAGAGTGATTCACATGAGTAAAAATGAGNCCCCCTCCCTCCTCGTCTCTCAGTTCCAGGACAAATTCAAAAATACTAGAGTGATTCACATGAGTAAAAATGAGTATTGTTCAGCACTTTTGTTTCAGCTGCGTGTTTGTGAGAAATGTGCAAATGGGTACGGTCACAGTGGAAAATCCATTTCTTACAGTGGACCGTATTCGAGAGTTTGGAAAACACTCTCCTAAACTACTTGGCCTCACCTGAAACCACAGTTTGAAACTTCTGATGTCAATACTGAGAACAGGGAAGGTGGGTGAAAGCGCAGTGTAGTGAAATCCAGCACAATTATGGCAAATGCTAAAATGTTAACATGGTGCATATTACTTGGTGCTTCAGAATCATACAACTTACACACTTAGGTAAGGCATTATAGTTTTTAAGCAGTGTGATCCTCACAAAAAATCTTAAACGTTTGGCGGTCACAAAACATACTAGGATCCTTTTTCTGAGTGCTGAGTTTTAGAAGTTCTTTATATATTTTGGACACTAACCCTTTATCTGACATGCCATTTTCAAATATCTTCTCCCATTCCGTAGGCTACCTACTAGTTTTGCTGACTGTTTCCTTTGCTTGCAGAAGCTTTTTGTTTTGATAAAGTCCCAATAGTTTATTTTTACTTTTGGTTTCCTTACCTCAGGAGACATCTAGAAAGAAGCTGCTATGGCCAATGTCAAAGAAGTTACTGCCTCTCAGCCCACAGAATGGGAGAATATGTTTGCAAAGGACACTACAGATAAAGGACTGGTATCCAAGATCTACAAAGAACTTCTCAAACTCAATACACGAGAAACAAATAAATCAAAAAATGGGCAGAAGATATGAACAGACACTTCTCCAATGAAGACATACAAATGGCTAACAGACACATGGAAAAATGTTCAAAATCATTAGCCATCAGGGAAATTCAAATCAAAACCACACTGAGATACCACCTTACGCCAGTTAGAATGGCAAAAATAGACAAGGCAAGAAACAACAATTGTTGGAGAGGATGTGGAGAAAGGGGATCCCTCCTACATTGTTGGTGGGAATGCAAGTTGGTACAGCCACTCTGGAAAACAGTGTGGAGGTCCCTTAAAAAGTTAAAAATTGANNNNGGGGGGTAATCAGAAGGGGGAATGAAACATGAGAGACTATGGACTATAAGAAACAAACTGAGGGCCTCAGAGGGGAGGGGGGTGGGGGAATGGGATAGACCGGTGATGGGTAGTAAGGAGGGCAGGTATTGCATGGTGCACTGGGTGTTATACGCAACTAATGAGGCATCAAACTTTACATCGGAATCCGGGGATGTACTGTATGGTGACTAACATAATATAATAAAAAATCATTAAAAAAAAAAAAGAAGTTACTGCCTCTGTTTTCTTCTAGGATTTTTATAGTTTCAGGTCTCACATTTAGGTCTTTAATCCTCTTTGAAATTATCTTTGTGTATGTTGGTGGGAATGCAAACTGGTGCAGCCACTCTGGAAAACAGTATAGAGTCTCCTCAAAAATAGAACTAAAAATAGTTCCTTAAAAATAGAACTACTCTACGATCCAGTAATTGCACTACTAGGTGTTTATCCAAAGAATACAAAAATACTAATTCAATGGGATACATGCACCCTGATGTTTATAACAGCATTATTTACAACAGCCAAATTGTAGAAACAACCCAAGTGTCCATCAACTGATGAATGGATAAAGAAAATGTGTATGTGAGGCGCGCCTGGGTGGCACAGCGGTTAAGCGTCTGCCTTCGGCTCAGGGCGTGATCCCAGCGTTATGGGATCGAGCCCCACGTCAGGCTCCTCTGCTATGAGCCTGCTTCTTCCTCTCCCACTCCCCCTGCTTGTGTTCCCTCTCTCGCTGGCTGTCTCTATCTCTGTCGAATGAATAATAAAATCTTAAAAAAAAAAAAAAAAAAAGAAAATGTGTATGTGTGTGTGCGCCTGCATACATCTACCACACTGCAATATTAGCCATAAAAAAAAGAATGAAATCTTGTCATTTGCAATGACACAGAGCTAAAGAGTATTATGCTAAGCAAAATAAGTCAGAGAAAGACAAATACTATATGATCTCACTCATATGTGGAATTTAAGAAAAAATAAGCAAAGGGAAAAGAAGAGAGGCAAACCAAGAAACAGACCCTTAACTACTTTAGAGAACAAACTGGTGGTTACCAGAGGGAGGTGGGGGGGGGAGGGAGATGGGTAGAATAGGTGAGGGGATTAAGGAGGGCACTTGTGATGGGCACCAGGTGATGTATGTAAGTGGGGAATCACTACTGTGTACCTGACACTAATATAACACTGTATGTTAACTAATTGGAAATTTAAATAAAATCTTTAAAACATTTTAAAAACCACACTAGGATTCTTAGCTTTATGCAGTCTGAATTCCCAACTTCACAGGTAATGAAACTGACGCTGAGAACTTGTGACCTGGCTAAAGTCACAAAGCTAATGTGTGACAAAACTGGAAACTTTGTCTTTATATTTCTACTTCAAATACGTTACTTGGCATTCACGCTCCAGTTACCTGCTATCAGATGGTAGTAATGGTTAAGTATTAAGTATAAAGTTAATAGACTGATTTTGGAAGTTGTTAGTAAAAAATCAGAAAATGCTATGAAAGATACTAAAAATTCAACTGAACATAATATCATCAACTCTTAATTTGAGTGATCCTAAGAAAAGGACAATGTAGTCAGTATGCTGGTCGACATGACAATACCATCAGTTCAAAGATCTTTAGAGTTAGTTAGGAATCAATGACATATTTTGAGACCTAAATGCAATGCACATGACAGTCAAGATACAACCTTCAGGGCATAAGGAATGCAAACTGCAGTGAGGAGACCAGGTAATTAGCCGAGGAAACACTTGGTCATGGGCTGTGTGTCCACCTCTTTGGGATACGGAGTCACTGAAACAGCACTGAAAGACTCCAGTGTGTCTCTCAACCTGGAAAAACTGAATTAAGAAGGAAAACGTTTGAGAATAAATACTACGGTACTAATAATGGTGTAGAGGAATCTGACCGTATTTGCTATTTTTGGTACTTATAACGTTTGATTGAACTGGGTCCATTAGAATAAACAGATCACTCTCACGATTTCATCTGTCATCTTAACAACAAACATTCAATCTTCAGTTCACCAACGTGGCAAATCTCTCCATTGTTTAGGTCTCTGAACAATGCTTTGTAGTTCCCAGTCTTGTAGCAGCCTTGATAAATACATACACATCTAAGTACTGAATATTCTTTTATGCTACTGTAAGTAGATTTTTTTAAAATTCATTTTCCAGTTGTTGCTAGTATGTAAAAATGCAATTGATTTTTTTATATTAGCCTCACATCCTGCTACCTTGCTAAAATTTACTTCCTAGTTCCAGTAGTTGATTAGTATACTTCTGAAATTTTTCTACGTAAACAATAATTTATGTCTCCAACAGGAAACGCACAGTTAGATAACTGATTTAGACTTGTGACTTCCAAGCTAAGTAAAAATTGAGGTTTGTTACATCTATAAATTTATTACATTTATATGAGTATTTTAACAGACAACTGAATTAAGAGGGAAACTGAGTACATCAAATTTATAAAAGAAGTTTTAAAATGTTTAAAGAAATTTATTTGTTTTTAAAGATTTTATTTATTTATTTGACAGAGATAGAGACAGCCAGCGAGAGAGGGAACACAAGCAGGGGGAGTGGGAGAGGAAGAAGCAGGCTCATAGCAGAGGAGCCTGATGTGGGGCTCGATCCCAGAACGCCGGGATCACGCCCTGAACCGAAGGCAGACGCTTAACCGCTGTGCCACCCAGGCGCCCCTTAAAATGTTTAAAGAAACTTAATTTGCATTTTATAAATGCAATCAAACGTTATTCAAAAGCACCTTAAAAAATGATTGCCAAAATGTGCAAAACTTGTACACTAAAAATAAGATTTATAATCTGACTTCAAATGTCTAAGGAAGAAAAAGATGTTACTTTAATAGACTACCACTGCAATGAATAATAATTTCTAAAATTAAAGTGAACCTTGGCATTGCCTTTCTTGCAAACAAAAATCATGTTCACAGGCACCTAAAACTTTACTATTCAACAGCGGATACCGGTATGCCCACAAATTTGAAAACCTAATACATAAATCCTGAAAAGCTGAGATAAACCAGTCTTCAAAAATTACAAATTGTCATTTTTTAGTGGGTTGTGAAATCAATGTAGTGGGTCAAGACAGACTTTTTTTTTTTTTTTAATAAGATAGTTAAGCAAATGGAGTGTATCACATCTAATGAGGATAAATACTATTTCATGAAACTCTGGTTTCAATTTCTTATCTATACTGATCGACACAATACTTGCGTGCATGCATGTGTACGAGTGCTGATACTAGGTGGAGATACAAACGTATTTTTTCCATGAGTTGTAGTTATAACTGTGAATAAAGCAAACACATGCCCTCAAGATCACCATCTATACAAAATGAGGTTTTTCTAGAAAACCATACTCTATTCTCTATCATGTCCTGACACACGGGAGGCACTTCATCCAGTGCTTACGTTACTGGGCGCTAGCAGCCTTAGAATTACTTGGTAAATGAAAAGGGGCTGCACTTAGGGACAACACCGCTCTTACATTTAAATGGCACCAAGGAATGGAAATCTCTGGCAGGTCCATCTTGGCCACACAATGTGGTACCAAATGTGGCTGTCATCCTGGTAACTTCAGCCTTCCTCAATAAGCCTACCTTAATTCTACTTCAGCTCCCCAAACCCCAGGCCACAGCTTGTCATGCCTCTGAAACTGTAAAATCAGATACTCTTTTTTCTCTCTATGCCATTTCCTATCGTTGCAGCTCGTTCAGTCAGCCCACCACCCTGGTTTTCAGAGACGACCAGTCCTGTGACCCTTTCTATGTCATTTTGCTCCATTTGTCCCATCTTCTGTTCCTTTCTAACTGAATTCAGATGCCATTACCCTATTACAACCATTTCCTTGTCAACAGCCTTAAATTCTTGCCCTTTCACGGCAACAAACAGCCTGGCAACAAGGGAACTCTGCCTTCTCCAGCTTGGGAAGCACCCCATCTACACAATAACCCTCACCGACTGGTTTTTTGTTTTTTTTTTTTGTAAGTTTTATTTATTTAAATTTTATCTCTATCTCCCCACATGGGACTCGAACTCACGACCCCAAGATCAAGAGGCACATGCTCTCCTGACAGAGCCAGCCAGGCACCCCTCGCCCTCACCGATTTTAACAGGGACTGGCAATCAGCTCTGTCTCCCGTTCTTATCCTGCCACCACCCCGTCACTAGTACCTACTTCAGGTGGAAAACAAAAGGCAGCAGATGAGAAAGCTTTCAACCTGCCGCCACCACACCGATCTATTTATCTTCACTTGCACTGAGCCTTTCCTCACCCTCTCCTACAAACAGACAAAGGGTCCTTGCTATCTAAGGCTCATTTTCCCGTCCGTGTGCTTGATTTTTCTTGTGCTTCATGCCAGAGACCTTGATATATTGATTTCCACCCCTCTTCTGTTATCATTAATCTTTCTCTGCCCTAACTCCCGTCAGCTTTTGAAAATGCTCAAGTCTCTCTCAGTTTTGAAGGCCTTCTTGTCATCAGATTTACCTTTCTGACTAGTGTCTTCAAAATTCAAATTTATGTCGCCTTCTTAACTTGTACTTGGCTGTTTTTCTCTCCAAGATTTTATTTATTTGGGGGGGGGAGGAGGAAGAAGGGCAGAAGGTGAGGGAGAAGCAGACTCCCTGCTGAGTGGGGAGCCCCATGTGGGGCCTGATCCCCGGACTCTGGGATCACGACCTGAGCCGATGGCAGACACTTAACCAACTGAGCCACAGAGGCAACCCCTTCTCCTTAGTTTCTAAGCCTTGACACAATTTCATTCTCCCCCGAGCTAAGACAGGTCTTGCTGAGCTCCTCCAAAGGTGCTTCTCCGGCCCTGTCAGCAGAATCAGACGCTGCTACTGCTCCCCGCTTCTCGAACATGCTTGCGACTTCCGTGACCCTACACTGTCTTGGCTTCTCCTGACCTCTTTGGTCTCTAATGGGGCTCTTCTTCATCTACTCAGTCATTCCATGGTGGGGTTCCTCGGGGTTCTCCCCTCGGACCACTGTTCCTCACTGCAAACAACCGCACTCCCTCGTAAGGCTCCTATGAACGTGCTAATGCCTCCTTCCCAGGTCCTTCATCAGTGTCAGGTCTGTATGTCCAACCGCCTCCCCGACATCTCTGTGCATGTCTCCAAACACCCTCAACTCAACATGTCCAAGCTGAACTCACCATTCCTCTCCTCCTCCCCCAAATTTGCTCTTCCTTCCACGTTCCTCGTTTCAGAAATGAAGAGTCAGCATTAACTCCGTTCATGTCAGAATCTAAACAACCCTCTTGACAACTCTCTTCCCTCACCCTCACTAAATACAATTAACCGGCCAGTTCTGTGTACCCCACCTCCTGAATATCCTTAGCATCTGTTCACTCCTGTCCCAGTCCCAGTTGTTACCACCCTAGTCCGGGCCACCATCATCCTTTGCTTAGAGTACCACATGCAAAGCCCTCCTGCAGTCTTTCTACCTCCAGTCTTAACTGAGTCCTGGCCATCCTCCACGTATGGAGTAGAAATGACAGAAGTGCTGATGTCACTCTGGTGCTTAAAACCCTTTCCTGGCCTTCCAGTGCTTTTAAGAGAAATACCAGAAGTCCTTACAATGATTAGCAAAGTTCTTTACTGGACAGCTGGCATCTCCCCCACCTAGCCCATCACCCCCTGCCAAACTCTAGCTGTGCTCCCTGCCCCGCCCCAGGCCTTCTGAATATGCGCTTCTCTCTCCCTGAAGCTCTTGAATTCCCTCCCTTTAAAATGTCTAACAGATCACTTCATTGGAGAGCATTCCCCGACCCCCCACACCCTGTCCAAACCTGGGCTGAGGACCCCCCCATGTGGACCCAACCACACAAACCACACTTCACTGAAACTGCTGGGGACCAGTCTGCATCCTCCGCTAAGCTCCCGGAGGGCTGGGATGAGTAATGTCCATCTCCATCATAAAGCGGAATACCTGGCTGGATAAATACTTGCTGAATGAATGATTTCATGAATTTTTCACATTTCTGATTCAATTCTTGGCTGGCTCCTCCAACTATTTCAAATTAAACTAGCCTTTTTTTGGTTTGGTTTTGTTTTAAAGTCTACTACTTTCTCATGTTTGTGGTCCTTACTCTATGAGCCCCAACGCAACGGACATGGTCAGCTAACACTAGGACGTGCCA
The DNA here is from genome assembly GCF_002007445.2 of Ailuropoda melanoleuca. Taxonomy (NCBI): domain Eukaryota; kingdom Metazoa; phylum Chordata; class Mammalia; order Carnivora; family Ursidae; genus Ailuropoda; species Ailuropoda melanoleuca. The sequence continues at coordinate 120,120,936 of NC_048223.1, forward strand.
CCTCAACCTGTACTAATACGTCAGACGCTGCTTGGGCATTGCCTCTTATCCCCAGGGCCTCGTCTCCGGCTCACACCATGACCACCATGCATGGTTCTATGAAGGGTAGATGGACAAGGTCTGTCTTGCTTCCTCCCTTTCGGACGCAGCAGCCTGACTTCCACTTGGACATGTGCAAACGCCCAGTGCAGAGACATAACACCCAGTGAGACCGTCATCAGCCAGGGAACAGTGAGGGACACAGGCTCTCCCCTGTGGTCCTTCAGGCAGCCAATTCTGAGACATCCCCGACGGCTTCTCAAGGGACTAAACTCCAGGCACTGAAGTGCTGGTCTGCACTGTGCACACACACCATTTTGTTATCTTTTCCGCTTTCCTTCACTAGTTCACTCTCTCCAGTCCCCAGTCCTGCTCCTGGGAATGCAAGCCAAGGTTTCAGGATCTGCTTCTGGAGGAAAGCAGGCTAAGTGTCTCTTCAGCATCAGAATTTTTACCCTTGTTTTCTTATTTTGATAGGGGTTAGTAAAGCAGATAGCTTTACTTCTTTCCAGATTGTCAACATGTCCTTCCTATTTTCAGACAAATTTCATTTTATTATTATCAGTGAACACACTCCACAGAAGCATGAACAAGTCAAGTCTTCCATAAATGAAGTCTATTTCAAATGAATGGCAGCTAGAAAAATACATTTCTTACAAGAACCGGAATTCTACCCCAGTTTCCATGTTTATATTAAAAACATTTTGCTAGCATCACATAAAAGAACACTTATAAAATAAACAGACCTTCTCATACCTTCATTTTATAGCTTGCTTATTTTTCTGTCGAGAGACTGAATATTAACAGACACAAAAGAGAATCTAAACAGTTTGAAAATATCTTTCAGACAAAGGCAGAGACTTCATTCTTATATTGAAGCTGGGTGTGAATGATATAAGAAACCTTTGGATTGTTATGTTTGTCTTTGGGTCAGTTCCTCCAATAGCTAATAGACACCGTACTATGACTGGCAAATGATGCAGATTCCAAAATATAGCACCAAGTATCCTTCAAGAATTTTTTCAATTAAGCTAATGATTCATGTTCTGTTACTACAGAATATTTACTGATAATTCACAAGGTAGGAAAATGTTCAATTAATTGCACATTAGGGCTAATGATAAGCTTGACTGACATTCTGGGATATAATCTTTTGCCCATTTTTTCCTTATTTAGTCATTAATCATTCCATCAATTGTCAGAGATCATTTAATTTATTGGCTAAGCAAAGTTTTTAAATTCTCTACTTTTTATCAAAGTTTTTAAATTTTTAAAATTTGTTTAAAACCAGAATGCATAGAAATCATCAATGCTTAAAGAATTTCGTGCTTTTTGGGTAGTAATAAATTTTTATTTTCATTACAATAAAGTATCCCTGTGAAGGAGTTACATGTCTTCTCAAAATTTTCTAAGGTACCTGGATTAGAGTATTTAAAGAATTCTACTGTTATATATAAATGACAGTAATCTTATTTTTATGAAAAAGCATGTGAAGTCCATGCCTTCCAGCTCTGAAACATAAGAATACACTCCATTTATAATATATGTAATGCCTAGAATTAAGATGCCACAAAGCTCCCTAGCAAAAAAAAAAAAAAAAAAAAAAAAAAAAGTCCCTTAAATACTCTGTAGCTTTGCCAGGTATGATGCACAGACTGAACCATACCTTGTCTATGTTAAGATTCACATTTTTACCCATTCGGACACTTCTGAAACCCAGATGCATCTTACAACTGATGGGAGTCAGAGTCTAATTGACAACATTTTTCCTATCTTAGTAGTACATCAAATAAAGGACTTAGAATTGATGATGGCTTACGCTCATCCAGCACTCAGACAACAGGTATGGGCTTTATTTTTATTCTTTAACTGACGTTTTAGACAACCTCTTCATTATAAAAAAAAGTCAGTTCTTTATTCAAACAAACAAAGCAGCACTGTAAGACGCCACACAGTAGAGCCAGGCTGAACGAGCATTTTATAGACGTGTTCTGAAGTGTCATGGTCGTTTCCAGCTTGCTGGATGGAACGATTTCAAAATTATTATTATTTATTATAGGATTAATCAAATTAAAAACTGCATGATTATAAAAGGGAATTATTTACTTTAAAAAATTTATCTATTCCATAAGAAAAGAGAAAGGGATCAGAGAAATATTTCTTGAACAGCTAAATGGAAACCTCAAGTCTGCTTCAGACTTTTTCAGAACTATTTCAGTCTGCCACCAGCCAGGGCTCTGGCAACTTTCAGTCATTGGCTCACTGCTTGTGCATGCCTTTCTGTGCAAAGACTGGCTGGTAGAAATTTGTAAAGCAATATTTTAAAAATTTCTCTCGTGCAAGACTGGTTTTAAGACACTCAAAAAAAAAATGAGAACAGTTGTTGCAACTGTTGAAGTTTACCTTCGTAAGTTTGTTGCACATTTTTCAGTAGAAAATGCAAATGCTAAAATGTTATAATATTTCAGTGGTATGCACAAATACCATAGGAAGGACTTGTTTTCTTGCTCCTTACCATCCTCATTAAAAAACCATGTCAACTAGGGAAACCTAGTTTCTGATTTTTAAAACAGGAGTCATAGTAGTGCTACACTAACATCTGGATAAGAAAGAATAGCTTTGAGGGGCGCCTGGGTGGCTCAGTCGTTAAGCGTCTGCCTTTGGCTCAGGGCATGATCCCAGCATTATGGGATCGAGCCCCACATCAGGCTCCTCCGCTATGAGCCTGCTTCTTCCTCTCCCACTCCCCCTGCTTGTGTTCCCTCTCTCACTGGCTGTCTCTCTCTCTCTAATAAATAAATAAAATCTTTAAAAAAAAAAAAAAAGAATAGCTTTGAAAAACAGGCTAGGGGCGCCTGGGTGGCACAGCGGTTAAGCGTCTGCCTTCGGCTCAGGGCGTGATCCCGGCGTTATGGGATCGAGCCCCACGTCAGGCTCCTCTGCTGTGAGCTTGCTTCTTCCTCTCCCACTCCCCCTGCTGTGTTCCCTCTCTCGCTGGCTGTCTCTATCTCTGTCGAATAAATAAATAAAATCTTAAAANAAAAAAAAAGAATAGCTTTGAAAAACAAGGCTAAGTGGGAAAAGATAGAAATAACATAATGAAGTGATATTTTCACGTGGCTAGAGAGTAAACTGAAAAATTATGAGACTGTGACTTTTGGGACGCCTGGGTGGTTCAGTACAATAAGTGCCTGCCTTTGGCTCAGGTCATGATCCCAGGGTACTAGGATCGAGTCCCACATTGCGCTCCTTGCTCAGCGGGGAGTCCGCTTCTCCCTCTGCCTGCCACTTCCCCTGCTTGTGCTCTCTCTCTCTGACAAATAAATAAATAAAATCTTAAAAAAAAAAAGACTGTAACTTTTTATATTTTCTACATCAAAACACATTCTCCAGATTCACCAAATATAAAAGCCAAATTTCCAAAGATATTGGTCCTCTCTTCACCTGCTACACATCCCAGGACCACCATCTTTACAGGCAACAGAGAATATATGTTTACTAAGTATCCAACAATCAATATCAAAGTAGGTAGGTCAACCTCAAAGTCAGCTTAATTCTATACTGCAATAATTAAGAAAGACACTGTCCACTTATAAGTTATTACTGCAGCACATTTTTAGGGGCCCTTGGAAGTTCTGGTAAATCTGTTTTCTCATTATGTATTATTTCCCAGTGATCAGGGTAACACATGGCTAACATGCCATTTTGAGGGACCAGGAACACAGTATTCAGGAAGTGATACCAGGCTTGGAGAAACCAGGAAAGCAAATACAGCTCAGAGCTCTTTCTGAACCTGATTATTTCACACACGGTCAGAGTAGGACTTGCTTTTTCCATAGGCATACGTGACAGAGACTACAAAAGTATAGAAAAAATGCCAGGGAGCCATGCCAGCAAGAAAGAAGAATGGAGTAAAGAGACAAATGAAACAACATAAAAAAACAGATTGGAGCCTAGGAACTTCAGGGGATCAAACCAGAAGAAAGCTCCTTACACTTGAATTTTCATTAACTGGCTGGGAAGAGGGAAAATGTCCTAGAAATTCTCTAACCTGGGTAAATGCATAAAGCACTAAGAGAAAATTAGGTGCCATTATTTTTGCGGCAAATTTAAATTCAATATCCTTACTAATATTTTGACTTAGACAAATTAGGAAATTTCTTACAAAATTTCAAAGTATGTGCAGAAAAGACTGAGTGAAATCTAGACTAATCTGTGGTAAAATGAGTATATTGCTGCAATTACCAGTAAAGACAGAAATAAAGACCATTCTACTTAGCTCCTTTGAAATCAATACTAAAAATAGGTACTTAAAAAAATGAAAGAGCAATAGTTAAACTAAAATTATTTAAATCTCTGATTAAAAACAAGTATTCGTTGGTATTTTTCCCAATAAATGATATCTGAGGGGGTCAATGACAAAACATTCCACAATTTTCTGAGGATCAACTGAGGTCATCCAGGAGGAACCATAGGATGGTACTTGGGAAATAACATATGCTCAGTGAAGTTGTCATTTGTTATAAATCTGGAAGCAGAAGGATTTTACTACCAACAATAAATAGTACAACACCTGTACAACATTAAGAGTCAAATCAAATCATAATTTATCATGGTTCTAAAACCAACTCCAAAACATCTGGTTTACTCTGTCAATGACGCCTGTAAATATCTGTGTTTGACACAGCCTATCACCCAATTGCTGGCATTTGTCCGCTGAATCCCCAAATCAGTGGTCAAATAGTCTTTCACCTTACTAAAAGGAAGCAGCAACACAGAGCATTCAGTAAAAATGACAACAAAAGTGTGGAAGATGAGTCCTGCTCTGTTTTTTAAAAAATGTACACAGGTGTATGCAGAGAAAAAAGATCGGATGTAGAGCACAGAAACACCGACAGTGATTACTGCTGTACAGAGAGGCCACAGGGTCGTTTCAATTTCTTCTTACCCGTGGTTTTATGCATTTGGATAAATCTGCTGTTCACAGTAAACATTTTTAAAAGATAATTTTGTAACTGTGATGAATTTTTGAATTCTATACATATCCAATTATCAATTTAATAAGCAATCGAACAAATTTTTACTTAAAAATCATGTGAGAAACTTCTAAATCCTTTCTTTAGAGTCAGCAGAGGTCCTGAATTCAAAAACAAAAGACAGATTCATGCACAAAGGGACGTCTTTAGAATTTTTCAAGCTGCTTTAGTTTGTCAGCCCCTCCCTTCCCCCCACCATACGGTAAAGCAGTAAATACAACAGGTTTTTACCTTGCTGCAGACTTCCTAGTTAAGCAAATAACCATATAACCCAAACCTCCAAAATGTGGGAGGTGGGGGAGTGGGAGGTCGAGGGCAGGGAGGAATAGGATTTCCAGAGGCTTATATCAATTCAGGATAGAGGGAAATGTAATTTTTCTTACAAGTGGCCCCATGCACCTTGTAGCCAAGCTTTGTTTTACAGGGACCTGTGGTGATCGGCTGTGCCTTCTGCAGAGCAATTTAACTACTAAACAGCTGGGAGGAGAAACAAGATTTAGTGTGTGGGGGGGAAAGCACCATGCCAACTAACAACAGAGCCCGTATTAAGCTCTGTATTTTGTCTGAGTCAGAGTTTGGGTCACGTAAGAGTAAAACTGGCCCAAGAGAAGAGAACAGTTTCTCACAGATTGCCATTTAAATCTCAAATGACCATGTTTCACAGCATGCTCAATACAGTCCAGCGTGTAACTGCATTTTAATTTCCTAAAACCACAGGATAGAAGTCTGATTTCAAATAGTGTCTGGACTGTGATATTCAATACTGATAAAACTGTATGGTGTTCTCTTGAAAGTTGCAAAGATTCAGCATATGGAAAAGGATCTTCCTTTTCTTTGAGGCACTATTCTTGGAGAACATTACTCCTGACTTTCATAAATGAATTCTAAACAATGAATATTAAGAGCTAAAGCTTGTGCCGTAAGAAAGGTAATTTAATGGACTACAGGGGACNTTCACAGCATGCTCAATACAGTCCAGCGTGTAACTGCATTTTAATTTCCTAAAACCACAGGATAGAAGTCTGATTTCAAATAGTGTCTGGACTGTGATATTCAATACTGATAAAACTGTATGGTGTTCTCTTGAAAGTTGCAAAGATTCAGCATATGGAAAAGGATCTTCCTTTTCTTTGAGGCACTATTCTTGGAGAACATTACTCCTCTGACTTTCATAAATGAATTCTAAACAATGAATATTAAGAGCTAAAGCTTGTGCCGTAAGAAAGGTAATTTAATGGACTACAGGGGACAAACACACTGCATACTCTTCACTCACCACGGGGTCACACCATCGAAACGAGACTTCAGATTTTGCTATGAAATGCTCATCTGTGCTTACTGTGGAAAATGAACTTAGAACCTATTAACATGAATGAATCTGTACTTGAACGTCCATTCAGTGCATGGAAATTACTCGGTTACCTTTTCAACTCTATAAAACAGGGAGAGCCTGTGATGGCCTTAATTTCCAGGTATTATATAAAAAGAAGGAACCCTTAAAACAGATCAAAAAGTAAAGAAAAAGGGGAAGGTGAAACCAGGTCTTAAGTTTGGGGGTCAGAAACCAATTCATGGTCATATCGTTTAGTTGGAAGGAATGTACAAATTTTTGTATGTGAACATGAAATAACGGGGTGAAGATGGTGAGCAGTTTCACCATAAGGGAATGGCCCAGAGCCGCCCTTGAGAAAGTTTGCTAAAAGGGAAAAAAATCTTCTTTGAAGGGACAGTGGATTAAGTATATACGTTCCTCTACACTACTTACTATTGCTTTTCCCTTTGAGCCTGACTCAAACACTCACTCACAAATTCAATAGGTCTGTTTTTAAGCAACACATCTGTTTCATCAGTTAGGTGTAATTTTACTTAGAAATAATGAAATTCTGATTAACCGAAGGTATAAGAAGTATAAAGCGATGGTTGTTCTATGAACCTAAAAATATCCAGGAAACCTGGGGGTGACCTCGGGGTAACCAGCTATGAGTCAGGTGGGACCCAAGGCCACATGTTCAGCAGAGTCTAAGCTATCATAATGAGTAAGAAGTTCCCCTCTTGATTTCATAACAGCTTTTCACAGAGATACCAAAATACAATGGAATATGAATCAATTTTTTTGGTAAGAAAAAACCTGATCTGTGGGGGGGGGGAATGCACATCCTAGAACAGAAGAATTTACTGTATTTCTTTTCTTGTCCCTTTTGTCTTCCTATTTGATTTTTCCATTTACTCCCTTCCCCTCCCTTGGGCTTTCCACTTCTCTTTTCTGATTTTTTTTCCAAGCTAAGACCATAGGTGACTAGATAAAAAATATTTTATTCTTAATTGTGCCTCGGGCATCTTTTCTGGTGGGCTGGGAGGAGTCAGAACTCAGCTAAGCACACAGGATAACACCCAGGCACTTGCGTCTGAGGAAAAATACTCATGGGAACTTGATGCAACCATCCTGAGAGCGTCACAACTCACGCGTGATGAACAAAGCTGCAGTGGAACGCAGGGAGGGTGAGGAGGCCTGTGTAGAGGAGGACCGCTGTAACCTGAGGGCGCGTCTAGACAAAAGGGAGGTGAGTAGAACTGCATGTTTTTTGGAGACAGGAATCAGACCAAATAAAGGCAGATGCAGACGAAAGCCCGTGGCTCAGCACTAAGCGTGCTCATTTGTCCAGCAACCACCAACGCAGCAATAACACGGGGCTCTTCTCGGCATGTTTGTCTTACTTTAATCCTCGTTACAGCTCAATAAGGTGGGCTCTATTATCATCTTAATTTTGAAGGCCAGGAATCTGAAGCTAGGAAGATGCTGAAACTGCCTACGGGCACCCAGTTTACAGGCTGATGATGGAGCCAGGATGCAAGCGCAGGAAGTCTGACCCGGGGGCTATCCTTTTAGTGTCAGTGCCTACTACAGTGCAGAGTATCCAGACGGCGATTACTAAGGAGATCAAATATGGCTAGGGCTCTACTGCGCAGGAGGCGGAAGAAGGGACAGAAAAGGAGAAGCACCAGAGATGTACGAAGAAATTCAACAAAGTATTGTCTCACTCACACACACACACACACACACACACACACACACAAAGAAGAAGAAGAAGAAAGTATTGTCACAAAACCCATCCCAGCCTGCTGGCCCTCAGGAAACCATTCCACAACTTTATTCAGTCCAACTGGTCAGTCTTTCTATCTTTTTGACCATAGCTAAACAATCTAGTGAATAATTTTTATGCCGTGTGATAGCTGTAAAGAGAAACGGAAAGTGGTATCAGCCCTCAAAGCACAGAACAACTAGTAACAGAAGAAGATGGGTTAGTAAGGAGCAGAAGCACATGAAGTTTCTGTTTATTAAACAAAAGTGAGAGTGCTGTATGCGTGCACATGTGGTATCTCCCTGTCGTACGCACACACACACGTGCACACACGCACACACTCCGGCACATTCAACAGATAAAAAGCTACCTGGACCCTATGAAGAGCCAAAGCCACACACATGGAACCTAGAAACACTGCCAACGATTTCTGGCAGAGCTCTGCTCCAAGCCTACCTGCTTCTGGGTCCTGGTTGAAACGACAGTACTTGGAGTTCTCAAGTGAAGACAGGCACTGCTCAATGGGCACCCAAACATACGTCTCAGGACACAACAAGTCAGAAGGTCTATACTGACCCTAAAGAGAAGGGAAAAAAGCCACTGGCATTAAAAACACAGTAACTTCCTGGTTACAAGGCTCCAGAGTTCCAGAAAAGGTTTTAATCACCAATTTAAACAGTCAACCAGAAACAGCTTTCCTGTAAATATTAAGTAACTCTAGGAACTGCTTCCCCATCTCAAGAATGCACATTTGACTCAAAAGCTCTCTAAAAGTAATGCATCACTATTTGTGATGCCTGTATTGATGGAAGATTCGAGTTTCTACTTTCTTTTTGAAGAAATACTTAATATATGATTCTTGCTGAGCTGATTGCAAAGAATACCCAGTTTTGAAATCAAAATGAAATGTCTTTTCATGTGTGACAGAATTACAATTTACATCTGGAGCAAACTTCTTTTCCAAAGTGGAATTTCAGGATGTTTTCATTTGTAGACTCAGTTGATAATACTCATTCCATGCTAATGTATTAAAAAATACTCTTTTGTCAAGAAACTTTCATGAATAATCTAAACCGGTAAAATGTAAATTAAGAGAAGTTTAAAAAACATTACAGAAATTTTAGGGAAACTTCTATGATAATAATCCTCTCAAGTTTCTTCAAAAATACCATGTTAGCAAAAATGATTTATATATTTATAACCCAATCATGCACACCAAATCTAAAACAAAGACTATACACTAGTCATTCAGTGAAAATTTTCAGAAGCATCAAAGTTAATTAAAATTCCAAATATCTCTTCTCTAAAATTTTGAAATTCAAAATTCATTATGGAGGTTAAAATCCAGTAGTGTTTTCCAACTCTTTAGTACAACCCATAGTAAGAAATATACTTTACATCATAACCTAGCAAACATATATGCAAATACAGAACTAGAAACAAACCTTTTACTATAGTATGCTTACCCATGTTATGTAATCTTTTATTTCCTATCCTACTCCATTTCTTTTTTTAATGATGCTCTTGAACCATAAATACTGCTTTTACAAACAGCAAGTGGGTCACAACCTTAGAGTCTGAAAAGCCCAATCTAGGGGCGCCTGGGTGGCACAGCAGTTAAGCGTCTGCCTTCGGCTCAGGACGTTATCCCGGCGTTATGGGATCGAGCCCCACATCAGGCTCCTCCGCTATGAGCCTGCTTCTTCCTCTCCCACCCCCCCTGCTCGTGTTCCTTCTCTCGCTGGCTGTCTCTATCTCTGTCAGATAAATAAATAAAATCTTAAAAAAAAAAAAAAGAAAAGAAAAAGAAAAACCCAATCTAGCACAAAGCCCTTTACAAAGAATACTGCCGTTAACGGACCAGCACTGTTACATACCTTTTTATCAGACAGGCACTCTGTAACCTTCCTGCTATGTGCAGGTCACTATATGAAGCCTCAGTCAGAAATACAAGGAACACCAAACCCTCCCAGCACTCGAAGAATCCAGAAGTCCACAAGCAATTGGGGGAGAGCGTACATGAAGAAAGTGTATGCAAACCAGCTCCTGCTGGAGAGGCTGGGGGAGGGAGGTCAAGGGCGATGCGGAGTTTTATTGGGGATTTAACAGAGGACTGGAGTTAAGTCTAGGGCAGGACGAAAAGGAATGAGAACAATCTAGAAGAAGGGAACAGGATAAACAAGGACGCAGAGTGGGGCCTGGTATGAGATCACCCCGAGGAACAGGAAATAGCAGGGCGCTGCAGAAACGGAAAGGTAGGTTAGGACAGATTCCGTGAGGCCTCGAAATTCATGTTTCAGGCTATACCTTAGATGAAATGGGAATTCTTGCTGGCTAAGAGAGAAAGCATGACAGGAGGGAGACTAGAACTCAGGTGCCTGACCCCGAGCTTCCCAGACCGTTCGTGGCATTGCTGACACCTCGCGGCCCTGGAGCAGGAAAGGCCATCCGTAAGGAGCGGCTCCAAGTGGTCCACGTACTCATCCAACACGAAAATTCCTAACACAGGATTCTTTAGAGATGAATTCATAATCAGTAGGTGCAACAAAGCCTGATATTCAAAGATATCTATCTTATCAAAAGCAACGTCATTCTCTCCATTAATTCAAAAAAATTGTTTTACTTGTGGAAAGCAGCAACATGATGTGACACTGACCATGCTGACAAATGTGAAAAACTAGAGGTCTAAAACAATGGGTCTAAATCTCCTTTATTTTCGTTTTGGTTATAGACCATTCTGAAATCTGATGAGGGGGAAAAAGCTAAGCATAAAAGCTAAAGATATAAAACTTCTACAGAGAAAAAACGAAGTACATCCCCTTGGAGTATGCAAAGATTTCTTAGTGCACAAAAAAGCATTAACCATAACAAAAAAACAACAAACAACTGATGAACTGGGCTTCATGAAAATTATATACTGTTTTCAAAAAATTATTAAGAAAATAAATAGGCAAGCCAAAGACTAAGAGGAAATATTAACAGAACGTATACTGGAAAACAGATTTGTATCCAAAACACATAAAAAAACCTTAAGAATAAAAAATGCATCTTTAAAAAAAGGCACTAAATATACATGAATGACTAATAAACACCTGAAAATATATTCAATATCAGTTACCAGAAATGCAAATTAAAGCCATAACATATCACTGCACACCCACCAGAATGGCTAACATTAAAAAGACTGAATAACAAGTTCTGGCAAGGATTTGGACTATGTAGAACATAGATACTGAGGGTTTAAAATGGTATAACCATTTAGGAAAATACATTCTTGGACATTTATCATTTGTGAATATGCCTAGGATAAATTCCTTGAATTGGAATTGACGCGTGTCAGGGTTTTTATGTTTTACAGCACAAAACTATTTTCCGTAGAAGTTGTGCCATTATACATTTCCATTAGCAACATATGGACACGTGTTCATTTCCCCACATCCTTACCAACACAGCACACAATCAAAACTTTCAATCTCTGCCAATCTGAGAAATGGCATTTCATTGTGGTTTTAATTTGCATCACAAAGCTTTCCATACGTTTAAAGCAATTTATATTTCCTTTCCCATAATGTTAGCCCACTCTGTCATTAGATTTCTGGTCTTATTATTTGAAAAACTCTTTATATATTAAGGAAATTCATCCTTAGTTTGCAAAGTATGCTTTACTTCCCTAGTTTATGGGTCTTTTGACTATGCCATTTTCTTTCACCAGGTGGAAATCTGATAAATGGTCAAATTCATCATTTTTAAAAATGGTGTCTGAGTTTTGCAATATAATTTCTAAAAGTCACCATCACTCAGATATTATAGAAACATTCACATGTTTTTTCTAGTACTTTTATGGTTTCATAATTTTACATTTATGCTTCGTCTGGAGTTTATTTTGGTGTAAGGTATAAGAAAAAGATTTAACCTAATTTCTTTCAGATGTTTACCAAGTGGCCTCAATATCATTTTAGGACCGTTGTTTCCCCTGCTGATTTAAAAATATCTTTCTGATAACTTACCAAATTTCCATATACAATTGGATCTCTTTCAGCACTTCCTATTTATTTTGATATACTGACCTATCCATGTGCCAGTGCCACATGGTTTTAACTATTAAAGCTTGATATTATATTTTAATATCTAGTAGATCTAACCATCCCCCTATCATTGCTCTTCATTTGCAGAATTTTCTGGTTCTTTCTGCTTAATTTTTCTAAAATTCTGTACTTAGAGGGTACCTGGCTGGCTCAGTCAGTGTGCAACTCTTGTGAGCTGTGAGTCCAACCCCCAGGATGGGTGCAGAAGACTACTTAAATAAAATCTTAAAAAATAAAATAAGACAAAAAAAATAAAATGCCGTACTTAATACAAAAATGTTACCATTATGAACAAGGAAAGAGTAATAAAAATGTTATGGTGTATTTTGTCTATTGTGATGGCAGGACATAAAATCAGAGAATCCCAAGAATGTTAGTAAAAAGAAAATACATGTATCATCTTAAGCTAAAAAAAAAACAAAACACAACTCAAAACATACAAATGACACCATTTTCTAATTTGAGGTAGAACTGAATGATGATTGGTTAAGATGCACATATCAAATATTGGGGGGCAGGGCAGTGGGGAGGGTGAGGCAGTCAGGCATCACCTTAGAAGTCTTTAAAGGTTAAAACAGACAAATTCCACGTAGCTATGCAGATTCATCCACAAACACCTGAACCCAGGGCCTGGATTTAACAATGACGCTGACATTCAAAAATATTCAATCACTGAACAGGAAATAAATCCTCCCTATGCGACAGACACTAGATGCTGGGAATAAAACGCTGAACAAATAAATGCATGCCTCTAGATAACTCACAATCTACTGGCAGTGACAGACCTGGACAAAGATGAAGTAAATGTAAGAACGTAGCAAGGGAGCACCTGGGTGGCTCAGCTGGTTAAGCGTCTGACTCCTGATTTCAGCTCAGGTCATGATCTCAGGGTCGTGACATCGAGCTCCGCATTGGGCTATGTGCTGGGTGTGGAGCCTGCTTGAGACTCTCTCTCCCTCTGCCCCTCCACTTCCCCCTCAACCCAGTACCACTCTTTAAAAAAAAAAAAAAAAAAAAAAGGTACAGCAAGTATAATTGTGTCAAGTGGTTCAAAGTTCCTAAATTTTCATAACATTCTCTGTAGGTAATACTTGTTCATAACAGTGGGTCGGAGATTTTTTTTTAACTCTTTTAAGTATGCTTCATTTATTTCACTGAAAAGTCACAAATGTATACACTTTAACTTCTGCTCATCATCTGAAATCAAGTTCTGAAGATTAGGTTAAAACATTATTTTTCTCCAAACTACAGGCTTATCTCAGTGCTTCATATCAAATATTCTCTCAAGCCACCAAAGAATACAAAGGGTTTTATGAAATAAACCACTCTGAAATGTTATGCTTTCTAACATTTCTAACATTAGCTGGTTGAGCGTTAAGAGACCAAAGTGCTCACAGCTCAATTTAAAGTTGCCACCCCACAAATGAAAAATGCAGGGGCTTGAAATCCACCCTGCCTTTGCAGCCAATGTAAGAAAATGAGAAATGTCTGTGTTGAGAATGTAATTACTTAAGGATTTGGACATACTTGCCTGTAGTCAGGAGAAAAAATATTTAATCAACCTCTAAGAACGTTCATTCATACTGGAACAATGAGGTAAAAGCATATTAATTCTGTTGACTCTTGGTAAATAAGAAAATCAGAGTTACCACAGTTTCCAAGTACTCAAAATTTTGAAAATGTAATTGGTCTGACAGGGCTTATCTCAAAAATTTTTTGAGCGTTCTTGCAACTGGATCTACAGTTTTAGAAGATGAGCTCCAGACTCACCACACACCATCTCAAAACCACCATCCAACAAGGACAGCACCCCAAGAAATGTCACCAAGCAAAGGCACCTATTTCAAGAGCGGAGGCTCCGGGGGACGATGATGCAGTTCAAGATTGAGAAGCCTGGGAAAGGTAAAAGCGAGCTTCTAAAAAGCCCCAAATTAGAAGAGGGAATGACTATTCCTCGTTACCAATTACATGTTTCTGGGGAGGGATAACCACTCCATTCAAAGTCCTCAAAGGGAAATAAGTTCAGCAGCCTCTGTGATCTACGGCTTCACCAACTGTTATAAGTTCTGTAGCTGTTTACAAACCGTTTTGGACTGAAAAACAAGAGGAAAAACAAAAAAACTAAGTGCCTCTATATTTTCAGTTGTCAGGGAAGAGTGAGTGTTTTCTCAGAGTGCTCAGCAGTATTCGGTATTCAATTCAATGATTTTATTCTCTGATTTCATTTTGTTTAAAGAAAACCACTTAGACTACTTGTAAAACCCAAATTATAATTACACCCCCAAGAAAAAAAAGAGAAAAAATTAAAATTTGGTTATTTCCATCAACTTTACCAGGTTGTCATAGACTGAAATTCAAGGAAATTCCAAAGTTAAATCTAAAACAGTAGGGGAAAAAAAACTAGCTAAATACATTTCCTGCTCTATTTCTATTAAAAATAACTGCTGCTTCTGTAAGACGAGATCATACAATTTTGGTTTTTGGTCAATGGAATGAACAGGCATTCCATTCACTTGCATGCTTTAGACCATAATTTGAAGAACATTATCATATTGATCTAATTTTCCATCCTATAAAAGAATCACAAAATAAACTATATGGAGATTAGCTTAGTTTAGCAAAAACTTTTCATCAACTTCAACCTAAAAATTACATTCATTTTGATAACCAGAGCTTTAAAGTGCTTTCATTTCTTACCAAATAAAAGTGACACAGGTATATAATATAAAGTGCATATAAAAAGGGAAAGTATCTGGAAAAAACTGATTTCACAATCATTAACAATTTCAACAAGGATACTTTAAAATAGATCAACATTCTTTACTCCTAATGAAAACAAAGCTAACAACACTAAGAATCTTTCCCTTAAGTTAAGGTGTAACTAGTTAGAAACCCGGATCTTTGAAGGCAAAAACAACACTAAGTGATGGAGAAAAAGGTAAAAAATGGTTCTAGCAAGCCCCCCACAATCTATCTTTTTTTGTAATTTTTTTTGAGATGCAATTCACATACCATAAACTTCACCTTTTTAAAGTATACAATTCCATTGTGTCTTGTATATTCTGCAAGGTTACCCAATCAACGCGACTCCCTAATTCCATAACACTTTTATCATTAAAAAAAAAAACAAAACCGTACCCATTAGCAGTCACTTCCCATGCCCCCTCCCCACAAGCCCCTGGCAACCATTTTATCTACTGGCAATCCATTTTAAAATGGAGTATTTGGGGGCACCTGGGAGGCTCAGTTGGTTAACTATCTGCCTTCAGCTCAGGTCATGATCCCAGGGTCCTGAGATCAAGCCCTACGTCTGGCTCCCTGATCAGTGGGGAGTCTGCTTCTCCCTCTTCCTCTGCTTGTGCTCTCTCTCTCAAATTAATTAATTAATTAAAACAAAATAAAGTATTTGTTTACATTGCCACACTTCCTATTAGAGGCAGAGTAAAACCCAAAGCCACAACACAGCCTACAACTCCCTAGTGACGTGGCCCATGTTACCTTTCTGGCTTGTCTTCCGGGACTTTTTCCCTCCTCCCTTTTCCCACTCTGGCCACACTGGCTTCCTTCTTGCTCCTAGAACACATCACGCCTGCTCCCGCCTCAGGGTTTCTGTTTTCTCTTCTGGTCTTACAGATATTCCCGTGACTGTAAGTTTTTGCACAAATGTCACCTCAATGAAGTCCACCTATCCCCCCCTACTGTTTTTCTTCCACAGGACTTGCCACCTTCTAACACTCTTGTTAATTTACTTATTAGATCTACAGGAAACTCCCTGCTAGAACACAGGGTCAGGAGTTTTTAGTCTGATTTGTTCACTGACATATCCCAAAACCCACTCAGTACATCCTGGCTGGATGAGCAAAGAGTGGATGCAGGCTGCTGGGCACGCCTCAGCCATCTCCCTCTCTAAACACAGGGGAGGTCGCTTTCATCCGCTCGTCCTGCACATGAACACGGCACACGGGGAACGACGAGTGTTTGCTGAACTTGTACTTACTATGCGGCCCCACCGCATTTCCACTGCACAGAGACAGTGCCCAACCCTCAGGAATGCCGTGAATTATCACTGAAGACTCAAAGTACATGAGCACAATCCAGTGATCCAGAAGAGATACTGAAATTAAAAAGGGGGTTCTCATACTCAAGTTTAGAAACTAGTAGTTCATGTCAATTTAGCTTTTTTCCCCTCAAAGCTGAAAATATTCCTTTCCTTATCTCACTGGCATACACTTTCTTTTAAAGAAATGCATAGCTTTTCATATTAAGTTTCATTTTAGAAAAGGAGGGGGAACACGACTTGAGAAAAGGCCTCCTCATCTATTCAGAGTTCATCCGTGTCACTTTGGTGATGACAAGAACAAGGACAATAGGCTCTCCCAGCATTTAGGAACATAGTCTTCATGGGGTGCCTGGGTGGCTCAGCTGGTTAAGCATCTGACTGTGGCTTAGGTCACAATCCTGGGGTCCTGGGATCAAGCCCCACCTCGGGCTCCCCACTCTGCAGGGAGTCTGCTGCTCCCTCTGCCTCTTCCCCCTCCCCCTGCTGTGCTCTCTCTCTCTCTCAAATAAATAAATAAAATCTTAAAAAAACAACAACAACATAGTCTTTATGATGATTCTGTACCACACAGGAGCTCAATCTCAGGGTATACGACAAAGGTAATGAAAACAGACATTATTTCTACCATGCAGATGAAACAGTAAGATCATGTAACGGTAGTGATCTAATGTCATGGTTCTGGTAATGAACTTAGAACTAGACTCCTGATTCCCATTCTCTTTCTACACCTAAATTTTAAAATACTCACACTTTTTAAAAGGATTTTCAAAATAAGTTCCCAAAACAAATCACAACTCAGTTCAATATGCACAGACTGCTCATCATCAAGGATGAAAGGATGGAGTGAGCCTCATGGAGCACTTGTGATCCGTTGGGGGAAAAGGGAGGCCATGTGCTCCAGTAACTTTCGTAGCCAGGGGTAAATGCAGGGGAGTGGGCAAAACATGGCTGTGATACCTGGAAGAACAACAAGGACTATAAACAAGCTGGTGGTCAAACACAAGGATGAGACAATCAGCTTTCTCTGGGGACTCCTCAGAAGAGGTCCCTTCTGTAGTGTGTCAAAGTCTGAGTAGCATGTTTCCATGTTTGGAAAAAAGGTTAGGCAGTTACCAAGTGCACAAACAGATCCAAGACCTACATGGCCGTCTCCCTCCTGAGCTCCCAAATACATGTCCGTCATAATTTTACTAAATAGGAAATGAAATGGAAAATGACTGTTTCAGCTCCACCGATTAGTATGTGGTCCTATGTCTGTGGTTTGTGGACACTCCAAAAATAAATGTCTCTTCAGCTTTACATTCAAAATGTTAGGTTAAAGACTAACTCCATCTTTTCTCTGAACGAATGCCAGTTTCCATAAATTCAAATTTATTACCAGCATTTATCTTTCTTCTTAATATAGAATGACATATTCGAAGTAACTTTCAAGTTCATGAATGGACCCTACTGTAATTTGGTATTATCTGGAGAAATATTATGAAATCAACAATTTCAAAATTACATTCTGGTTTTCTTTTATGTTATTACATCTTCTTAGATCCTACAGAAGCATTTCTTACAGCTGAATGTACAACTGATCAAAAATAAAAGATACTAACCACCCCTTTCTAAATAAATGCACAGTATTAAAAGGTCTATTCTTTGATTATAGCAAATCCAGAAATACATGATTTTACTAAAGGGCTCCAACATCATTTAAAAGCCTTTTTTTCCTGGCCTTTATAAGAAGACATATATGAACTCATTTGCATTTCAGGACTACAAATGTTTGCAAATCTGACATATAAGAATTCTCTTTGAATATAACATTGTCTTTGTATGAGTGTAAATAACATGCAAATGAGAAGTTATTTCTTTAATTAAAGTTAAAGGATTTGAGACTTACTTTTCTCAGGAAAAAAAATCAGAGAAAAGTAAAGAAATGCTTTCATATGATATTCACCCAAGTTGCATTCTTGGCTTTTAATTGGAAACATCTGGGGATGGGCTTGGCAGATTGCAATAAAATTGAAGTTACCAATTCACACCCTGACATTTTGAAGGTATTTTGTTTTTACAGTTTTCAAATTAAAACCAAACGGACTTTCCTTTGAACTCTGGTCCTGAAGCAAAGATCTTTATGAGATTTCACTCTCAAGAATACTTTATAAATATTTTGAAAAATATGAAGGATTTCGCGAGTATTTGAGGAGAGGATAAACCAGCAGAGTTTATTTTAAAAGTTTAAGTTAAATTAAAATGTAAGAACACTAAAAAGACAATATTATTTAAATACACAACACACACACACACACACACACACACACACACAGTAAACCCCAGTAGCATTGAACAAAGAAGAAAGATTTACCAGACATTTTAAGTCTTTTTATCAGGTAAAGTTGATATCAGTATCCCACTTTTCTATGATAAACCTATTGATTTTATTAAAACCAATTGCTTAAAGAGGCGCTCAAACACTACATAAACAAAAATAGTTCAAAATAATCCATTAGAGTGGGCTGTAGCTCCAGAGAAAGCAAGTAAGAACAAGGGCTTATTAAATCCAGTCTTTTCCCTGAAAGACAACACCAATGCAATCCCATCCACAAAGTACTACAGCAGACCCCTTGCTCCCTGATTTCATTACATAAACAGAGATTGACTTTATCAGTCCCCAAGAGAGTGCTTGAGAAGTAACTCTAGCTGCTCTGTTTTCAGAAACTGTGTTTGGATTGTGCCACACTCAGTTGGCGAGGTGAGCAGAGACCAGTGAAGACAAAGGGCCTAAACATCTGAATCCATTTGTGTTCCCCAAATTCTGAAAGCCAACAGATGTACTCCATGTGCTGCTAGGCTAAGCTTTGAAAATTTAAAAATACATATTTTTTCCACTGACAAACAGAAAGTGATGGTATTCTGTGTTTCTTTAATTAAAATCCAAGGGTTGGTAAAGGCTCTGGGACTTACTTTAAAGCTTCCTTAAGACTGGGCTATTTATTTTACTATTAGCAAATAACAGAGAATAAAGATTCTAATTCAGTTTTAA
The DNA here is from genome assembly GCF_002007445.2 of Ailuropoda melanoleuca. Lineage (NCBI taxonomy): Eukaryota > Metazoa > Chordata > Mammalia > Carnivora > Ursidae > Ailuropoda > Ailuropoda melanoleuca. Next base: position 120,140,267 of record NC_048223.1, read on the forward strand.
TCACAATCTTTGCTTTTATTTTGGAAACCCTGGGTTAATCTTTTTTCTTCTAGAAAATACAAAGAAAGCTTGTGAAGAAAAGATTCAGGGGGTCAACTTACAGCCCAAATTTAATTTTAAACTGAAGGGTCATAAGTTGAAAAGGATGAAGGAAAAAAGAGAATGAAAGATGAAGACAAAGAAAATAAGAGAAAATGAAAAATTAAAACCCAAAGCTGCTTTACTTTCTGTTAAAGATTAGATATTCATATAAATACATGTGTGTGTATATTAAATCTGGACTTCCCCGTACGAGGACGAAGTATCAGGCTAGGTGTCTGCTTTGTCAGGTTTGAGGCTATTGCAGAAGCGGCAGGGAGAGTCACTGGCTCTGCCCTTTCCGAGGAGGGCAGTCCTCACCTGGACCACAGCAACGGGCGGACTGCACGTTCTGCACTGAATCCATCCATCCTCCTACTGCCAACAGAGAGAACGCTCTGTTGTCAACGCTCCACTTAAAACCCCTTACTGGCTCTCCAATATCTACAGTAAAGTAGGATGATCCCTTTTTAAGTAAAACAGAACAAAACAAAACATAGGCCTTTATAAGATACTGCTGTGATTTTAGTTAGAGTTGATGAGAAATTACGTAAGATGAAAAGCAGTACAAATTCATGAATGCTTTTAAGTGAGTTTGGATTTTACTAGTGACAACAGAACCTATATATGTTTGCAAATAATCACACTATACTCCCAAATTTGTTAGTCTGCATCCACCATGTGTCTAGACTCCTGGACTTCTTGTGCCCTGATGTAGACACATGGCACATCCTGAGTGTCCAGCACAAGACCTGCCGTGAGCCTACTCCTCTTTCCCAGGCGCTCTCAACCCAGGGCACTCACATCTAGGCACCAAGCTGACTACTCACTTGGGTCTAAATGCCTCCTGTGGACCTAAATGCTGCCTCTTCATCTCCCAAGCTCTCCTGGGACTCTGCCTCCCTCACCACCAGCTGCTCTCATCCTCAGGCACAATCCTCCCCTGCACTCTTTCCAGCAAGTCAACGGGTAATTATTAAATGCCTACTGTCTGCCAGACTCTATGCTAGGGTCCTGGGAACACCATGGTGAATAATAACTCACCAGTTTCAGTTCTCAGGGACCTTCCAGTCTAGAAAGGGAGGAGGCTTTAAGAAAAGTATCATACAGAATTTATGTATCATTACAAAGTGTGGCAAATGCTATGAAGAAAAAGCACATCAGACAGTACAATAGGGAGACCTAATTTGGATTGGGAGACTCAGGGTTGGTGTTTTTAGTGGATATCTGGGTTTCTACACAAGTCTTTTCTAGAACTTAATAAAATCTACTAGAGTTGTCTGTTTACATGCTGTTTCTCTCTTCTGCAACCCCCCACACTCCCTTCCCCAATCTCAACTTGGGAGTTTCCAGAGAGCTGGGAGTACATCATTTCTTTGCATTCTTTGTGCCTAGGCAGAAGTTCTTATATGGTCTGAGTTTTCAATAAATACTTACTGAATATTTATTCAATTAAACTGAATGTGTCTAACTGTATTTCTTAAAATAGACAATCATAATTTTATTATTTTTTTAAGATTTTATTTATTCATTTGAGAGAGAGAGAGGGAGAACACAAGCAGGGGGAGGGGCACAGGGAGAAGCAGACTCCCTGATCATCAGGGAGCCCGACTCCAGGCTCGATCCCAGGACTCCAGGATCATGACATGAGCTGAAGTCAGACACTTAACTGACTGAGCCACCCAGGCGCCCCCAATCAGATAATTTTAAAACTAGAAGGGCTGTAGACCTCCCTAGTTAGTATCCAGTTTCATTTTAATATTTAAAAAGGGAAGGGGGACAGAAAAGTTAAGTGACTTAAGGCCAGTTACTGGTGAAGCCAAGATCAGAAGCTCAATCTTAGTATTTTCTGTTAAAATTCCCAAGCTAAAACCAGACCTAAGTATGAACGCCTAAAGTGTCTCAGCAACATCCTATGTTCCCGTTTATGAAAATTTGCCTGATCAGAATCACTTAGGATCTGGACCCATTAGAAATATATAACTGGCTTTATTTTTCAACATTCTTTTTTAAGTTGCTATGCTCTGAGTCAAACAGACGCTAGAAGCAGTTCATGACAAATACACAGCTTTAATAAAGTCAGGAAGCCATATCTGATTGATCATGTCTCTAACTGAAGCTATTATTTTTTTCCAGTAAACATTTTTCAATGCCTGAAAACCTTAATCGTAAAAGTCTGTTTAATTACACCCCTGAGGGAAATAAGAAGTTAGCTATTACCTCATATTTATCCCAAGGGTGTGATCTTTGGTAATCATTTCTTTTTTTCTGCCTGATGGAAAATTCATCACAAATGACTTAAATGCTTCAAGTTTAAGGATAACCTTTCCCCTCTCAACTGTAGCAGTAGGAGTCCTGGTAGAATTTACATCCTATTCCCTCGGATGTCATCAGTATTCTGTGTCTCTGCAAGGAAGAACTTGGTAGAAGGTTCACATCACAGCTTTATGAAGTGCCCACATTTCAGCAAGCTCAAAACGTATGTGGTTGATATTTCTTCCTTTTCTAAAAGATCAGTTCTATAATTATGGTGAACACAATCACTTTTAACTGAAACAGTTTTTCAAAGGGTGAGCAAATCAAGTCCAGTCACAGAACTTTAGATAAATTACTGTGAATAATTTCTTCTGTTACAAACACCAAATAATCTCGGGTGACAACTTGAGAACCCTGACTTCTTCATTTCTTCTAAGACACTCAGCCTAAAATACCATATTGGTCCAAACTCAACCATGTTGTTAGAATAAAATTTAGTTATATAGCTCCCCAGGATCACAGTAATCATTGATGTCCCTGTGGATTTTATAATTTTATCCATTTTTTAGCCCATTACAAAACCACATATGCACCAAACATAAAAAATCTTTATGATGTGCTAAGAATTTTTCATATTTTTATGTATTGTCTGAAAGTGTTACTTAGAACTCAATTTAAAAATATATGCATATAAAGGGAAATGTGTTCAATGGCTAAACCATTAAAATTCTCTTTAATAACATCTATCTTTCACTTTACATGAAAAATACATTAACCTAAAATTTTAAGGAGCCAATCATCACCTTTCTATCAATAACAGTTTGGTGAAATCAAAACAGCATAATTATCTTGTCAGTTTACCATGTCAGAACTTCCTGGAAACAGTATAAATAAAATTAAAGCTGAAATCTACAACTTCCAGATGTGGGAAAGTATAGTTTTGACAAGTTACTATGAGGCAGGTTCTGAAATTGTGGTATCTGTATGGTTTTGAGCCTTGAAGTGTGAAGCACTGAGGATGTTTGAAGCTATCGATTTACAGATGGGCTGTCGGCTTCTGGTGGTGCAGCATCTGGGTAACACAACATGGGACACAGCACAAACTCTAGCAACGATTCTTCTGTATCATAAAAGCTCCCAGATCTAAAGATATTTAACGTGTTTCAATCCACTGCAGTTATCCTTTCTGATGCTCAAATTGACCATATTTTGGTCAATGGGAGTCAATTTCAGTTGGCCCCTGAGAGCTTCTGATATAATCCTAGTAGTTAGTGATAACACTGGCTAACTTCATTTCATCTTCACACGGACTGTTTATTAAAGGAGTTTTTACTATCCTCAAACTTCCCTGTGTGCTTTTGAGCTACAGATTTGAAAAGCTATCACTAAAGCTTTCATCCAATTATTTAACTTTAGGCTTGGGGTACAGTACAGTCTCTGAGCCTCCTTCCCATAATAACACTATGAAGCACTTACAAGATGACTGCAAAGAATCACACAAGACAGAATTAAATGTAAGCTTTCCCAAGCACTTTTAGTAAAATATCTACCTTTAACTGAAATGCGTAAGAAAAATGTCTAAAAGCTAAAATAAATCAAATGCACTGGGAACAAAAAGGAAACTAATTATATTTTCAGATCAAATTTGAGTAAAACAACTAAATTAACAAATGTTTAATTTTTTTCTCTCTATAACCAGAAGTCACCAATTTTCTGTGAAGATTGTGTCTACATATATAATTAAATAATGTTCCTATTACTAAAAATCGTAATAATAACCTAGTACTTATTGAGTGGTTACTATGAGCTGGGCACTACACCAACTGCCTTACACGTACCACCTCATTAATCCTCACAACCATCCCGTAAGGAATAGTGATTAGTATTCCCATTTTCCAGTAGAGACACTGAGACTTAGTCTGTACAAGATGTGAACTCCGCTCTTTTGTCTTTGGAAACTTGATCTTAACTCTGCCTTCTCCTGATGAAATGGTAATTAATGTTTAAATTCTATAAGGGAATATATTTATAGTCCAACTTTCAGCAGTATTTCATTAAGAAAACGAGTAAATATTTAAATTTTAAATGTTTGTAAAAAACTGGAATTTTGGAATATGTTTTTAAAATCCTACTGTTCATAAGAAATTGTGAAAAAGAAAAAGATTCTATCCCTAGGTAAAAGTTTGGGGGAACAGGATATTTACAGTCTGTAAGATCCCACAGATTACTCACAAACTGCAAAGGGGAAAAAGCAGCTCTGTGGACTTGTGATGTTCGGAGACTGACACTGCTTCACCTCAGTGGTATTCTGACTATAAAGTTTTATCTGAAGAAAATTATAAACAATAATCACAAATTCAAATTATGAGACACTGAACTCTTCAAAGATGTCAATGTTGTGAAAGAAAAAAAAAAGCAGTTATAGTTCTAGATTAAATGATTCTTAAAAAACCCATAAAACTAAATGAAATCTATAACCTTTGATAAGATCCTTGATTGAGGGAAAAAAATAAAGGGTCTTATTGGGATAACTAAATTTGAATATTAATTCTATATTTGATTGTATTATTGTAAGACTATTAAATTTCTTGAGCATGACCATGGTATATAGTTAAGTACAAGAGTACCCTTGTTCTTAGAAGATCCACGTTGAAATGCTGAGGATGAAATGTCATGATCTCTGAAACTAACTTTAAAACCGTTTAGCAGAAAAAATACACACACACACACACACACACACACAGAAAATTACATATGTATACATATAATGAGATAAATGTGGCAAGATGTTGATGAGCTGGTGGCTCTAGGTAAAGGTAGATGGATGTTTACTGTACTATTCTTTCAACTTTTTGGTACGTTGGAAATTTTCAAAATTTGGCAGGAGGGAATCAGATTCAATACATACTTCTCTCTATCAAGCATCTGTGTACACTCCCACAGTGTTCTGCCCCTTTCTTCTAGAATATACCACATCTGAACTGGCAGGATAGTTTTACAAGTGTTTGTCAAAAATCTCGTTGCACACAGGACCCACCTCATCAGGACCATAGAGTGATTTATTCAAGTGCCTCATTCAAAGTGGGTCTAGGAAATGAGGCCTGAATTAAATATTTGTTTCTTCTGAGATACCACCACGTGGGTGACAATAAAAGGTTTTCAACAATACTAAAAAGGACTCACAACAGAAGTATTTCATGACTGATAAACTATACTGTATAATCTCTTAAACTTATAATCATTTTAAAACTATTAAATATCTGCAAAACTAACTTTAAAAAAAAGTACACAAAAGTAATCAAACAATCACCATTACAGAAGTTTAGTCCATAAATCACTATGGAGTAACTCATGGTTATTACTTCATATAGTATAAGTTTAAATCTATGCAGGTAAAAATCCATTTTAAAATTTAAAATATGCATTCTAGAGACACCAGGGTAATTTTATCATTGAACTTCACATTGCAAATCGTCCTAATAATTGGGTTTTGTGATTGCGGGAGGATGGTTACTGTGTGCTTGATGATGGAGATGACAGTGAAGTTAATTTAGAGTCACATACACTGGATCAGCAGGGCCGTAAAACAAAAGTAGATTAGTGCATACTGTAAAGCAGGGGTCAGCAAACCATGGCCATGGGCCCAAACTGGCCTGCTGCTCGTTGACATACGGCCCACAACCTAAGAATGGCTTTTTACATTTTTAATGGTTGAAAATAAATTAAAAGAAAAATAATAACTTAGATGAAAATTATATGACATCCGACTTTCAGTGTCCATAAATAAAGTTTTACTAGAGCACAGCCAGCCATGCCCATTTGTTTATGTATTTTCTATGGCTGCTTTTGCTACAAAAGCAGACCATATGGTCTGTAAACCTAAAATATTTACTATTTGGCCCTTTATAGAATAAATACCAGAGACAGAAATTTCAATTTCCAGTAGACAATGAGGACCCATGAGGATGTTTATCTTGTGATATTCATGGGGTGCTATACTTTTGTGCGCTTTTCTGTATGTGTAGTATGCCTCAATAAAAAGGCATCTTAAAAAAAAAAACCTATAGTGAAGGGTTATGGGTATATGAAAGAGAAAACATTCCCATGTTTCCAAAATTAAACATATAAAATAGTGACTTTCAAAAGATGCTGTCAGAACCACGGTCTGCCCTGTGACAAAGAGTCCAGACTATGGATGGCCAGATACAGAAACTACAGAGATTAACCTGAGCAAGTCAGTTAAAGACCGTTCCAGAAACTAAAAGCAGCCCAAGCAAGTAGACAATAACAGCAGGACCCAACTCAAGTAACAGACACACCGACATAGGCTGGGGTTTAACAGCAAGACTCCAGGATCTAGGAAGACTAGAAGAGTGAGGTAAATTAATATGGTTTTGACTGAACACTTAAATGGCAACTGTGGAAGTATCCAAGCACAAAGCCATATTCAACTACTCTCCAATCTTACTCATAGGCCAAGACTGAAGGCTTGTGAACTCTACGGCAATACCTACTGGTTAGACCTATTTAATTACAATTGGCTTGCGTATCTTCAACTATAAATATTACAGAATAATTTACAGCAAAAGCCACCTTATCCAAACTGAACAAGACTAGTGGTGAATTAACTGAAAATGCCCTTACAGTGTGTATATGTGAAGATGTGTACAAACATGCATACCTTCTACATTTTACTGCATATATCACTCATTCTTTGATTTAGGACCAAGCCCTTCCTTTGAGGATGCATCACTGTGACTTTCAGTTAGTGGTTCTTTAAAATACAGTGCAGACTGGGGTGACTGGCTCAGTCAGTTAAGCATCTGACTCTTGATTTCAGCTCAGGTCATGATCTCAGGATCATGAGATCGAGCCCTATGTCAGGCTCAGCACAGAGCCTGCTTGTCCCTCTCCCTCTGCTCCTCCCTCTGCTCGTGCTCTCTCTCTCTCTCAAATAAACAAATAAAATCTTAAAGAAAAATACAGTGAGAACTTAGATACTCAGGGAAGAGTAGAACCTTTCCAGATTTGTATGCATTTTTTTTTTACCCCAAACTCTTAGTTATCTCATCCATGACTACTTTAGCAATGATTATTCATCTAGACTAAAGTGCAGTCTACCAGCCATGAACATGAGACTGCCTTGGGCTTCACTAGTAAGTTTTACGAAGGGAACGGAAGGCATCAATGGATAAAATGAACACATAAATAACAGATTCAAGGCACTGGGCAGGGAGAAGCAAGCCAGAGTCAGGGCTATGAAACCAAGGCACAACCCTGACCTCCCCACACAGTTATAGTGTTCTTAGGTTCCGTGGGCTGAGGGTGACAGCTGAAAAGGTGCATCTGCAGAAGATTCAGTGACCCTACTCAGGGGTTGTAAGGAAAAACTGGAATCGTCAGGACAGAGCACTGTTGCACTCTAGATGGCCCGAGAGGAAATAAAGCTAAAGAGGGAAAAAAAGAACAAAAATGGCAAAAGACAATGATCTATTTTCATACTGTTTGATGTATTCCTCATTTGTCCTGCCAAACTGTCCCCTTAAGAGAAATAAATTTTACAAAATAACTTTTATTTGCCTTATTACAAAGAGGGCGGACATCACTGAGTTATTCCATTTTTCTTACAATCCTCCTGAGAACTTGCAAACTAGGCTGGGAAGTACGGAAGGAACAAAAGTCACTTGTAGCACTTTAACTTGAAATTAAAATAGCCACAAGAGGGGCGCCTGGGTGGCACAGCGGTTAAGCATCTGCCTTCGGCTCAGGGCGTGATCCTGGCGTTATGGGATCGAGCCCCACATCAGGCTCCTCCGCTAGGAGCCTGCTTCTTCCTCTCCCACTCCCCCTGCTTGTGTTCCCTCTCTCTCTGGCTGTCTCTATCTCTGTTGAATAAATAAAATAAAAAATCTTTAAAATAGCCACAAGAGATCAGGACTGCTGACCCCAAAAAGGTAGTACAAAACGTACCAGCACCTAAATAGATCCAGGGAACAGTGGGAACGGGGAAATTAACTTACATCTTTATCAATTTATAAAAAGAACTAAAGGCAATCAAGTCCAGTGAATTCTTAATGTAAAAGTTGGAGAGAAACAGAAAAATTAGAACAGAAAATCAACTGGTTTATTCTCTCTGAAACAGAAAGTATTCTTTATTATATGACATTCTTCCACTCTCCATGGAAGAAAATTTCCCAAATGAATAGACACAATATGAATGGATTCCTTACATTTAGCATGAATGTGCAGAACTAATTCTGTGATAATGTCTCAAAAGGAGATACGCAAAAAGACATTTGCCATGTATTACCTGTAACAAAAAAGTGGAATGAACTTAAGTGTACAGTGAGTAGCTCCATAAATTATGGCACATTATTATAACATTTACAGTCACATAAACTAGGGTAAACAAAAGATATAAGGAGAATAGGAAAATACTAGTGGGGAAAAAGGTGGAAAAGAAAATTGTATATATCATCTACTAACTACGAGGGGAAAAAAACCACATGCATATTTACTAAAGCCTAAGGAAACACAGCAAAATGTCAACAGTTATTAGCTCTGGGTGAGAGCACTGCAGGGAATTTTTATTTTTAATATTCCCTTTTCAAGAGGAATTATTTTTAAAATTTAAAAAAAAGAAAGAAAAGAGTAAGAATAGAATTGGGGAACAGCAAATAGAAGGAAGCAGGAAATAATCATTTTAAGGAAGGTGACCCTGGAATGCACAAGCTACTCCATTTGGTCACCTTTATAATTCTCACAACTCCAGAAGTGAGAACAAATTCCAACAGTAAGGAGATCTGAAATATCTTTTCAGAAATATTTATATATTTCACTTGTGAAAGTTTAGCATGTCTAGACTTCACGCAAGTCTACAATATTAAATAAAATGCAAGGGCCCCTTCACCCTTGGAGCTGCTAATCCAGAATATCATTTCCCCTTTCAGGTGGGAAGTGGAAGACACAGACAAGACACACACACACACACACACACCCAGTGGCCACCACTGAAACAGTGTTCAAACACACCACCAAAAATAACCAAGTCTGCACACACAAGTATATAATAACAACTATGTCACCATCCACACTGTAAGACAGACACCTGAGATTGTAAAATGAAAAAAAAAATGCACGTCTTAGAGGAGCTGAGATACAGACTTACATGGCCAGTGATGACTCAGAGCGCTTTTAAAACCTACACAAGTCTTCACATCGGAAGTTTGCTACTAGGGAAGCAGCGTAGCACAGCACAGGCATGCACGGCTTTAGCCTGTGTCTATCTGCATGCCAATTCTTCACCATTAATAGCTGTCTGCCCTTGCGCCCTCTGGGCCCCAAGCTTCTCATCTATAAAATGGTGAAAACGATAACACCTGTGTCTGGGACTGCTGTGAATTACCTGTGTAATTATACAACTTATTTATCAAATGCACCTGGCACATAGCCAGCAAGGTATTTTTTTTTTTAAAGATTTTATTTATTTGACAGAGATAGAGACAGTCAGCGAGAGAGGGAACACAAGCAGGGGGAGTGGGAGAGGAAGAAGCAGGCTCATAGCGGAGGAGCCTGATGTGGGGCTCGATCCCATAACACCGCGATCACGCCCTTAGCCGAAGGCAGACGCTTAACCACTGTGCCACCCAGGCGCCCCCAGCAAGGTATTTTAAAGAATCACACAATATAGTCAACTTACTATCAAGTAAAAAAAAAAAATAAAAATAAATTAAAAAATAACATGCATTATGTTATGTACATGTAAGTGTATAACCACACACATTCATGCATCTATGTGTACATGGGGGGGGGCAACAGGCTAGCAGATGGAGTAAAACGTTACCAATAAGTGAATCTGAGAGAAGGATATACAGGTATTCGTTGTATCATTTTTTTTTTAAAGATTTTATTTATTTATGAGAGAGAGAGAGAGAGTAGAGAGAGCGTGTGCCTATGCCTGTGTGTGAAAGTGAGAGGAGGGGCAGAGGGAGAAAGAATCTTAAGCAAACTCCCTGCTGAGTGTGGAGCCGACACAAGGGGCTCGATCTCACAACCCTGAGATCATGACCTGAGCAGAAATCAGGAGCTAGGGGCGCCTGGGTGGCGCAGTCGTTAAGTGTCTGCCTTCGGCTCAGGGCGTGATCCCGGCGTTCTGGGATCGAGTCCCCCATCAGGCTCCTCCACTGGGAGGCTGCTTCTTCCTCTCCCACTCCCCCTGCTTGTGTTCCCTCTCTCGCTGGCTGTCTCTCTCTGTCAAACAAATAAATAAAATCTTAAAAAAAAAAAAAAAATAGAAATCAGGAGCTGGATGGTCAACCGACTAAGCCACCCAGGTGCCCGTCTCTGTATCATTTTTATTCTTGTACCTTTTCTGGAAGTTAGAAAATTTTTCCAAATAAATAGCTAAATAAAAAATTTTACTATTTGACTATTAATTGTAATAATATGGAACTGAGCCCTCTGGTCTTACTTAGCATACTTACTACCTGAGGGCCTTGGGCCACATCTGGAAGTGGCAAAGTGTCCAAAGCAGAGCTGAATTAACAAAACTGTGCATTCACGTCATGCTCAAAAAAAAAACACAAAAAAACAAAAACCCAAGTAAAAGTGCTTGCCAGACTCTCATTTAAGACTCACCAATTCTACTATGCTGTCTCCAACCAAGAATTTAACAAAGTCTTTAGGAATTAGTTTATTTGATTTAATCTGAATTAAAACAATAAAAATACTGAGCATCTCCGTAGATCTTTCTTTCTAGGATTCTATATCCAAAAATATGAAAAACTTTTATCATGCTCATGTTTTCCTTTGTGAGCCAAGAGCAAGGTAACTACACGGGCCTGTACTAGAATACAGAACCTTGAATACAGAGAAGGCAGAAATTTCCCTTCCATGAGCCTAATTCCAAATTCTCGACTAAAGTATGAGACTACAGTCTACGTGACTCCACGATAATACCAGAGGCACACAAGCACCCCCAGGATGTCCTTTGTAAGTTTTCCTCAGTTCACCCAAAATAAATGGGAAGAAAATTAAAAGGTAAGAGAAAATCAATAAACGATAACAAAGAAGGGAAAAATGGATCCCCAAAAAGAAGGCCCTTATTTTTTTGTCTCCCCCTAGTACTTCTGATTACCTGGCTCACCAAGGCCGTCTTGCAGCACTTTGAAACCTTTTCCACCTCAAAATTCAAAGAAATGCAGCTGATAAGTTTGTAAATAAGATATGCATTTTTAATTTTCATTTATTTCAACTTATTTTGTTCCCTAGTGAAAAACAAAAAGAAAAACACACGTTGGCTACTGTTTGATTTCCTACACCAATGCCTTCCCCCCTCCACCCACCCCTGCTTCAATCCTTCACCATAATTGTTTGAAAAGCAAGTTCAAAAAACTTTGCCTGGCTTAGCCACACATACAGTAAGCAGAAATACACCCTTGTAAAAATTACTGTTCAAATTAAGTCAAACTTGGTAGTTCCAGGTTAGAAAAGCAACTATTACATAGCCTAGGAAAAACTGTAAACTCATTAGCGTCACCTTGGTCTCAGTTTTCAGAGTTAGGCAGAAGAGTCCAGATGGCCCTCTGTCTCTGAGTAGTCAAGGTCCTATTATCTTTGGCAACAACGAAGATCTGTTTGTCATCATTTTGTTTTTCAAGATTCTCAGGGGAAAAAATTCTCAACCTTAGTAATCTGTTCCAGTATTTTAAAACTTCAGATAATAGAATATTCTCTACTATCTGCTCACATTAATTTTTTATAAAGATTTTATTTATTTATTTGTCAGAGAGACAGCAAGCGCACACAAGCAGGGGGAGTGGCAAGTAGAGGGAGAAGGAGGCTCCCCAGTGAGCAAGGAGCCCAATGCGGGACTCGATCCCACTGGGATCATGACCTGAGCTGAAGGCAGATGCTTAACAGACTGAGCCACCCAGGCGTCCCTGCTCACATCAACTTTTAAGTCAAATTTTTTAAATGTAGAATATATCTCATTAAATACTACATCGAGCCCAGGCACAAAAATGGTTAATAACTACTCATCTGAACTCCCCATCATAATCATAAGGACAACATCTCTGAAACAGGATAAAATGTTTCACTGACAGAAAGATTAAAAACTATTCCTCATGGAACATTGCATCAAAAACTGGGGATGTACTGTATGGTGACTAATATGACAAAATAAAAATTTAAAAATAAAAAATAAATAAAAACTATTCCTGACATGGGTTCTATCTAGGTCTATTATGCAGAATAATTTACCAGCTCTTTCCCTTCTTACTCTCCATCTCAAACTTGGGTGGGCAAGTGCTTTATTTATGTGGACACACCCTCATACGGACCACAATACTGAGCACCCAAGGAAACGGCACAACTGTTGGCCTCCCTAAAGCACCCATGCTGCTGGGAGACAAGAAAAAAATTCACTCAGGTGATCTGGTAAGTGGCTGGTAATGGTGTAGCGGAACACAACATTTTAGGGAGGTACATTAGAAACTGAGGGCAGAAATATTACCCATGTGGGGTCAGGCTCCAGAGGATGGCAGGCTGTCCAGGAAGAGGAGGAGATCGAGACCAGATGAAGGCCTCATGGATAACAGGTCATAATTCAAGAACTGGCAAGCAAGTCTACAAAGAGGTTATCACATCCCCTCAGCAGCATGAGGCCCCAATCTGTGTTTTTATCTGCTATTTGCTGACTCTGCTTCTGCTCCCCCTAATGTCACTGCCCTCTCATCTTGATATCTGTTGATTCACAGATCCCTTTGAAAACCAGATGAAAGAAACCCAAGGACTCTCTTCAAGATAAATGTGCACATAGACAAAAGTCTGCCTACAATTCAAACTTTATGGACCTGTGTTTATGAAGCCTTAAAGTCACTCTGAGCTTTTGTGACTGTTTCTCTGGGTGGCACTCTGTAGGACTACCCCTCCTAAGCACTGCTCCTCCCTACGGTCTCAATCCAGACTTCCTTCTAAGAGAGGATCTCATTGATTTAGTCCCCTACTATTCAGTGGGCAAAGCTGTAATGCTGAGCCCTACATGACACTAATCCACCCAAGACTGACTACCTTTGGGTCAGTCACCCGTGCCTAGTCCAATTAATAGTGATTATGATGGCAGTGTTTAATAGTCACTAAGCATGGTGACCGAAACTCAAAGGCTGCATTTCTTTGGTAGAGTCTATAGGAATAGCAAGTTCCCTCAGAAAAGGGGTCTGGGCATGGCCGCCATCTGAGTGCAATGGACACTCTATGCAAAACAAACACAACAGAAAAAAATGGGGGAGGATAAGTGCAAACTCCCACGAGTCACAGATCAAATTTTAAATATCGTGTGTGTGTGTGTGTGTATGACTGACTAATGGTTGCAGGGATGCCAAAAAAGAACAGTAAAAGTGGCATAAGATAGGCTATTGGAGTTTTACATTTATATTGCATTTTACAAGAAAGAAGAGAAATGAGGTAGCAGAAAGAATGGATGATGCATATCCTGGTGGGCAAAGGTGTGTCTAAAGGCCGATGGTGAGAAATTGGAAGAAAAGGGAACCCTTGAAGACCAAGCAAAGGAATCTGGATTTCCGAGAACTGTGTGAGACACCACAGATTTTCTAGCAAAACTGTTTTGTGCACAGTATAAATCATCTTTAAACAGTTCCCTGGTTGAAGCTGGACACAGGGTGGAAGGGAGTAAGGCAGTCCACCAGCAATGGATACAGGGCTTCCTCTGCTTTTCACTGCGGTCGTTTTCAACTTACTGTTCCATATCCAAGATAATTATGCTACTCAAGGTTGTTTCCCTCTAACTAATACACAAACTCAGATAATAAGGCTTTTGAAAGTGTCCCATATGAGAATCTTACAGTTGCCTTAGTTTTACATATGAAGACCTGAGCACCAAGAGAACATCTACAGATATAATAATAAGGAAAGAAGACCTGTGCCGTGCCATGATGGAGGCCCAGGACGGTGGGGGATTGGTTTCATTCTAGCCCCAACACCAAGGGAGGACACTCAGCAAGATAAACTGTCGTTAAACATGTACTACATAAGCGCTTCTCTAAAACAGCTTCGTTGTGAACGCGCTAGGTTCAAGCAATGTGCCAAACCTCTATCCCAGTAAAGCTGACAGCGACTATAAGCTCTCATCTTACAACGTATATGACAACACTGCGTTCTCTATACTAAGGAAATGAACTGAATTTAGCTGCTAGGGCACGTTCACTGGGCTATTATTAAGCTGTCAAGTTTCTTTTTATTTCTAAAAGCAAGGAAAGCAGAATGATTTATAAATACTAAAGACAGACCCTACCGTGCACATCAGAACTAGAAAAAGAAAGCATCACAGTTTGGAATTTTTAACCTTATTTGTTGTTGCTACTGCTCCTTCTGAGAGACATCCAGATTTGCTAGATACATCTCCTTGTACAGAAACATTAAATTACCTTTAAGTTGACATGAAGGCCACCCATAAATCCCCTAAAGAAAATTTAAGACAGTCCTGGGGTCGTCAATGAGTATATGGATGGCACAGGGTTAGGAATCAGACACAAGAAACTTCTCTCTGGTGTGTCATACAGGATAGTTTGTTTTGAGACTGTTATGGTGAACCCCAAATTAATCTTTCTGGCAATTCCTTTTTGACAGCAGTAGTCAAATTACCCATGGTAACTCAGCAACTGTAAAGCCCTACAGACTTCAGTGACAAGTGGATAACCCTTTAAACAGGGTTTCCAAACTTTGGTACTACAGACATTTTGGGCCAGAGAATTTTCTGATGCTAGGGGCTCTTGTGTGTACGGCAGAATGTTTAGCAGCATCCTGGGCCTCTACCCACTAGATGCCAAGAGCACACACACCCCTCCCCCACTGTCCTGTTGGGACAACCAAAAGGGTCTCTAGATGTGGGGCAGGGGGTGGGGCAAAATTGCTTGATAGAGGACCACTGTTTAAGGGCAAGTGGGAAGGGGAACTCAGAGCAGGAAGCCCTTCATCGCCCCACTATAGCTAGTGTTAGATCATGAAACAAATTCATGTTAAAAATAGTGTTTAGACTGTAAATTTACATAACACAATTACCAAGACTAGAAAAAACTATATTGTTATTTCAAGGGCTTTACATATAACGAACTTCTTCTTAATTAGATACATCTCTAAATCAACCTGTTTAAAAATAAACCTTTTAATACAAATATAAACTTTTTTTTAATGATTTTTTTAAATTATATTATGTTAGTCACCTTACAGTACATCCCTGGATTCCGATGTAAAGTTCGATGCTTCATTAGTTGCGTATAACACCCAGTGCACCATGCAATACATGCCCTCCTTACTACCCATCACCAGTCTATCCCATTCCCCCACCCCCCTCCCCTCTGAAGTCTTCAGTTTGTTTCTCATAGTCCATAGTCTCTCATGTTTCATTCTCCCTTCTGATTACCCCACAAATATAAACTCTTTAATTCAAATATAAACCATGTATATTATTATACGGGGCTATCATTTCAGAATTACAAATGTTATAAGTTATTTGCAATGCTTTTTCAATTTGTAAAAATATGCAGCACAAGAGTATCTTCACTGTTTATCTGACAATTCAAACATAACTTTCTCATTACTTAAAACAATCTTTTAATAAACTTACCTTTAATTAATATTGTTGAAATCATAAAAAGATCTATCTTGTCTTGTAGACATACCAAATGATACCACTTATAGATATGTACTTTCCCTCCAACAAATAATCAAATTAGTCATTATTCTCATATTACCATCCATCCATTCATCCAAAGATTTATAGAATATTTACTATAAATCAGGGACTGCTGCTAAAATTAAATGATAAATCAACTTAAACTCTACCTCTTGAGAAGCTTAGAGTCTAAAGAAACAAACAGATAGGAAAACATGTATTTATAATACAATGCAGTCAAGCAAGGTTTCAGAGTGGGAGCAAACCTGAGCTGAATTTTGCAAGGCGAAGAGGATAAAGGGAGGATATCACTGTTTTAATACGTTGGCGTAGAGAAGGTCTTTTATTTATTTATTTTTAAGGTTTACTTATTTATTTGAGAGAGAGAGAGAAAGAGAGAGAGAGAGAGAGCACGTCTGAGCCAACTAAGAGCTGGATGCTCAAGCAACCGAGCCACCTGGGCGCCCCGAGAAGGTCTTTTAAAAGTATTTTACAAAAGCCAGGAGCCACAGAGGAAAAGGATGAGTAAACTGGGTGACATAAAAAATTTTAACTTCTGTATAATTAAATAAATATATATACAATAAACAATGATATAAGGCAAATGACAAAATGGGATGTGACTAACAAATGGTAAATGTTTGATATTACAAGTATTAGTACACAAAGAGCTTTTCATTGTGTTTTAATCACTCTTGTAACTGAATTTTCACAAAACACATCATCCTGTTTCAGTGAAGAGATTCCTGTATCTCTGCACCTTTTGTTTTTTAAGTTATTAGGAAGAAATGTCCAAGAGCAAGTGACTTATTTGCACACCCTTCAGTACTGAAATCAAGAATAGGCTGGCCAGTATCATTCTATAGGGAGAAACCTAAAGTTAAATGAGGTATTTCTAATTTAATGGAATCAAGGCTAAGTCTGAAAAAGGGAAAGCGGAGACGTTTTATTACAATAGAATTATAACAACACAGAGATCATTTAATAGAGATACTTATTAAACTGATTATGTGCAGGCAGTGCCCTTAAGAAAACTAAAAGTAACTACCCATCTGGGAAAAACTTCAGTCTTGACCATTAGCACAATCATACACCAAACATTTCAGATCAATTACTGAAATGTGAAAGGTAAAACTATGAAATTATCAGAAGAAAATAAAACACTGCCATGGACAGAGGGTAGGCAAAATTTTTTTGAACAAGACACAAAAGCCCTAAAGATAAACAGGACTACATTAAAATTAAGAATTTCTCCTCATTACAAGATACCATTAAGAGAATAAAAAGGCCAGCAATGAGTGGAGGAAGTTACCTGTAAAACACGTATGCAACAAAGGATTCCTACCCAGAATGCTGGGAGGACTTCTACAAATAAGAGTCAGACAACCCAACAGATAAATGGGCAAAAGACTTCAACAGACACTTTACAAACGACCAGCAGACATATGACAAGGCATTCAATTTTCTCAGTCATTCATCAAAATGCAAATTAAAACCACAATGCTCCCCCCACCCCCCAACATTACACTATCAGGATGGGAGGCACCCAGGACTCTCACCATACTGTAAGAGTGTAAACTGGTACAGTCACTTAAGTTATGGGCAGTATGAACTAAACCCATGATCTAGCAATCCCATACCTAGATCTATGCCCATCAGAGACACATTTGTTCACCAAAAGACATGTGAATAATGCTCACAGTTGCACTACATTAGCCCAAACCCAGAAACAGTTCATCCCCAGGAGAATGTGCATACAAGCGATGAGAATAAACCACCAATTGTTACACACACCACATGAATAAATCTCACAAATGTATTGCAGAACGGGGAACAAGTCAGTCACAAAATAAAATACACTGAGTGATTCCATTTATGTAAAGCATAAAAACAGGCAAGATGAGTCTACTGTGATTATCTTTGGGGTTGGATAATAATTAGTGGGGGCATGAAAGAGGTTTGTGTGGGGCTGGAATATTCTGTTTCTTGATCTTGGTGCTGGTTGCACAGGTGGAATCACTATGAAAATTTATCAAGCTGTACAATTAAGAATGGAGCATTTTTCGGTATACACATCATGTTTCAGTAACCAGTTTAAAAAAAAAAAACAAAACACTACAGCTGGGTAGCAGAGACAATTCCTGGAAAATATAAACTTGACCACTGAGATAGGCCTGACTACATTTTTTCTAAGCCCGGTGTTCCAGTTAGAGACCTGTGAAGAAGGCAGTTCCCTGCACGCTTCTCATGTACTGCTTCCCTTCCCTTCCCAGCTTTCCTTACTCAGACAGATGTCCGCCTTCTACAGGGAATGCACGTCAATAAACTCATTGAGCACCTTCTGTGTGCTAATTAATGTGCTGGGCACCGAGGACAGCGACACATCAGCCATGGGTTGCTCACGGACCTGACAAGCAGAAACCATGTCTGACATATCCCTCTTGCCTTGGCATCTAGCATGATGTTCTACACAAAGGATGCTCTCTGTAAACACTGACTGTCACGTATACCTACAAACAAATGGAGCACAAGCACAGCTACAGATAACACACTTAGAATGCCAAGAGTTCACAGGATCGGAAAGGCTGCCACCAGTTTCGCTCAGTACACGGGGCATGAAGCTGGTGGGGGCAGCAGTGGGCAAATACAGTGAATGGCCGGAGCGTGGTCTGGAAGGGAAGCTCCAGCTGGCCCACGCAGGGCTAACTGCAAGAACTTTCAGAGGTAGGGGACACGGAGGAAGGGAAGCTGGACAGCACGGGAAGCAGCGCCTAACGGGGAATGGGGCTGTGTGAAGGAGAAAAGCAAACTTGCTTCTTCAGTAGGTCAGGGCACAGCTCGGGTGGAGGGAAGTACTTTCCAAAAGCTCCAAGGATAACTGCTGGTTTTCAAAGGTTAGGGATCATGCACGATACCAGGCTTCCTATTTCACTGTGGGCAGCCAGATTGGGAAAAGGCACATGATTAAATATACTTTTATTCCCCAGTTAACATTTACCTTTAACTAATATGCAAGTATTTCAGAATTCTCCAAAATTAAGTTATATGCAGCTCATCATAAATCTAAGAAACCAAGCCATTTATACAAATTTCAATTCCAACTCTCCCTTATGTTACTAAAATTAAAATGTGAGGAGCACCTGGCTGGCCCAGTCGGTAGAGCATGTGACTCTTGGTCTCGGGGTCATAAGTCCGAGCCCCACGTTGGGTGCAGAGTTTATTTAAAAAGATAAATAAAATCTTCTTAAAAATGTGAGTTAATTCAAACTCTGGGCAAGCTAAGCATATTGAGCTTCAATTTTCTCATTTGTAAGAGAAGTTTAAAACACATGGCCCTTAAGGAATTGCCTTTTGACTCTGATGCAGCAAATTTTCACATGTGCCAATTTCAGAAACAAGAATTTGTGATGAGCATGTGAATTCTTTTACCTCCCCCTGCCTGTAGGAGGCATCAAAAATCCCTTACTAAAATTATTCTGTGGTCATTTTTTCTACTGACTCTGTCTAATTCATCAGACATTTAACACCCTGAACAATAGATGCTGAATCACAAACTCCAGAGCTGTGTTCTGTGCTGTGGGTAACCGATGAGATCACCTGTATTTCTTTCCAACAGTAGTGAAGTCGCTACTGTGCGCACCCAAATGCATCACCCGGGCTGCAATACCGTAGTAAAATAACATTTGCTAATTTGTCTGGTCAGGAAACTTTGAAAAGCGTGGGAACTTGGGGGTTTCAACAGCTTGTGATTTTGCAGATGCAGCTTTGTAAATAAACCCCAATTTTTTCCTATAGGTGATTTTGTAACAGTAATGCCAACTGCCTTCTTTTAGGCAAACTCCTGCAGAATTCCAGAGGTGCTGTCTGACCACAATCAAGCTGAGGCACTGACTTGAGGAATGATTAATCACAGATGAATTAGCTTTTTGTTTCTTTTCTGACATTTCCGAACCCTTTCTGATGTTTCAACTATCTGATGTCTGGCCATGTCATGCTACCAAAGCAGACTNTTTCTGACATTTCCGAACCCTTTCTGATGTTTCAACTATCTGATGTCTGGCCATGTCATGCTACCAAAGCAGACTGCCTGAAATCACTGTTTACTTTGGCCTGCATACAAGTCTGGATAACGATTTAGTCAAAACACCTCCTGCAGATCACAGAATGGCCTTATAGCAGCACTCTGAGAGACAGCATGGAGAGGAAATTTCTAAAATTATCCCTTACATCATTTCTATATATTCCCATTTTTTACTTTCAAAGGAAATCAAAGAGTTTGGAATTGTATGGAAAGGGGTCAAAACAGAGAATATGAACTAAGCTATACATGTAAATATTAAACATTTTGGAAACACAGGAAAATTCATTTAAAAAATATTTAGAAAACAAACCAAACTGATTTAAACCAACAGCCTGATTTTTAAAGTGTATATAATAATACTGTGTGTATACATACATATAAATTGTATAGCATATATAAAACCTGTATAATGCACATATAAAATAAATAAACATAAAGCAACAGCTCAGTTTCCAAGAAATACTGGTTGTGAGGCCAAATGAAGAGAAAACCTGTTCAGGGGTTCACCCCCTGCAGTGCCACGTGCTCCAGGAAGCGATTCCTCCCCTCACAAATCAGAGTTGCACAAGGTCAGTCCCAGCCCCCTTGCCAGAGACTGGCTCAGACACACACAAGAGGCACAACTCTGACAAGTAAAATGAGTGAAGTGGGCTGGGAGGCTTTTTGGTAAGGTTTCCCTTAATCTTAAAAGAGATACAGACAACCTCACACACATCGAGATAGCTATTGTCAAACAAAACCAGAAAATAAAGTGTGCATGAGAATGAGGAGAAATTAGAATCTGTGTGCAGAGCCTCTATGGAAAACAGGAGGGTGGGTCTTCAAAAAATTTAACATATTACCATATATCCAGCAATTCCACTTCTGGGAATATACATAAAAGAACTGAAAGCAGAAACTTAAACAAATATTTGTACACCCATGTTCATAGCCAAAAGGTGGAAGCAGCCCAAGAGTCTGTCAGTGGGCGAACGCATAAACAAAATGTTTATATGTAATATGAAATATTATTTGCCTTAAAAAGGAATGAAATTCTTACACTTGCTACAACATGGATGAACCTTGAGGCCATCATGGTAAGTTAAATAAGCCAGTCACAACAAGATAGATACTGCATGACTCCAGTTATATGAGGGGCCTACCAGAGTCAAATTCAGAGACACAAGTAGAATGGTGGTTGCCGGGGGGCTGGCGGGAGGGAGCGTGGGGAGCTACTGTGTAACGGACACAGAGTGTAAGTTTTGCAAGAAGAAAAGAGTTCTGGAGATGGATGGTGGTGATGGCTGCACAGCCATGTGGACGTACTTAATACCTCTGACCCGTACACTTCAAACCGTTAAGATGGTATATTTTGTTATGTATACTTTACCACAATTAAAAATATTTGTTAAAAAAAGGGGCGCCTGGGTGGAATAGCGGTTAGGCGTCTGCCTTCAGCTCAGGGCGTGATCCTGGAGTTATGGGATCGAGCCCCACATCAGGCTCCTCCACTATGAGCCTGCTTCTTCTTCTCCCACTCCCCCTGCTTGTGTACCCTCTCTCGCTGGCTGTCTCTATCTCTGTCAAATAAATAAATAAAATCTTTAAAAAAAAATTTGTTAAAAAAAGAAAGAGAGGGGTGCCTGAATGGCTCAGTTGGTCGAGTGTCTTGACTCTTGATATCAGCTCAGGTCTTAATCTCAGGGTAAGGAGTTCAAGCCCCATGATGGGCTCCATGCTGGGCATGGAGCCTACTTTAAAAAAAAAGAGAGAGAGATAGAGAGACACAGGAGAGGACATTACTCTTTTCTGACTCTAGCTACTGTTAATGGCCCATGATGCCAATATGGGCAGCAGCCACCTTGGAACTATGAGAGCAGCAGACCTAGAAGACGAGCATCACTGAGCATGGCAGAGAGCTGCACTGTCCCCTCCCACTTTAAGTAGGGTAACTCTGTCAGGAAGAAACAGTTCTAGGTTGAAAATACAATTTCTATTCATGTCAGCCAGCTCCTGAGCCCCCAAACTGGTACTGATTTATGCTAAAACTGTATCAAGTCCCATTAACATGGCCACGATATATATATAATATAACCTTATTATAAGGTTAATGCGAACAACGATAACACAACATATCAAGCCCATTTCCTTTCATTAATGACTATTTTCCAGCTCTCATTAATTCTTTTGTAACTATCCTGTGCCTTACATCTAAGCCTATAGGTGCAAACAAAACACATCTTACTAAGGAATGTTTGTTTAAATCAACCTTTACACACGCACGTGCACACACACACACAAGCAAAATCAAAAAGAATTCAATAAAAATGCATTTGAAGGAATATGATGCACAAAAATGTAACTGTTGTAAACTAGTAAACCACAGAGGAGAACGTATGGCGACATGTGCCATCTACGTAACCATGAAGATGACCACACGGTGATTTTCATCTTGCCGTGCTCATCATTATCATTAGCCAGACAAGCAAAATCAAAATTTACCATGGTGTGACAAAATGCCTTGTAGGCTCATGTCAGGATAGTAAATGAAATGCCTTAAAAAGATGAATTTCCATAAGCCAATTTGGCACATCCCTAGGTACGACCGCATATGGAAATTCAGTGACTTTGCCAAAACCCTCTCACACTGAGCCATCAGAAACTTCTCAGATCACTTCAGCTCACTTCAGGCTTAATTCTGAGTCTGCACAGCTCCACAGAGAATGACTTCTCTCTGCATGGACATCTGCATCTCTATCTAGTGATCTCGATCCCACACTATGTGTGTTAGTCATCTCTAGCTGAATAACAAACCGCTCCAAACCTTAGTGGCTGAAAACCTCAGTAATTTATTACTGCTCAGGATTCTTTGAGTTGGCTACAGCTCGGTTAGGTGGGTCTTCCGACGGTATCTCTTAGGCTCAATCAGGCAGCCGTGTTCATTCAGCAAGCTCGGCTGGAGCTGAAACATCCGGGACGGTCTCAGGCCTCCCAGATGGCATCTCTCGCCAGCAGTAGTTGGCCCTCTTACATGACGACGGCCGGCTCCGAAGACAGAGGAAGGGCAAGCTGCCAGTCCTGTTAAGGCCTGGGCCTGAAGCCCCAGAAAGTTCTTTCCATGGTATCCTGTTAGTTAGTGCAAGTCAGAAGGCCAGTCCAATCAGGGCAAGGGAAACAGAATCTACCTGTGATGGAGGGAGCAGCATGCACATACAGGGTGAGAGGAACTGACGAACACACACCCTTGGAAACCATCTACCGTGCCACGGTCCTCCCTACGTGGAAAGATAAACTCGTCATTTCAGCATGCCCCCATTAAAACTCATGACTAAATAAAAAGAGAGCAGGTAAAGCCAGCTCTTTTGTGTATCTTAGACCCGCTCTCAAATACTTTCATTTGCTCTACTTCATATAATAAGTGTGTTATATGGTGAAGGCTGTAACTTAATATGTCTAAATCTACACAAGAAAATCCAAATGAAACACTACTCTAGTTTCAGGTACAGTTACGTATCACTGGATGCCAC
This sequence comes from Ailuropoda melanoleuca, assembly GCF_002007445.2. Lineage (NCBI taxonomy): Eukaryota > Metazoa > Chordata > Mammalia > Carnivora > Ursidae > Ailuropoda > Ailuropoda melanoleuca. The sequence goes on from NC_048223.1 coordinate 120,163,881, forward strand.
TGGGCAATTATTATCTACATGCCCCCCAAACTACAACCTCCATTAGGGCCGAGCCCACATCTGTACTGTTTATAGCTATATTCCCAGTGGCTAGAGTGTATCAGGTACTTAAGACACTGCTGCTTCTCAATTATTAAAAATATTCCTATTTTAAGATATATTCCTTTTTTCTTTAATACCAGCTAGAAATACACAGATTTTTCCATGTATATTTTAGAGTGTGGCAAAAATACGCCATTATTAATGCTTTAAACACTTAGTAATCCTTCAAGAAAGAAGAGACACTTTTAACTATTACTGTAGTTATATGCTAAATTTACCCTCACTGAATCTTGAAAATGAGAGATTTTACAATACTGTGCAATTCATTTTCTGTGAATTACCTTTTGTTGGTGTCTAGTTCTGGACCTTCAAATTGCAATGAGAAATATTCATGCTTGAAACAACATCTACCTTACAATTCTGAACAGCACATTCCTGATTGAGAATTTGCACCTATATAAGCAGTTGTGCTGTTCCTTCAAAACTGAGGGTTCTCATTTGCTGAAAATATAATAAAATATCCTTAGATGAAATGAAAACATCTATAAATGGAACAAAATAGTCATTTTATTCTGCCCACAAACATCTGAGCTCAGCCTTTTTCTGCCCTGAATGGACAAGGCCAAAACCAACAGGCACCCTGCGGCACAACACGGGAATTATTCCAGAGAGGTTCACCTTTTTGCAGCACCAGCCCCAATAGAGTTCAGTGCCACTTTCCTCCAAACAAAAGACAAAAGTGTCCACAATTCTGCAAATTTGCATAAAGGGAGGCAGTACTGGTATACACTAGCATAAGCCTCTGCTTTTCCCCAGCATGTGAACTAAGAAGTATGGCTAATCGCACTAGCAGGCTACTTAGAAATTTAGGTGCCATTTATCAGTATATAAACACAGAACTTTGACAGGTCTCAACAAAACCACAGATAATGATTTTGTGCATGCTACCCAACTGGGTAGGTTCTATCCTACTAGTCAGTGCAAGAAGATTCTATACTCAAATTGAGATCAAAACACAATATATCTCAGGGCGTTTGGCTGGCTGTTGGTAGAGCAAACAACTCTTGATCTCAGGGTCATGAGTTCAAGCCCCACATTGGGCACAGAGCTTACTTAAAAAAAAAAAAAAAACCCACCCCACAATATATCTCATTTCTACATCATTCCCATTTTATAGTTGTAAAACCAAGACCAGATATAGTTAAGCAACTTCTCCAAACCATTACACACTCCTGTACCACCACCTCCCTTTGATATCAGAGTACTTATCAGTACTCCACGATATTCAGTCATACTCCCTTCTGACTACCTGTGTGTCTTACTAAGTTCTAACCTATTAGCAAAGCAGATGCTGTCCTGGTCACACTCAGCAAATAGTTGTTAAACACAAGAGGCAGTTTCTTGACCCTCGGCACTAGTATTTCTTCTCATTAATTCAACAAATGTCTATTAAAAATTAAACATCTATCGTGTGGCAGGCACACTTTTAGCTGCTTGGCATACATGATGAAGATACACATCAAGAGGCTCACAAGCGCACACACAGGAGATAGACTTGAACTTTGAGAAGAAACACAGAATGCTAAGGTGGATGGGTGGTCAACTCTAGTCTTAGTGTCCAGTATAGATACCTGGAGCAAGTGACGGCTAGGCTGAGAAATGATGGAGGAGGAGTTTGCAAGCATGGAGAATGGGTAGAGGGAGAGAGAAAAACGAGAGATTAGTAAGGGTAAAGGCCCTTGGGTGGGAAAACCCAGCTGAATGGTCGGTCAGCCTTCAATGTTCCAGGACCCAGATAACAAAGCATAGATATGAGCTTCTTTGATATGAGTGATTCTGAATTTAATAAACAGAAAATAGCCAACTTTAAAATGAGAAATAATCATCTTTCCAGTTCATTATTATGCTCTCAGATGTGAGGAATTAATCAGGTGTGGTGGTTCTCAAGCTTGACCTCAATTAGAATCTTCTGAGCGTTAAAAAAAAAAAAAAAAAAAAGACACCCATGGTTTGAACCCCCCGCCCCCCAGCCAATGAATCAAAATCTCAGAAGGTAAGGGCCCATGTATTGGTATTTTTTAAAAGTTTCTCAGGTCATCCTAAAGTATGGCCAAATGGGGCGCCTGGGTGGCACAGCAGTTAAGCATCTGCCTTCGGCTCAGGGCGTGATCCCGGCGTTGTGGGATCGAGCCCCACATCAGGCTCTTCCACTATGAGCCTGCTTCTTCCTCTCCCACTTCCCCCTGCTTGTGTTCCCTCTCTCGCTGGCTGTCTCTATCTCTGTCGAATAAATAAATAAATAAATAAAATCTTAAAAAAAAAAAAGTATGGCCAAATGGCTAACAGCAGCAACTCAAAAGGAAAGGAAGACTAGTTGTCCTCCGGTCTCACCCTGAAATGACCCCCTCATCTTCCCACTGGCTGACTTCCTGTCAATCAAATCTCAGTCTAACATTATGCCTCTGAAAGGCTCTCCCTGACCTCACTCTAAAGGAGCCACACCTAGTAAGTATTTACCACATCACACAGTGCTTATCCCTGATTATTTTGTCTTCTTTCTTAACTTGTTGTAGGCCCTTGAGACTAGGGATCTTGCCTGTGTTGTTCATTGCTGCATTTCCAGTAGGAGCTCAGTAAGTATTACTTGGATGAAGGAAAAAAAGGACAGGTGTGCATGGAAGTATCTCTCACGCAAATGGAATTTAAAAAATAATATCCTGGGGCGCCTGGGTGGCACAGCGGTTAAGCGTCTGCCTTCGGCTCAGGGCGTGATCCCGGCGTTATGGGATCGAGCCCCACATCAGGCTCTTCCCTATGAGCCTGCTTCTTCCTCTCCCACTCTCCCTGCTTGTGTTCCCTCTCTCGCTGGCTGTCTCTATCTCTGTCAAGTAAATAAATAAAAAAAAAATAATAATAATAATAATAATAATAATAATATCCTGAAGCTACAATTCTGACAAATTTCAGTTGGGTACGATTAAGCCAGACTGAATTAACAGTATGGAGAGCATTTTTTAATTCTTAACTAAAAACTACATATGAGCCTGACTTCTATTTCCAAGCAGAGCTCAACCTAGGAAGGACACTGAAGAACATACACCATTTAGTTTGGACTGGAGTCAACAAAGGTGGAATAAAAAGTCTTCACACGGAGGGGTGATAAAAATACGGTCAACATTTCCATGAATAACAACAACTAAAAAGAGATAGTTTAAAATATGTAGCAATTAAGATTTTAGCTTAGGCTTAAGGAAAAATTGAGGGAAAAATCCTGTGACACTAGAGTAGCCATTACAGATGGGAAGTAAGAGTGAAATTTCTCCAACTCCCTAAGATTGGCATAAAAATACTTCTGTTTAGAAGGAGTCAAGCACACAAAGGAAGAGGAATATATAGGGTGGCCAGGGTTTTCTTTTGAGTGTTATTATTGTACTACAATACCTAGAACAGACCTGAACTTATTTAGATCTGGTACCACAAAAATGAGCTAGGAGGAGAGAACACTAGTAAAAAAAACAGTACCAAATAAGTATTTTTGGGAAAACAGAAATATATTCATGCTTTTCTTTCCACAGAGAAAATATGTTTAGACCTATCAACTAAATTGATAATTCAGGCATAAAGAAAATATTTGAAGGATTAAAACCACAAGTTACCTAAAATGTACACTCAAATACTGGACTGAATTCCAGCAGGACACCTCGACCAGAAGACCTGGGCTGCTGTCAGCGTAAAACCAGCAAGGTATTGTGTATCACCCTTCTTTCAAAGCCAGTTCTGCTTCTAGGAGCCGCAGTTTCTAAGAATGGAAGTGTCCCTTCCCCAGACATTCAGCACTTAACCTCGACGCTCTGCAGCCACTTTTGTTTATGGATTAAAAAGAGTTACAAGTCACACCAACCAATGTACGGACTTTGTGTGGGTTCTAAGTCAAACAAACTGTAAAAAATATTATGAGACAATCAGAAAATATAAGCACTGACTGGAGATATAAGAGGATATTTAGAAATACTGCTAATGCTTTTGAGGTGTGATAATGAGACTATGATTATGTTTTCAAAATGCTCTTCTCTTTTCGAAATACACATAAAAACATGTACAAATGAAACGATATTCTGGATTTGTTCCAAAATAATTCAAAAGATGATGGAGGCAGGAATGGGGGTGAAGAACAGATGAAATATGAGGTACTGAGAAGTGCTGAAGCTGAGTAATGGGTACAAAGGGGTTTGATTACACTTTTTTTTTTTTAAAGATTTTATTTATTTATTTGACAGAGAGAGAGAGACAGCCAGTGAGAGAGGGAACACAAGCAGGGGAGTGTGAGAGGGAGAAGCAGGCTTCCCGCCGAGCTGGGAGCCTGATGCGGGGCTCGATCCCAGGACCCTGGGATCATGACCCGAGCCGAGGGCAGACGCTTAATAGCTAAGCCACCGAGGTGCCCCTTGATTACACTTTTCAATTCAGTTTATGTTTTTAAAATACCCGTAACTTAAAAAAAATGATAATTTATACATATGAATATGTTTTCTGATTTCCACATGCCATGTTCTTGGCTATGAAACCTTCAATGACTCCCAAATGCTTAAATACCTCAGACCAGCTTTCAAGTCCTTCAGTCCTTGGGTTACCCTTTTTTTATATGAGTATGTCATGGGCAAGGTCACGGGCAAATCCTTACTTGTCTGCTCCTTCTCTCTGACCTGTGCTTCCCCATCTGCCTACTCAACATCAGGCCAGTTAACCAAACCACTGTCCTGATCGGTTTTCATGTAAAATACCCAATCACCTAGATTACAAGTTTTAAGAGGAAGATTCACGTTTACATCTTTTTGCCCCTTCAGAGCTTAAAGCAGCGCTCTAAGTACAGCGAAGGTAGGCGGGATGTAGGCAACCTGCTCCTTCGCACTGCTCTACACTTGCCAGGGTTCTTACATACAGTAGGCTGCTGATCCTCAGAAAACATCAAAGAGTTTAATTAAAGAGAGTCATAAAAGGTAAAACTTTTTTAAAGGGAAATTCTGATATACAGTTAAATCTCACAATAATTCTATGAATTACAAAGTCAGAGCAGTAAAGGCTGTGGTGCTCGCTAGAGAAAGCTTCATTTCTGAGGCAGCAAAGTGATTTCCTTAAATAACCCATTCATCACCCCTTCTAAGCCCAAGTCCTCTACGCCCTGAGACAAAAATCATATTAAAGATTCATTTTTCTATGATGAAAATCTTACAAACATTTGCACAATTATTATTATTATTTTTACTATTGAAAACACCTCACTGCTTACATCGAGCTCCAGTTTTTCTGGACTGTGACTGGGTCCAAAGGAAACAAAGCTAAAATGGGAGGGAGGGAGGGAGAAAAAAATGGAGGATGGGGGAAGGGTTAGGATGCACCCAGACAAGGTAGATTCCTAGGGGGTGTACTGTGCTACCCCAAGTAAGCAGGGCCCTCACTGAATGTTCTAGAATAGCTGGGATTTCTACATATTTAGTTAATTTCTACAGAATAACCTGTACTAAGCAAACAGTAAGTGCCTATGTGTCCAGCACTGTTTTAGGCAATGAACAAGCCAGATTCCATGAAAAGTTTAAAACACATTTAAAAATAATTCACTCTATATATTGTAAATATACAAGCGAGTTAAACTAATATGATGAGAAACCATGAAAGCATTAATGTTCATGAGCTCCCTCTGGAGCAAATACGCATTAAAATCGGCTTTACCTTGTATTTCATCTTGGGACATGAATGAATGTAGAAACCCATATAATAATAGCTGAGTTGAGATGTTTTCTGATGAAGTTGCCTAGTAAAACTAATTTCTCTGCCAAAAGAAGAATAAAGATGAAGGTACAGTTAAATATAGTTCCAATACTCAAAGTATATGTAATTTGATGTAAAATATCTGATAAAATCTGAAAATCTAACATTAAGCTATTAAGAAACTCCAAGTGTTGAAAGCAAAACATTTTAAAAATACTTTAAGAGAGGTTTTACTAAAAATCATAAACAATTATGAGTTCTTTTGAGCAAATGCATCTAAGTTCACATTTCACACTTTATTGAGCCTATTAGTTGATCTAAAATTCAAACGGCATAAAAATAAAGAGACGTATTTAATACATTACTCATTATCCCCAGAGTTCCCAGAAAACTGGGTTTATCAAGTGAAAAACAGTGCAGCAAGTTTTATAAAACTCAATAGCCAACACATTTCAGGAAGAATGACTATTATTATGACCATTTACATCAAACACTTGCAACTGTATATGATGTATACTCCTTTCTAGATCTAGATGCTACTCTAACATTTATTTTCCCTAAAACTGAAGAGTGGACAAAAACTATGCTCTCTCACCACTTTTTCTCTATTTGTTGGTATAGGCGAGGATTAACTGAACAAAGACACTGTCAGCAATGCCCATGCTTGAAGTGGTTTTAATTTGCATCCGGATAAATCTGGGCACAGAACTTCATCCTACTTGTCTAAATGAATGACTGCTTGTATTTGAGAGTTTTAAGGAAACTTTAGTACATTTCTAAGTAGGAGAAAAGTTGTTTGTTTAGTTCTGATGTTTGTTTCTTGAAGGCTTTTTTTCTTTCTATCTTTCTTTTTCTTTCCTTATTTCTGATGAATGCTTGAAATTCAAGGAGAAATTTTTTAATTGAATAGTCTGTACACTTTGCAAGTTCAAATTTAAATCACTGAGGGTTGTGACCCTACAAATTCATCTATAAAGTAACCGTATTTCTAAATCCAAGCAGACTGAACATTATTAGCCTATAACAGAAAAAAATCCCACTATTCCTAGAACTAATCCACTTTCAAGGTTCAAAGTGACGAAGAATGCATTATACAACCAATGCGGGACCACCCAGCGCTGACAACGGCATTCCTTGTCTTGGTCCTACATCGCCCCTCTGCTCCCCCAGTTGTTGAGGCCCAAACCTAGAGCCATTCTTAATTGTCCTTCTCCTCTCACTCCCATGTCCAACCCATCAACAGGTGCAGCTGGCCCCATCTCCAAAATATACCCTGAATCTGACCACTTCTCACTACCTCCACCTCCGCTATTCTGGCCCAAGCCAGCATAGTGGCTCCGCTGGATGACTGCCACAGCTTCCTGACAGGCTTTCCAGTTTCCAGTAGTGCCCCTCCATAAATCCCACAGAGTGGTCTAACTCGTTTTTTACAATATTAATCAGATCAGTAACCTCCCCGAACCCTTTGCCTTTGAATTGGGTTGGTATCACACTTAGATAAAATCGAACCTCCCTACCATGACCTATCAAACGCAGCTCCACTGGTCCCTCCTCACCAGTGCCTCCTGCATCTCTGCATTCCCTGCCTAACCCCTGTCTACATCGTACCCTGTATCCTAACCCGCAGGACTTCTCTATTCCCACCACCTCAGATGTTGTCCTTAGATTTTTAACACAGTTGGGTCCTTTCTTTTTTCTTGGCTCCTCAAATGTCACCTGTTCAGAGAGGTCTTTCCTGGCTGCCCTATACAGAAAGGACCTCATGCCTACCACTGTGATTTTATTTTTGTCATTGTACAATGGAGTATTTAAAATTATGTTGGTCTTCTAATTTACGTTCTGCTTTGACAAACCTGGAAACCCTTATTCATTATTCATTGACACATTCAATCTGTGTGTCCAGGACACATAGATTCTTCTCAAATAAACATCTGTTAAACAAATTAATTCATTTCTAAAATTCATCTTGCTAATAAAACATAAATAAATGCCATGCTCATGATCCCTAATTCAAACATTTTTTTAAACCTACAGATTAGGTTATATAAAGATCTATACTGCTTACAGATTAAAATATAAAAAACTTATTCATTGTACAATTGCTTAAGAAATTAAAGAAATGGAGGGAAACTAGCTAAACAGATTGACTGAGTTACACTATAATCAATAGTAGAACTGTTAATTTATAGCCTATTCTCCCCAGTTTTGCTTCGAAGTGTCAATCTCCCGGCTGCCTTCCTCTTCTAGAAAAATCAGCAACTCGTATTCTCAAGAACAGTAAAAGGAAGTGACAAGAACATAATGCAGTGGCAATCTCCCTGCTATCAACTGGCAACAACTTTCATGCTCCCAGGCTCCTCTGCTTCTTCTTCAAACCTCTCCAGCTCTAGAATTTCAAGCGATATACCGAGCAATAAATAGAATTCTTTATAATTTTGCTGGGAATTGATTATTTACTATCTCAAATGCAGCAGGATTTCAATATCCCTTAGTTTACTGAGACATGAAATGATATGTCATTTATAGGCTGGAATTCACTATGTGGGAATAAATATTCTTGATATTTATCTGACAAGTCTAAACAAATCCATAGCTACATATTGTAAAGTGAGAGATAAATAAAACAAGAAGGAAAACGGCAATAATTTCAAAGTGTTGGCTGATTTTGGTCCAAAGAAAAGGTAGCTTTTCTGAAATAAATATATGCTTCTAAAGTTACAAAATGTAAATGCTTTAAATTATCAGTTCCAATTTCATTGACATCATAAGTGTCATGAATATTCTTAATTAGTTTATATACAAATGCAATTAACTACATAAGTAAAATAAAAGATTATTACAGAAATCAGTTGTAAGCTCTATAATTGTGAATCTGCTAAAACTTGGCATTAAGAGACAGGTCAGGTTGAAAATACTGAGATGGAGCATTTTTCTTTATATTATGGACCACTGAAACACACAAAATCAATTATGGACCAGATTTTTTACAAAAATCAAATGGTGATTAAAGAAAAATACCAACTCTTTCACTTTTATAATTCAGAAAAAAGCACACACATAACAAATAAATAATCTCAAAGTATATCTTCCCATGATGTGAGAATGTGACCACTGGACACAGAGACTAGGAAAAGAGAAACAACGACACCATGAGAAAGAGAGAGAGAGACTCAAGCTCCCAGACAAGCAACAGAAAAATAATTTTTCAATTCTCCTTCCCTTCTCTACCACATATATACGCAGAAAAGAAGGAATAAAAATAGTTGAATAAGTATTTTGATGGAATAAGGCCCTAATCTTTCTACCATAATGCAAAATATCTGTGCTGCGCTGCATATATTTGCAGCCATGGACATAAAAGGGAAATAATCTTTTGATGAGAGCCACAAAGTTAAGTGGATAGTTAGGGACTTCCCAGTTCTGACCTATATACTTTCTATAACTGTATATTCTTTCCAACAGACTCACATTGCTTTAATTGACATGACATTCATTTAACCTTTAATTATGAAAAGATATATACAACAATGACAAAAATATGTAAAAAAATACTATAATATTTAAGGAACATTATGTGGTTCTTGATTAGGGGAGCTTAAAAAACACATAAAAAAAGCAACCCACAAATACAATGACTTGTCATACACTAGACGAGATGGATAACCTAAAAAGCTAGGGAATTACCTTCAGACATTAGCCTCAGTTCTAAAACTGGCATTCTAAATACCAATATATAACAGACTACAATAGCAACAAAACTATGAACTATCAAATAGGATTTCTGCTGTTATATGACTAACTCTAATCAAATGAGGAATTATCTGAAGTTCCATATGACGCACTACAGCTGTCAAAAGTAATCTTACCGTAGTGCAGAGTAGACACCCAAAGACAGGAATGAATAATCAGGATCGTAGTACAAATACACAGACGATACACAGTACGGAAGGATGTCAATCACCCCCACAGCAATGATTCTTCCATCAAGCCAATATTGCTGGTGGAAGGAGCCATAACCACAGTCTGGTCCATGAGGGGGATTCTCTGCCTATGAGAAAGCAGACATACATGTGGACAGTTTGTCATATTTTTAGTTATATTAAAAATCTTTTTTTTAAAAGATTTTATTTATTTATTTGACAGAGATAGAGACAGCCAGCGAGAGAGGGAACACAAGCAGGGGGAGTAGGAGAGGAAGAAGCAGGCTCCTAGTGGAAGAGCCTGATGTGGGGCTCGATCCCACAACGCCGGGATCACGCCCTGAGCCGAAGGCAGACGCTCAACCACTGTGCCACCCAGGCGCCCCATTATATTAAAAATCTTAATAATTATCCTATTATACTTTAATTTTACTTTGTAACTCCTAAAATTTCCCATGTTGCCAGCATCCTCTGCAGTCACACCCTGTAAAATTTTTCTTGTATAAATACTGACCAAACAAAAGAATGAAAAAAGAAATACTTAAGATTTTAACTTGTTTAAAAATTTAACAGTAGGAAATAAAATTTCACAGGATAAGTAAATATTAAACTATATTTTTCTGTTCCACATAAAAGTTGGGAAAGAAATGGTGCATGAGAGAAGATGGAGAACATAAAAGGAGAGGGGTGGGTGAGAAAAGAACCCCATACTGCCAACCAGGCCCGATCTGTGACGACCACGTACCGACAAGCCATATGATCCCATTACTTTTTCCTAGGTAAGAGTTCCTGTGTAAATACAAAACGGCTATAACACTTCCCCTTTCTGGCCAAAGGAAAATAAAGTTATTTCCTTACCATTATCTTAATGTAACTATAATCCCACAAAAGAAATGGAGAGATTTCAGAATATTACCATTTATCTATAAGTAGTTGAGTGACATTTTTCATTTTAAAATTCAGTATGACTTTATTCTTTTTAAAGATTTAATTTTTTTATTTTTATTTTATTTATTTATTTATTTATTTTTTAAAGATTTTATTGATTTATTTGACAGAGATAGAGACAGCCAGCGAGAGAGGAAACACAAGCAGGGGGAGTGGGAGAGGAAGAAGCAGGCTCATAGCGGAGGAGCCTGATGTGGGGCTCGATCCCATAACGCCAGGATCACGTCCTGAGCTGAAGGCAGACGCTTAACCGCTGTGCCACCCAGGCGCCCCTAATTTATTTATTTTTAGACAGAGAGACAAAGAGCACACGGCGGGGGGGAGGAGAGGGAGAGAATCTCAAGTAGACTCCCTGCTGACCATGGAGCCTGATGGGGGCTCAATCTCACAACCCCGAGACACTGTGACCTGAGCTAAAACCAAGAGTAGGACACTCAACCCAACTGAGTCACCCAGGTGCCCTAAAATTCAATATGTTTTAAACATAACTGTTGTTACATGAAAATCATAAAAACGTGAAATCATAAAACATAAAAAAATTATGACACACCATAAAAAATGCTTTGCTAGAGACTAAATAGGGATGTCAGAGATTAACAATTTAAGTGAACAAATACAACAGCCCATGTATATTATTTTCATACAGCTAAAATCACAGATAATATGTATGGATAGAAGTAGATGAGAATGAAGAAAAACGACATAAGTTGGTCTACTAATATTAAAACCAGAAAAAAAAAAACCATTACAAGATAGTAAATCTACAGATCAGTATCTCAGATGCAAAAATCCTCACCAAAATATCAGTAAATCAAATCCAACAATGTATAAAAAGAATTATATACTGTGACAAAGTGGGATTTATTCCAGGTACAGGAGGCTGGTTCAACATTAGAAAAGTATTTTTTTTTAATTAATGTAATCCATCACATGAAAACAGGCTAAAGGAAAAATCCTATGATACATAAATTGATGCAGAACACACCTCTGACAAAATCCAACATCCACTCATGACTAAAAACTCAACAAATTAGGGGCACCTGGGTGGCTCAGTTGGTTAAGTGTCTGCCTTCAGTGCAGATCATGATCCCAGGGTTCTGGGATTTAGCCCCATGTCTGGGGCCCTGCTCAACAGGGGAGTCTGCTTCTCCTTCTCCCTCTTCCCCTACTTGTGCTCTCTCTCTCTCGAATAAATAAATAAAATATTAAAAAAAAAACTCAACAAACTAGGAAGAGAAAGGAACTTCATCAGCTTGATAAAGGACATATACAACAAATCTACAGCTGACATCAAACTTAATGGTAAGAAAATGGATGCTTTCCCCAATAAGATCAGGAACAAGGCTATGATATCCTCTCTCATCGCTCCTATTCAACATCATATTGGAAATCCTAGCTACTGTAATAAAATAAAAAAGGAAATAAAAGGTATAAAGATTGGGAAGGAAAAAAATTAAATTGTCCTTGTTCACAAATGACATGATTTACTATGTGGAAAATCCCAAAGAATCAGCAATAGAAAATGGAAATAATAAACAATTACAGCAAGGTCACAGGATACCTAGTTAATCTAAAGTCATTTGCTTTACTATATACCAGCTGTAACTGGAATTTGAAATTAACAACCCAATACCATTCATAAAACCAAAAAAATTCCATGGCTAAGTATAAATCTAACAAAATATGTACAAAATATATATGCCGAAAATTCTGACAGAAGGAATCAAAGAAGAGGTAACTAAATGGAAATATATTACATGTTCTTAGGTTGGAAGACTCAATATTGGTAAGATATCCATTCTTTCCAAGTTGGTTCACAGATTTAATGCAATCGCAATCCAAATCTCAGAAAACTATCTTGTGGATATGAACAAATTTCTCTAACATTTGTATAAAAAGGCAGAAGACCTAGAATAGCCAACACAATACTGAAGAACCAAGTTGAAGGTCTGACCCTACCTGATGTCAAGACTTAAAATAAAGCTGGGGCGCCCGGGTGGCTCAGTCGGTTAAGCATCCGACTCTTGGTTTCTGCTCAGGTCATGATCTCGGGGCAATGAGACAGAGCCCAGGGTTGGGCTCTGCGCTTAGTGCAGATTCTGCTTGAGATTCTCTCTCCTTTTTCCTCTCCCTGCCCTTCCCACTTGTGCGCTCTCTCTCTCTCAAATAAATAAATCTTAGAAAAAAAAAGACTTACAATAAAGTTACAATAATCAAGATAGGGTGATACTGGCCAAAGAACAGACAAGCAGAACAGTGTAACAGAACAGAGAGCCCAGAAACAGACCCACATAAATATGGCCGACTGACCTTTGACAAAGGAGCAAAGACAGTTCAACAGAGAAAGGACAGTCTTTACAACAAATGATGCTGTAACAACTGAACACCCAAATGCAAAAAAGTCTAAATCTAGACACAGACCTTACAACTTTCTAAAAAATTAGCTCAAAATGCACCATAAACCTAAATGTAAAATGCAAGACTATAAAACTTCTAGATGATAACACAGGAGAAAATCTAGGTGACCTTGGGTTTTGCGATGAGGTTTTAGACACAATGCCAGAAGCACAATCCATGAAAGAAATAACTGACAAGCTGGACTTCATTAAAATTAAAAACTGCTCTGTGAACCACACTGTTAGAATAAAAAGTGAAGCCACTGACTGGAGAAAATTGCAACACATGCATTGGATAAAGGACTGGTATTCAAGAATAGAAAGACTCTTAAAAAATTCCACAGTAAAAAAACAAACAGCCCAATTAAAAACTGGGCAAAGTATCTGAGCAAACACCTCACCAAAGAAGAGGTACAGGTGGTAAATAAGCATATGAAAAGATGCTCAACATCATTTGTTAGAGAATGGAAAAGAAAAAACAATGAGATAGCACTACCCAACTATTAGAATGGCTGAAATCCAAAAACCTGAATATTAAATGCTGGCCAGGATGTGGAACAGAAGGAACTCTCATTCATTGATAATAGAATGTAAAATGGAATGGACACTCTGTGGAAGATGGTTTGAGAGTTTCTGACTAAGCTAAACATAGTGTTACCATATAAAACAGTACTCATGTTCATAGGTATTTATCCAGTTTGTCTGAAAACTCAGATCACACAAAAACCCAAAGGCCTGCATGCAAATATTCCTAACAATTTTATTCATAATTACCCCAAACTGGAAGTAACCAAGATATGCTTTAGTAGGTGATAAACAAATGATGATATATGGAATACTATTCATCAATCAAAGGAAATAATCAAGCCACAAACACACAAAATGAAGAAACCTTAAATGCATACTACTAAGTGAAAGATGTCAGTCTGAAAATGCTACCTACATACATTCCAAATATATTCTGTAAAAGGCAAAACTATTGAGACAGGAAAAAGATCAGTGGTGGCCGTGAGTGTGGGAGGTTTGGAGGCAGGATGAATAGATGAAGTGCGGGGGACTTTCGGGGTGAACTATTCTAATTCTGTACTGGTGGATATGTGACATTATGCACTTACCAAAACTCAGAACTTTACAACACAAAGAGTGAGCCTTAACGGATGGAAACTAAAAGAAAATCATTGAGATTAAGGGATCCCAGGAAGGAACAGAAATAGGACAAGAGAATCTAAATGTATTACAAATCTAAGAAGCAAACTGCCTGAAAGTGGTTGGGAGGAGAAAGATGCTGACCTCAGTAACCTTTAGGGTCTATAAGGATGAAGGCCAAGAGAAATCTGCCACAAGCATTGTATTCTACCTGATAAAGCTGTTTTACATGAGACTACAGGTTAACAATTTTTTTTTTAAAGATTTTTTTATTTATTTATGTGAGAGACAGTCAGAGAGAGAGGGAACACAGCAGGGGAGTGGGAGAGGAAGAAGCAGGGTCCCAGTGGAGGAGCCCGATGTGGGTCTCAATCCCAGAACGCCGGTATCACGCCCTGAGCCGAAGGCAAACGCTTAACGACTGCGCTACCCAGGCGCTCCAGGTTAACAATTCTAACACTGATACACATGTCTACTGTAAATGGATGGAGGTTTCTCACTATTGGAGTGGGAATTTACAGAAAAGCAAGATCAGATCCACGGGGTAACAGATTAGAATTGGAGACTGGAGTCTCCACTATATTAAGCTAAACTGTTTAGCTTAGTAGAGACAAGATGGTTACATACAAAAATATTCATAGGTCTGTATATATCAAAGATATGTTCATAAAATAAGAGTTAGTACGCACATATTATTTTTTCACTGTCAGACGAGAAGGCCTGAAGAAATGACACCCTAGTAGCAACAAGCACACCTGGATATGTGAAAGAATTAATAAGCAGAGTTATTTCTCAGAAGTTCCTCCACTGCAAGGATTTAGATGATAACAGGAAAAAATATAACAGAGCTTACCACTAGCTACACAGAAGAAAAAACATCTTAAAGGCTGGGGAAGAATGGCAAGGTTTATGGACAAGAGAGCTGTGCAGTAGGGCACCAAAGGCACTCTGTAGAAATGGCATCAATATTAATAGGCCAAGTGCCTCACTTAGGCTTCAAAAACACTGTTAAGACTCAAAGGAACAGACAAAGGGGGAGTCATGAGCCAAGGACCAGAGGCAGCATTTATTTGCTGGGGAGACTTAACCATGGGTTCAAAGACAGTAATAGGAAAGGTCTTCAGGGACTTTAAGAAAACAGAACCTGCACTGTCCTCCCAAGACGTCCAGAAGGACCTCTCCCAGACCACGCCTGTTCACACAAAAATCTACAATTAGACAATTAGTGTCCTGCATTTTTTTAAAATGGCAGTCCATGGAAGCCCCTAAAGAAAATCATTTTAAGCACGTGATTAAAAGTCTGCATTATTTTAAAAGAACTTATTCCTGCAATTGTTTTGCCTTTTGTTAACAGTTTCACGAAACACTGCACTGAAGTTCAGATTCATTTTATTTTATTTTTTAAGTTTCATTTATTTATTTGAGAGAGAGAGAGAAAGCCCAAGCACGTGTGGGGATAGGGACAGACGGTGAGACAAAATCTCCAGCCAACTCCCCGCTGAGCGTGGAGCCGAGGCAGGACTGGCTCTCAGGACCCCAAGATCATTACCTGAGCTGAAATCAAAAGTTAGACACTTAACTGGACACTTAACTGACTGAGCCATCCAGGCAACCCACTGGGATTCATTTTAAAAAAAACACAAAGATGTGCTAAACCACTATGATATCAAAATCTACCTAATTTCTTAAAAAAGAAAACTCAAAACTCATTTGAAAATTTGAAATAATACGGTGTATAAGAAATAAAGAAAATAAATGAATTTAAGTTGGAAAATACAAATAGCAATACTCATGGCTAACAGAAATCACGCAGCCTTGTATAAGTGATTTAAAAATCAAATGTGGGGTGCCTGGGTGGCTCAGTCGTTAAGCATCTGCCTTCGGCTCAGGGCGTGATCCTGGCGTTCTGGGATTGAGCCCCGCATCAGGCTCCTCGCCTGGGAACCTGCTTCTTCCTCTCCCACTCCCCTGCTTTGTGTTCCCTCTCTCTCTGGCTGTCTCTCTATCAAAGAATAAATAAAATCTTTAAATTAATTAATTAATTAATTAAAAAAATAAAAATCAAATGTAACCAATTCCTAATTTGTTGGCAGACAATCAGTACACTAAAGATGGCCACCAACTTAACACACTTCCTGGCTCATAGCTATATTATATGGTAGATATAATGACAATCTACCTGGAAGACTCCAGCCCTGTTTCTAGTTATGTCTAAAAGTACGTGAACTTAAAATACTTTAAGGACCAATTCTGAGAAAATATATGGTGATTGGACATGTAGTTCCCACCAAAGAACATTCCACTCTCCTCTAATCAGAATCCTCTAAACATCCAGGAAAAGGAAAACCACTCCATAACCATGTACTTCTATTCACTGACACAACACTCAGGTAGCTCTTCTGGGTGGTGAGAGAATGGTACTTAACACAAGGTCTGCTTTTAATGAGTCCTTGTTCCCCTGGCAAAATCCCCCCCCCGCCAAGAAGACAACTGTAGCCTTGAACTAGCTGGGGACATTACCTGATGGGCTTAGCTACTAAAAGGCATTGTAATCACCACCACCAAGAAATATTTTGTCTTTCTAGGTTACTTTTATGGGGCTGACTCTGATAGTAACAGAAACTGTGGGCACTCTGATTTGATATCCTGCTAGATGTCAACATTTTACAACCCATCTTACATTACAGGGGACAAATTTATTGATCCTAGCCTTCAAAATATCCAATTATCTTAGTAAGGTATTATAAATTAAATAATGCTAACTCTGTAACAAGACTGTACCAAAATTATTAGTCTATGCAGGCTTATTCTGATATGATTATTTCCAATCACCACCTATATTTCAATTCAAAGACAATTACATTTAAATGATGCTAATAAAAGAAAGTGCACGTAAAAGTTATATTATTTTCTTTTACGGTATTTTAAGCAACACTTTCTCTACTCATAAAGAAAACATATAAAAGTTAATTTTACTAAGTAATATAAATTACTTAATTTTTATAGCCTTAAGATTAGGAAGAATTCCTATGATGTTCCTATTCACACAATTCTCTCAAGTTGCTACACAGTACTTTACGGAGGGTAAACCTCTAAATGCCTCAATTTCATCAGAATCCCTGAGTTGATGAAGATTAGCTGGTCATCGGAGAGGAATAAACTATACCAACTGCCTCAATTTCTGTTGATAAACTCAATAAACAACAACTCAGTAGCATCTAACTTAAAAATTTTAATCAGCTCCTATTGACTATGTCCATGACACTGATACCATGACAACCTCTACGCACTTCCAAACTGGGAGAAAGAACCAAATTAAACAAAATTTTAAGATAAAATAAGCTAACTACAGTACATTCATATGAGGAACTATTATATAATAAATAAAAACTATTTTTACCAAGAATTTTTAATAACATTATAAACATTTCTCCAAGTTCAGTGAAGATAACATAAAGTGGCATGTATGATTCCAACCACATGAAAAATTTCTCTGTGTGTGTATAGCACATACACACAAACGTATAAAGATGTGAAAAAACATGAAGTCCTGTCAGTACAAGGTTCATGGATTATATTCTTTTCTCCATTTATTTTTAATAAAAATGCATTAATGTATAATTAAGAGTTTTAAAAACCGAGGTTGAAGAATTACTAGTATGTGTTAAAAAAAACCCAGTGGTATCTGATATTTGATATCAGGCCAAAAAAGGCCAAAAAAATGACTGCATTGGGGCACCTGCGTGGCACAGTCGTTAAGCGTCTGCTTTTGGCTCAGGGCGTGATCCCAGTGTTCTGGGATCGAGCCCCACGTCAGGGTCCTCCATTAGGAGCCTGGTTCTTCCTCTCCCACTCCCCCTGCCTGTGTTCCCTCTCTCACTGGCTTTCTCTGTCAAATAAATAAATAAAATCTTTATAAAAAAAAAGAAGACTGCATGTTCTTTTTTCATTTACTTTTTATTTAAATTCAATTTAGTTAACATATAGTGTATTATTAATTTCAAGGGTAGAATTTAGTGATTCATCAGTTGCATATAACACCCAGTGTTCATTCCATCAAGTGCCCTCCTTAATGCCCATCACCCAGTCACCCCATCTCCCCACCTTCCTTCCCTCTAGCAACCCTTAGTTTGTTCCCTAGAGTTAAGCCTCTCTTAAGGTTTAAGTGCAGTTCTAGGCTTGATTTTCTATTGACTAAGTTATTTTACAATTTGGTTGGGGCAGAGGTTAACTTACAGCTTTCTGTCCAGTGGAACAAGTAACCCAAAAACTTACAGTTTAATGCCCTGTAACTCAGTAATCAGTTGTTTTTATCTAACTTAGAAATCTCATCTCAAACTCTTATTAAATTGTGTGTGTGTGTCTATCTCAGTATCTATATTTTCACAAATGTTCCTTGCAGCAGTTTTAATGTGTTACTGGTTCTTGCACTAATTAATGAGTCAAATAAAATTTGACATGTGTTCATGCTCTGTTTGTATGATTATCATGCTATTACCTTTCTGAAAATGTAGTTTAACAGTTTTGGAGGTGACCTACTCAGAAGCTCAAATGAACAGTTAATGGAGCTAAGAAACTCGCCAAGTGCCCTCCCAGTCTGTGAAGCCTAACCTGTCTTTTCTTGACTCTCAAAGACATTCCCACAGAGCAACAGAGCTCCAACTGTGCTGTGTTTCTCTGTCTTTTTCTCTCTCTCCACTAAGTTTGTGCTTTTGATTTTGTTTCTGGTTCTCCTACGACCAGTAAGTTATCCCCTTAGTGGCAGCGACAGTTAGATTTGGCTTACGGTCTGCTGGATGAATGATATAGATCCATTCTCCGTTGAATGAGAGGAGACAGAGACTCTGGTTTATTAGGGGTTTTTTTGTCTGTATATTTGTGAGTTCAATCAATTAAGGCGAACAGCTCTCTGAGACCTGAACCAATGAGTTTCCGTGTTTACTTGTGACCTGTAGCTCAAGTTGCAGAACTGGAGCTCGGAGCTCTAAGCGTCTGTGAATTTGTGATTCAGAAGAGTCTTTATTTCTTATTGTATGTGCAACATTTTTCTACCTTCGGAGGGCATTAGTGAATCATACTATCACATCTCCTTATCAGAGGAGCTCTGTAAAATTGATTTATAGACATAGGTAAACATTTATATAAATCAAATATTCTCTAAATTCATAGAAAATAAACTCCTTACAGAAACTGCTAGCTCAGAAACATTTTTAAAATAAATCAGGGGAGCCTGGGTGGCAGCGCTGTTAAGCGTCTGCCTACGGCTCAGGGCGTGACTCAGGGCGTGATCCCAGCATTGTGGGATCGAGCCCCACGTCAGGCTCCTCCGCTATGAGCCTGCTTCTTCCTTTCCCACTCCCCCTGCTTGTGTTCCCTCTCTCACTGTCTCTATCTCTGTCAAATAAATAAATAAATAAATCTTTAAAAAATTAATAAAATAAATCAAAATTTGGTTTAAGAAAGAAAAAAGTGGGGGAGGGGCCTGGATGGCTCAGTTAAGCGTCTGCATTCAGCTTAGATCATGATCTCAGGGTCCTGGGATGGAGCCCTGAGTCTGACTCCCTGCTCAGCAGGGAGCCTGCTTCTCCCTCTCCCTCTGCTTCCCCCTCCCCCTGCTCATTTTCTCTCTCTCTCAAATAAATCTTAAAAAAGAAAAAATATATAAAAAAAGGCATGTCTTTTCTCACATTTATGAGTATTAGGTATAATATATGAATAGATTTTTAAAATAATGAGTTTGTTTTCTAAAGAAGAGTTTAAATTTCTTTTTTTTTTTTTTTTTTTTTTTTTAAAGTTTTTTTTTATTNGATTTTATTTATTTATTTGACAGAGAGAGAGACAGCTAGCGAGAGAGGGAACACAAGTAGGGGGAGTGGGAGAGGAAGAAGCAGGCTCATAGCAGAGGAGCCTGATGTGGGGCTCGAACCCATAACGCCGGGATCACGCCCTGAGCCGAAGGCAGACGCCCAACCGCTGTGCCACCCAGGCGCCCCAAGAGTTTAAATTTCTAAAACCACTCACTGGTTTATTAATCAAAAAAGTTAACATTCTTACATAATGCTCATGATTTTGAAACATGTAGTTTGTGTTCGACTGAATTAAATTATAATTCTGACATTTAAAAATCTTTTTAAATTGTGGTAAAATACATATAACATTTACCATTTTCAGCATTTTTGAATGTACATTCACATGTGCAACCACTGCCACTATCCACCCACAGAACTTTTTCATCATCCCAAACTGAAACTCTGTGTTCGCTAAACTACTAACTCCCCACCTCCACCCTTCCCAGCCCTGGGAACCTCTGTCCTACTTTCTGTCTCTATGAATTTGCCTACTCAAGCTACGTCAGGTAAGTGTAATCACACAGTATTTGCCTTTTTGTGACTGGCTTATTTCACTTAGCATAATGGACTCAAGGTCCATCCATGTCAGAGCCTGTGTCAGAGTCTCCCTCCTTCTTAAGGCTGAATAATATTACATGGTATGCACAGACCACCTTCTGTTTCTCTCTTCATTTGTTCACAGACACTTGGGTTGCTTCTACCTTTTGGCTATTGTGAACAATGCCTCTATGAACACTGGTTTACAATATCTGAGCCCCTATTTTCAATTTTTTTGTGAATACACCTAGAAGAGAAACTGCTGGATCATACGGCAAATCAATTAATTTTTTAAGGAACTGCCACTCGTTTCCCATAGAGGCTGCATCATTTTACCTGCGTACGAGGAATTCACAAGGGTTCCAATTTCTCCAAATCCTTGCCAACATTTATTGTTTGCTGTATTTTTGACTGTAGCCATTCTAATGGGTGTAAAAGTGGTATCTTATTGCGGGTTTGATTTGCAGTTCCCTAATGACTAGTAGTGTTGACCAACCGACAAACATTTTTATATATTATGTTTTACCGTGGCTTAAACATAACTTCTAAGATTCTTAAATAATTTTAAAATGTGCATTAATATAAATCAACAAATGTAATGAACCTTTGGATAACTAGATTCTAAGTAAGAATGAACACTAAAACAATGAGCGTAATATTTATAAATTTGTCCTACTTATTTATATATGCTCTAGAATAACTATATCTTTGGGTCATGTCAATAAACACATTCATCTTTGCTACTTTGAGAAGGTGTAAAAGGGATGCATAAGAAATTTGTGATGTTTGTATTTATGCACTTTCCCAGTCTACTAAGATGCTTATATAATCAGGCAATTCTCAATGACCTACCTCCCAGTTTTGAGAACCCAAAGCTATTACTTTATTAAAAGATATAATTCGGATGTACCATATTAATGGCAAAAATAAGAGAGAAATACATTTGGGTACACAGGGTAACAGGATAACACTTGTTTTTATAGAAGAGAATGAGGAGAATTGTTGCAAGTGTCAGCTTGCTTCAGAACATAAAAAAAGCACAGTGAAAGACAAAACTGGAGGGACTACAGCAAGTAGTTAAGTTGAGGGAAGTGTATTCTATTTGCCTATTTATATTGCCTGAGTCTGAAAAGAAGCTACAGTTGACCTTTGAAGAACATGGGGGTTGGGGCACCAACACCCCCCATCCAGCACAGTTGAAAAAATTGCTTCAGAACATAAAAAAAGCACAGTGAAAGACAAAACTGGAGGGACTACAGCAAGTAGTTAAGTTGAGGGAAGTGTATTCTATTTGCCTATTTATATTGCCTGAGTCTGAAAAGAAGCTACAGTTGACCTTTGAAGAACATGGGGGTTGGGGCACCAACACCCCCCATCCAGCACAGTTGAAAATTCACAAATAACCTTTGACTCCCAAAAACTTAACTACGAACAGCCTGCTATTGACAGGAAACGTAACTGATGACAGAAACAATTATTTTGTGTAATATGTATTATATACTGTGTTCTTCCAATAAAGCTCGAGAAAATATTAAATCATAAGAGAAAATACATTTATAATACTATACTATAAAAAATCCATGTATTAGTGGATCCACAGTTCAAACCTGTGTGGTTCAAGTGTCAACTGTACAAAATATGTTAAAATGTTGGCTAAGTTCACTCAGTTTGAGGGAGCTCTTCATTTGAGACCCCCTCACTCACTTTAAAAATGAAAAAGGAGGGTTGGGGTGATAAAAGGGCTTGTCCAAGGTCACAAGAACCCATTTAGAGGAATGACAAGGACCCAAACCTGGACTTCTCAACTTTGGGTTTGGTGTTTTCCTCACTGGACACTGCTTCTGTGGTGCCCCATGTCAGAACACAACACAATACAGTAACATGTTCTATTTAACGTAATGACTTAACATATTTCAGCAACTTACTAAACCAAAGGATGAATCAAGAAATGTATTTCTCAATGACATAATTCTTAGGAAATGAAATGCTGCTTCAAAGCAAGCAAAAAGGTCTACCCTAATATTTATAATTTAAAACTAGAAGTACTGTGATGACAAAAATTTGAACTTTACAGAGCTTAAATCACTGAGGAATGATTTACAGTAAATGTGTTTAGTAAGTGTGACAGAAATAAGAAAGGAACTTATTTTTGCATTTCTATTGCAGAACAAATACGTAAAAATTAAGATATTAATCCGTTAACTGTTTACTTTGACATTTCCTTATATTTTTAAATCCTAAATACCCAATGGAAAGACTTTTAGTGGGGCACCACAAAACCCTTAAAAGGAAAAGTAGCAGAACCCCAAACTTCACAATTCCACAAACTAGTCNGGGTAATCAGAGGGGGGAATGAAACATGAGAGACTATGGACTGTGAGAGGCAAACTGAGGACTTCAGAGGGGAGGGGGTGGGGGAAGGGGATAGCCTGGTGATGGGTAGTAGGGAGGGCACGTATTGCATGGTGCACTGGGTGTTATACGCAACTAATGAAGCATCAAACTTTACATCGGAATCTGGGGATGTACTGTATGGTGATTAACACAATATAATAAAATTAAATTAAAAAAAAAAAATAGTAAAAAAAAAAAATAAATAAAAGTATCTTAATCAAACTTACTTAATGTCAGTTCAATTTGAGACTTGCTTTTCTAGTCTTTCTTAACAGAGGGGAAAAGCATCCCCCCAGTGACAACCCAACCTGATATTTTTATTTAGAACTGAATGAGTACAAACACCAAACAAGAATGACATCTCCATGGAAACTAATCCACCCCAGGATATTTACCATTCAAACACTTTCTGAAGCATTCATGCACGTTTAATGGGTAATGAAAATCATCAAGGCAGATGACCCTAATTTTGAAAACAGTTGAAAGATCCTGGGAGTAATGATGAAAACCACTACTTGCTATAAGAAAGACTGATCTGGCAAAAAGGTATCTAGAATGGACTTCGATTTTAAGATGGCTAACCTAATCTAAGCCCCATGCCAGAAAAATCTTCAACAAGGAAATTTACAGCATTCTTCTTTTAGGTCTGGTTTTCTATTCTAGTATGTTTTCTCTTATTCTCAGAATAAATTTTGACATTTTTATCATAGGAGATTGGTTTCCAGAAAAAGACTTCCAGTTTATACAATTTCACTATAAAACATAAGGTTTCATATAACATTGGCTCAACTCTCGTGTGATATCCAGAAGCAAACTGGAAGTAAATTCATGTATTCAACCCACACTTACTGAGTGCCTGTGTGAGCCCAGGGAATACTGTTCTGACTGCCACATAGAAGACGTTGAAGCCCTAGTTACTGAAGTAAATAGAGGGCAAAAAGCAATGTCTTCAGTTCAACTGATTCTTTGTCAGCGGCCTCAGGAGCAGTCCTGCCCCCAGCCACAGCTGCCCAACAGCCTTCAGACCTAACCGAATGGGAGAGCAATCAAGTGATAATCCCAATGAGTTGGGGGATCTGGCTCCAGAATTCTAACTGGTATCTCTGCCCAACACTACTCAGCCTGATGCTATGGTATATGGGACTCAGCCTGAAAACTACATGACTCTTCCCCAACCCACGAAACTAGAAAAACAGCACCCCTCACTTGTATCTCCCTTTGCCCAGTGGATCACGCCACAGCCTAGCTTTCCTTTTCTAATCATTCAGTTCCAATAGTAGCCTAACAACCATTCTCTGAGATCTAGCCCCCATTCAGATACCTCTGTCTGCTCTGGTCCTGGCTCTCTACACACAGCTGGTGCTCCCAGGCCCCGGACCAGACAGCAGTTGAAAGAAAGCTCCTCCGGGTCACTCAGCTGAACCCTCTTCCTAGCCTTCTCTCCACGGCTCTCCAGTTCAGGCCAGCTCTTTGTCTATCAGACCCTCAGCAACCTCCTTGTTTGGTAAAATTGTTTTAACTCCCCTCCCAAGTTTAACAGCTCAATCTTCTCCACTTCACCCCTCCACCACTACCTCTACAAGCTCCCTTCAATCCTATAGGACCTAGTTAGGGTAACAGTCACTCCCTCTTCCAAATTCTGGCCACTGGAGATACCCTGACATCTACCAGAGCCACCCCACACAATGATACTTCATTTGGTTGCAGACTGAAGAGATGGTTAGGTTTTTATGATCCTTTTTTTTCCTGCTGCTACCTGCAGCTTGCAATCAATGTACATACACACACCCAAATATCCACATTATTTCACTTTATCACAGAGCTCCAAGTAAGAAGTAGCTCTCAACTTCAAAAAAAGCTTGGAAAGATGGTTTTACAAGCTATCAAAAAATACTAATGGCTAACACTTAAAATCAGAGTATTAACTACATAGCTAATATTTAAACACTCCTCAAAACACATCTATTTCAATATATAATACTATCTTGGGGAATACTAAAACTGCGAACACTACAGCACAACTAGGGATGCACTTAGGAAGCTAGGTATTAAGCTGAATCAGATCTTTTCTACAACATTTTAGAAAATTAAAGGATGAAGAAATGATATATGCCTTTTCTCCCCCAGCTTTATTTACACATAATAAAATTCACCCATTTTAAGGGTAAATTCTGTGATTTTTAGCAAATTTATAAAATTGTGGAATCATCACCACAATCCAATTTGGGATCATCTCTATCACCCCCAAAATTCCTATAAGCCCCCTTTGTACTTAATCCTCCACCCCTACCTCTAATTCCAGTGATCTGCTTTCTCTCTTAATTTCCCTTTTTGGGTAATTCATTTAAATTGAAACACAATATGTAGCCCCCTGTGTCTGGCTTCTTTCACATAATGTTTTCAAGGTTCACTCATGTTGTAACCTGTATCATAATTGGTGCCCGTTTACTGCTGAATAGTATTCCACTGTATGGATGGACATTTATCCACTCACCAGTTGACAAACATTTGAATTGTCCAGCTTCTGGCCATTATGAATAATGCTACTATGAACATTCACATCCAAGTCTTTGGATATCTGTTTTCATTTTGCTTGGGTATATTCCTGTATTTTTGGGTCATATAGTAACCCTATTTTTAATATTTTGAGGAAATGCAAAGTCATGGCTATATCATTTTAACAATTCCCACAATGTATAAGGTTGCCAATTTCTCCATATCTTGCCAACACCTGCTACTGTCTTTTGATTATAGCCATTCTAGTGGGTTTGTGGTGGTATCTCATTGTGGTTTTAATCTGCATTTTCCTAATGGATGGTAAGCATCTTTTCATGCACTTATTAACTATTTCTATGTTTTCTCTGGTGAAATATATAATCAAATCTTTTGCCTATTTTTTGACTACGTGTCTGTCTTATTATTATTGAGCTACGAGTTCTTTCTGTTATTGAGTCTAACAATTCCATTGTGATCAGAGATGATTTCAATCCTTTTCAATTACTGAGATCTGTGTAATGGTACAGCATCTGATCTGTCTTACTGAATGCTCCCCGTGTACTTGAAAAAATATGTAGTTTATCATTGTTGGGTACAGTGTTCAATAGAGGTCAACGAAGTAAAACTGTGTGATAGTATTGTTCACGTCTTCTATAGTCCTTCTAGTTTTCTAATTATTCTGTCAACTATTGAGAAACTTGTCCTAAAGTCTCTAAGTATGACTATGGATTGGACTCTTTCTTCTTTCAGTTCCACTGGTTTTTGCCCCATGTATTCCTGGGCTCTATTATCGTCTCACATTTTGGATTATTGTGTCTTTATATGATGAACCAACCATTTTATCTCTATGAAACGTCCCTCTTCCTTTCAGATACCAGCCTTTGCCCTGAAGTCTACCTTGTCAGATATGAATATAGCCATTCCAACTTTCTTACGATTAGCATTTGCAGTTTGCCTTATTCTGGCCTTTTACTTTTAAAGGACCCATGTCTGCACAGTTAAGGTAGAACTTGTTGTTGTTTTTTTAAATCTAATCTGACAATCTCTGACTTTTAATTGGAGTGTTTGTAGGTACTGTCCAATGGGATAGCCAGTGGCCACGTGTGGCTGCATAAGTTAACTAAAATTTTAAAAACTTAAAATTCAGGTCCTAAAAAGCTCAGTACCTACGTATGACCACTAGCTACATATGGGCTTGGGACAGTGTAGACATAGAACATGTCCATATAGCAGACTCCTGGTTCAGATCATTTATATCTAATGTAATCAACAGGGTTGGACATCTAGCTATTTGGACATCTTGCTATTTGCTTTTTATTTGTCTCATTTGTTCTTTGTTCACCTTTCCTTCTTTTTCTGCCTTTCATGAAACTAAAAACATGTTATCATGGCAATTATCTTCACTATTGGCTTAACAACTGTATCTCTTTGCTTTTAAGGCTGCTCTAGGACAACGGTTTCAACAGAAAGCCAATTTACCCCTTCGGGGCATTTGGCAAAGTCTGGAGACATTTTGTTTCAACTCAGGGGGAGGGTGCTACTGGCATCCACTGGATAGAAGCCAGAGATGTTGCTAAACATCACACCGTGCACAGGACAGCCCATACAGAAGATTTACCTGATCCAAAATGTCAATAGTGCCAACCTGAGAAATCTTGCCCTTGGGTTTACAAAATACATCTTGAACTTACTACTTCCTGCAGTGCACGAATCTTATAGCATTACCAGGGTGGAGGGGGATGGGTGAAACAGGTGACAGGCACCTGTCGTGATGAGCAGCAGCGGGTGATGTGTGCAACTGCTGAACCACTATATTATACACCTGAAACTAACATGACACTATGTGTTAACTAATTAGAATTAAAATTAAATTATTATTATTCCATTTTCTCCTTTCTATCTTGTTATTGTTGTCGCATACCAACAGCTGTGATGTTGAGCTCAACCAATGTACCTCTCTGGGCTCAACTTTCTTTAGAACAAAACTGGGAATATCTACCTCACAGACACTCTGTGAGAATTAAAACGACATAAGCAAAGAGCTTAGCCTAGTACCCTCCACTACATCGGTGCTAACATCTCGATACGTTATTATAGTATCGTTGAATGAAGAAGACTGTAATTGATTTGAAATGAAAGAATAGAAGGACATACCTGAACAGAAACCTAAGCCACCTACATTCACACATGGTGAAATGTCTTACACACACCTCTCCTGTGGCTCTCCGCCTCCGAAATGCCGACAAGACTGCACCCTACTGGACTGGCTGGCAAAGTCGGATTCCGAAGAGAATTTCAAGAATCTTTTAGCCTCTGATATATAATCCCCTTTATTTACCTACATTTAATTGAAGACATCTGTAGGTGGTGCCACACAAAGTGTAATTCAGCTTAGAAATGTCAATAAAAACGTCTGTAAGGGAGCGGTCCGACGTAAACCTAGCAGGGCAGTGCACATCAGCAGCCACAGAGCCACGTGAAATTAGGAATAGAATGGAAATATGTTGCCTGACTTGACGAGGTGATAAAAGCTCTTTTCCCATAAAGCTTAATGAGCTCTATTAGTCTTCAGCTTACAGGAATGTAAAAGGGTCAGCCCCACAGAGGGAAGTAACTGACTCTCCACACATGGCTCCATTCAAATGACAGCAGATCAAATTACTGATGTAATTACTATAACCTGACAATTTCGTTAGATTCATGTGGCAGTTAACTGTTTAGGACTTACAACAAAGGGACATGGTTCATTCATACCAGTTTTGTGGACAAAGTGAAGTTTAAAGTATCCTTCATTTTCAACTGCAAGTCGCATGTATTTTACAGCCTCTACAGAATTATTTTTCTTTTAATCAAAATTAGGGAAGGTGTTTGGGTATTTACCATATGTGTAATTTTCCTTCTCCAGCTAAAACACAAGCTCAATGGCAAAATTAAACATTTGGGACTCCTAACACTCTCCTGCTTTGGCTTGGCTTCGGCTCGCAGGCTCTGTGAGGTGGCGGAGGAACAGAACCCTGAGCTCAGTGCTGTTGGAAATGTGGGGGTAGCAGCCATTAACTATGGCATCAGGCAGCCCCTGCAAAATTCCAGACTAGAAAAATTTCAACAGAAAGCCCTCAAAGTATTTCCCAAATACTTCAAGCAAAGAAAAGCACATTGGTCATCTCTAATTTTGATGTTTTTTTCCCCTTCCCCATGTCCATAAGCTCAGTACGAAAAGAGATATTTAACCAAGGTAAAACACAACTCCAGGTCATTAAGTAGAAAAAGCAGATCGGACAGAAAATGACAGAAACTATCACTAAAATTTATTCGTACCTTCCCTCTACTTTTCACCAAAGATTAAAGCTTCTGCACATAGATTCTCAATATTTAGCCAGATGTAACTAAAAAAATATTTGTTTGGCACGACTAGCTGTACAGTTGGTAAACTCCAAGCCCTATCGATACCTGAGAGCATCCAAAGATGAAAAAAGACAAAGAGCCTGATCTTAAGTAGCTAAAACCTTGCCAGGAAAACTGTTAACCATATTGAAACATAAATACTAGGCCTTGTGTGTTTTTAGCTGACTGCTGCCAAATTATGGGTAAAAGCTTGTTACTTGCAGCCTCAGCCCCACCTACCTTACTCATTCATTCATGCATCCATTCAACAAATATTTATCCAGTGCCTCCATTGTACTACTTACTATACTAAAATCAGAAACATTCAGGAAGCAAGAAAAACGGGGTCCTCTTTCATTGGGCTTACATTTGAGAAAAGTCTATTAGTGAGGTCTATTTAGAAGGATCTTTGCCATTGTGTAGTAACATTGCCCCAGTAGTGCAGGGGACATCAAGCTCCAATCTCCTTATTCATTCCATGTTCAGGTAAGCCAAACCTAAATGACTTCTGCTCAAAACCATTCTTCCTGGTTACTCCTCGAAGCTCTTGCTGAAATCAGAGTTCAGCCTTAAAGCTTCTGGGCATTCTCTTCACCTAAGCTGTTGGAATTTCTCCCCATGCACCTTTTTCATCCAAGACTAGATATTGTTTGCACATCAATCAGAGACTTGCCTGATGTACTTACCAAACACTGACTACAAAAGCCACCACTAAAAACCTACCAAGGAATCTCTTCTCCCCATTGTGGCTCCTTCATGAAGGAGCAAAGGGTAAAACAATTTAACATCTTGTGTATCTCCTTCTTAACTAATTTCTGTATGCTTATTTTTAAATTGAGATCTGCATGTATAATTTTGCATCCTACTTCTATCACTGTTTTGTTCAACAACACATACTCATGTACATGTATATGCATAATCCCCATTTTAATGGCTGTACAATGTTCCATCCATATATAATACAGCTGTCTTGTACCATTAATTATTTGACCTTCTCCTACTGCTGGACATTTGGACTGTTTATAAATTTTTTGCCATTATAAATACTGTAATATACATTTATGCAAAGTTTTGTCCTCATTTTTATTTCTCTGGCAGTAATTCCCAGACTAGAATTACACAGGCACACAACCCACAGGCATGAATTTATACAGGGTCTTTAACATAGATGACCAAACTGATTTCTCTAAAGGGTAAGTTTAAAAACATCCCATCCTATCTTCCTAAGCATTCATTAAAAAAAAAAAAAGATATCTAAATAGGTAAGCAAGTATTCATCACTGTTCTTTTAAACTACACTTCTTTGATTACTTACAAGGTTAAGCTCTTAAAACATTTATATTTCATGACACTATCTCATAAAATCCAACCAAAAATTATGGGAAAGAAAATAGTACATTTTAAAATTGATTCCAGGAGATCATTAAGTATAATAACCTTGTTATCACACTTTCCCCAAACTGCCTTTTAACTATATATGTTTTCATGAACAAAATTAAGGATTTTTAACAGAAGCAAATCTTATTTTTCCATCCTTTCCTTTGTGATACTTCCCATTCAGCAATGCTTAAAAAATGTTTCATCATCAGCTAAAGAGTAAATTGTATAATTTATACTGTCTTCAAATTTCTTATGATTTGTTTTTTTAATTGTTTTTGCACTAAACTTTATTTAAAACTCTATGTGACAGGCATTGCGCTCAGTGTTTGCCACACACTATTTCATTTCGTTTTAATAACCATAAAGTATTACCATTTCCATCTTTAGATTAACCAAAAGATGAAATGACTTGCTCATGGGCCAACCAAGCCTCTGACATGTCAAAGCCCAGAGTCTGCCCAAATATAGCTTTGTTTCCCCCTTGATTCTGGATATTTAGAAAAAGTAACCAAATCTGCATGGTACTCTCTGGCCTCATCGGTTTCCCCTGGCAATCATCAAACTGGTCTCTAAGAGTATTCAATGTGCCAGGCTGGGCTACACCCACAATGTTTCAGTAATTTCATGAGCACAGTGTTACAGATATAGAAAAGGGAACAACTGCCTCTATGTGGAGAGGTGCAGGATGACCAGGCAGTGGACAAAGCATGTAGGCTCCGCCAGAAAAGGGATAGGATTTGAACAAGTTGGGAATGGGGGGAGGGAACATAAAGTGAAATAAAAAGAAGCAAAAGGAAGGACAAGGGAAAGGCAAAGAAGAGTGTCTTACTGTGTGGGGCTGCAGTACAGCCCAAGAGGAAAATACAAAATATGACTAAGGTTTGAGTAGCACTTTACTTATTGCACTCACTTGAATGCATGACCCGGGGATTAACACCTGAGTCTGAGCCACCCAAGTGCCCCTGATCAGCACTTTAAAGACGCTGCCAAGTCCACTACTTCACTGGAGAGGTAGGAACTGTCATGTGCATTTTAAAGATAAGAAAACCCAGGCTCAGGGAAGTTGTGACTTGCCCAGTGTGGCCAGGAAGGGAAGGCATGCTCTGAAACCACGCTTTGGTTCTGAGCGCAAGCATCTCTCTACACATTCCGCTGCCTCCTCTTTCCTCCTCCTTCCTCAAAGCCTCAGCCATCTTGTGTCAACTCACAGGTCAGCTGCTTTCCTAAATATCTCTATCTCACAATGGAGACTGGAGTCTCAGCTCTACACTGCAGGACACTGCAGGACCATTGTGAGGACTCAAGTGGAAGTGAATCAAGCACTGAGAGAGGGGGAGAGAGGGAGAGAGGAGGGAGTGGAGAGGGAGACAGAGGAAGGGAGCATGCCTGTGTTTAAGAAAAACTCGGGGCACCTGGGTGGCTCAGTCGTTAAGCATCTGCCTTTGGCTCATGTCATGATCCCAGGGTCCTGGGATGGAGTCCCGCATCAGGCTTCCTGCTCAGGGGGAAGCCTGCTTCTCCCTCTCCCACTCCCCCTGCTTGTGTTCCCTCTCTCGCTGTGTCTCTCTGTCAAATAAATAAAATCTTAAAAGAAAAGAAAGAGAAGAGAAGAGAAGAAAAGAGAAGAGAAGAGAAAAGAGAAGAGAAGAAAGAAAGAAAGAATGAAAGAAAGAAAAAGAAAGAAAGAAAAGAAAGAAAAGCTCAGTAACAGGTAAATCCATTGCTCTTCCCTTATCAACTCAGGGGTTTGAAAAAGTGCTCTCACACCAACAGAAACCTGTCTGACAGCAGCCCCCTCCCCCACGACTCCTTCAGCTCTTGGTCAACAGTTATGAAGGAAGCATATACAATAAGGCTCTTTACAATGCAAGACAGATTTCCGGGGAATTCCGTTTACTTAAAAAAAAGAAAAAGTCCTTAAAAAGAAGGAATGACCTGTTATGAAGGTGAGCAGTTCTGTAACTTTTAGGAATTCTTATTCTAAAAAAAGTCTGTATTCGTCTCATTACCATTACTGAAGAGTAGGTGTTAAAACAAAATGACCACTCTAAATTACCAAATAAATGCCTAACAAAACGTGCCAATAGTGATGTTCGGTTAGTGATCCTAGTATGAAGGTCAGGGGGCAAACTCTTACCTCCAGAGGTGAGCTGCAAAGGAACCTTGTGAACTGCAGAGTCACATTGATTATCAGGATCAGTTTCATCCAATAAATGGGCAGCAAAAGACAACAAAAAAGGAAAAATTATTATTACATATCTTTTCAATAACAGCATCTAAAGTAAACTTTAAAGTCTATAAAATTAACATTTTTGATACATTGTGTAGTTCATCCACAGAGTATAGAAAAATTCAATCTAGCCCATAGTTGGTATCCAGCTGTTTGAATTAGTTTAAATAAAATCTGTATAAAATCTATGTAAAAATGAATTCAAGCAAAATAAATTAGTCTTAAAAGCTTTCGTTTTTTTTAAGGTTTGATCTTACAGCCCCTACACAGTATAACATCCTCCAAGGAAGGAATCAGCAATTTGCCTGACAATGAATGCAACAGGCTAAATTAAATAAAGGCCAAGAGAAGGAAAAAAGAGAAACCAAAGGGGAACCAAGAAAAGAAATAAAAAGTCAAGACCAGGCGAGGAGGCTGGGTGAGCAAGAGTGAAAGAAGAGGAGTCACCCCCACACCAGTGCCTGGCCGCAGTGTTCACCTTGTTCTGTCTTCTCTTTCTCAGCACACATGCATCCTTATTCTCTCTACCACCTCTTTCTTTGACACATGCCGGGGCTTACAGAATTTCATTTGAAACTAAGTGTTATATATGCCGTTTCTCAGCATTTAAATAAAGAAACATAAATTCTGGCAGGGTAGGGAGGAGCCAGGAACAAATGACAAAGCAAACTGCAGGTTAGCTCTGAAACAAGGACTGTTACATAACTCCATATATATATTCATGGTGATAATTCATGTTTTTTAGATGTTATTTATAAAATCAACATTTCAAATCCTTTGAGAGTTGCTGTAATAGTAAAATACCCAAGTAAAATCTCGATCTTTCTAAATGCAAAATAACTGCAATAAAATGCAATAGCAGGCCTGCTTCCAAGAGCTCTTGAACTTCCTCTCCACAACAAAGCTAGCTAGTACTCACAGGGAATACAAATAATTTGATTCCCTTTTACAGATACACATTGAAATATTTCTCAATGAAATTACATGATGTCTGGGATTTCCTTCAAGATCACTGGGAGGTCAGGAGGGAACTACTGTAGGATAGTGTGTAGATAAAACAAGACTGGTCATTGCATTAAACTGGTGAGGACAGGAGAAAAACACATGCAGATTCATTATATGGCTCTTTCTACTTTGTGAATATTTCCAGTTTTCTATAATAAAGTTTTAAAAAGTATATCAGTCACTTCCTCCCTACAAAACTAAAGCAAATACATTCATAAAATGTTACTAGTGCATACCAAAGCCATGTAATTAACTATTATCATTTAGGCCTTAGTTACTTAAATAACCTTTTTCTTAATTTAAATGCCAATATGCAATTCGATTATACTAACTGTTAAGAGAACTTTCTGAAAGTGCAAGCTATACCAAAACTTTAAGTTTTCATAATGCTGATCTGTAACAAATTAATTCTTTCGAAATTTAAAGTGCAATCTTGTGATCTTGGATTATTTTCATAGTAGCCCAACACAAGACTATCCCTACACTTTCTCCCGGGAGTAAAAAGTAAGCACTGAAAGACTAGCCAGTTTTGACAGTGGAGAAAAATGAGGTATGGTGAATTTTTATTTCAAAATGAGAAATCTGCTCTTGCACAGTTTCTGGGCTTTTCTCCACTATGTGCATGTTAACTATGTGGTACACATTGTACTTTAGAACTTAGAAGTAGTTCTGGTTGAGTAGTAATTGATGGATCAGTTAGAATGGAAGTCACTTTAAATAACAATAAAGAGAAGCATTTGATTACTATCCAAGAAAACGAAGGTCCCCTTGCAGGTCCAGTAACTGACACACACCTTTGTCACATGTGTATGTAACATTCCCGTCACAGCTTTTTCAAAATAGACCTAAAAATCCCTATGCTGCTTGAAGCTACCAAAATAAGAAGTACGTAAGTAAAAGTTCTCAATTCCTAAAGCAGTGAAAACAGAATAACAAGCCACAAGGCGCACATCCACTCTCCTATTCAAAGGACATGAAAAGGTCCAAAACGCTGCTTTGTGATTAGTGCACCAGAAAACCCACTGCTAGTTCCCTTCAGTTAATTAGTTAGTAAATTTTCATTATGAAATGACACATATTATATTCAATACAAATGGTAATACTTTGAAAAAGAACTATAAAAAAGCAAATTAATTACAAAATATATTTGTATAGACACTGTAACTGACAGTAGAAACAGATGCCATCAGAATGTCTGATCAGTATAAAAATGGCTCAGTGTTGCTGTTACAACAACAAAAAAGACTATGGCCAAAGTTCACAGTCCACATTAATACCACTTTTCTTAGTTATACTTATGCAGCTATTTAAAAAATATTGTATTATGGGCATAGTTAAGTTTAAGGTAAAGATCCTATTTTAGACATTCAGGCAAAATGTTGAGAAAATAATTTAATATGTTCACAAAATATCTTACTGATTTTACAGATAGGAATATATCTTGTCATTCTAGAAACAACTGGAAGTAAATACAGCTATAGTTTTTATCTTTCTATGTATCTATTTTGAAGACTACCTCTGAGAAATGTTGATTTAATATAGTTGAAAATAGGAACAACCTGCCTGACATTTGGCTTTTCAAATACAACAGTAAGTTTCTCAATAACAACATTAATAACATTATTACTTGGACTCACTTGATAAAATTCATAAAAATTTTATCAATTATCTCGTCTACTCCTGAATTTTTTAAGATTTTATTTATTTATTTGACAGACAGAGAGCACAAGCAGGGGGAGGAGCAGGCAGCAGGGAGCCCAACATAGGGCTCTAGATCCCAGGACCCCAGGATCATGACCTGAACCAAAGGCAGACGCTTAAACACTGAGCCACCCAGGCACCCCTGAATTTTTTTAAATAAGAAGTATGCTCTGTATTTAGCATCCAGGCATAAAGGGCATCAGTACCATTTAAAAAAACCTTTCAGGCCTCTAAAAAGGGAAAAAGGATAGACCCAGATCAGTTCTCATGTTCCACACTACTTACTGACCTTGCTTCTCTTACAGTATTCTTATCACTTCTAGCTCCATCAGTAGCCTACGTCATAACACCTCATTCCTTCCAGAGAAGCACTTAGCACTTCACAAAATTTTCTCAACAGTTTTCCAAGCACACAAAATTGTAGTTAAACTTCTTGTCAGTTATGATCAGGAAGTTCTTTCTTTTTCCAAGATTTGTTATTAACCATGCCAGTTATGCTTGGGGGCTGCGGTGGGGAGGGTGAGGGAGGCAAGAAGAAGGAGAGAAGAATGCACACTACTGGTTTTGTCAAAATATCCCGGTAAAACCATAATCAACTATTTATCTCTGTAATATAAAACATTCAACACATAAGTAATATAAGCTACTATATTCCTGAAATGCCTTTTCTGTTTAATAAGGAACCATGTTAAATTCCTACATTTTAACAAAAAAAGAAATACTAAAAAGCAATTTTCTAGAAGATAAGGCACAACTTTTTTTTTTCCTAAACTGAAGAACATCAGTGAGTTATGCCTATTTGCCAAAGTGGAATTCAAGTCTTTCTTGTAACTGTTCATATAGATTACCCGAAATGCCCTTGCATTAACAAAATGCTTCTGCTGCTCCTGTTTCCTTGACCTTTCACCCTAGCACACGGTACTTACAAATTGTCAGGGGACAAGTCTAACGATTTTAGGCTATAACCTAACAAAATCTTTATTTAAAACCTAAATCGTACCTCAATGTAAGATACTATGTTTTTCTAATAGGAATTTGTAAGTTTTGATTCTGTTAAGTGTCTAAATTAAGTTAAATTAGGCTTTCTTTCCATTCTCCCACAACTACTGGTACATATTTGGACTACTGAAAATTGACTGTTTTAAGGCACTGCAAGAACTAAGTTTTATGTTAAGAATGTGTTTCTTGTGAATCTCCAACTCGTAGAAATTAATCTGATTCCACAAAAGAAAAAAGTTTTATTATTTCATTTCACTGCAGAAAAACAAAGCCTTCAAAAGCAGCCTACACAGCTAACAACCATTTAAAAAGTCATCCAGAGAATGGAAATTAAATCTGTACTTAGCAGGGAGTCACAACTAAGGTCTGAGGACGAAGATCCTGTTTATCCTAATTTTAGTGGGGAGTAAACAGAACAGATTGAGGCAATTTTTAACTTCCTTTCTAGAGCTACTCTCTAATCCACCTGCCCGCAAGGTGGCTGAAGGGACTAACAGCTGGCATTGGCTTGTTTGGTTAGACCTGGAACCTCTGGACTAACCATTAAGCATCAATAAATCTTAAAAGAGAACAAGGAAAATCATATTTATATCCTAATGTATTTAAACCTATGTCCCCTGAGTCACAAAATGTCCTTTTTTGCCAACAAAAAGGAAGAAAATGATGTAAGAGTTGGTCTGGAATCTCACTAGCTTCATCTACTTGAGTGAGTACCTTCAATTCCTGGGACCTTAGTTTTCCATCCATAAAAGGATTTCAGCCAAACCAGTTTCACCAACAGGTAACATGTGACACACCAAGTTCCTGAGGCAGTCTCTAAAAAATGACTCCATGGCCAAGTAAGTTCAAGAAATGCTGCATATTACTGCTACCTCACCTCCCCTTCCTCATCCTAGAGAATTATAAGGTATACTGATAAATTAAAGGCTTTGAGAACTCCTGCTGCTAAAAACAAAAACCCTACGAGATGAGTAAGTTCTGGGGATCGAAAGCACAGCACTGTGATCATATGTAATAACACTGTAATATATACTGAAAGTTGCTAAAAAAAAAAAAAAAAGATCTTTTTTTTTTTTAAGTTTTTTTTTTTTTATTCGACAGAGATAGAGACAGCCAGCGAGAGAGGGAACACAAGCAGGGGGAGTGGGAGAGGAAGAAGCAGGCTCATAGCAGAGGAGCCTGATGTGGGGCTCGATCCCATAACGCCGGGATCACGCCCTGAGCCGAAGGCAGACGCTTAACTGCTGTGCCACCCAGGCGCCCCCCAAAAAAGTAGATCTTAAGTGTTTTCATGACAAGGGAGAAATGGTAACTATGTGATATGATCAAGGTATTAACTAACACTATGGTGCTAATCACTGCAATACATGTGTATCAAATCAGCATGTTGTAGACCTCATACAATCCTCTATGCCAACTGTATCTCAATAAAGTTAGAAAAACAAAAAACTCTTTGACTTTATTTAATCTAGAGCCTTCCAAAGTTACATGACCAGAAAATTCTGGTTTTTTGGTTTGTTTTTAATTTCACATAACATTTATTAACATTCTATAGAATAATCTACAAAACTCATTCTGGGAAACACTGCCAGCTCTGATTCAGTTTCCCCAATCTGTATTTAATAAAAATGCTAACTGAAAATACTCCATATAGCTGTTTACAGTATGAAAAATCTAAAACAAACTGTCAGTGA
Source organism: Ailuropoda melanoleuca (assembly GCF_002007445.2). Lineage (NCBI taxonomy): Eukaryota > Metazoa > Chordata > Mammalia > Carnivora > Ursidae > Ailuropoda > Ailuropoda melanoleuca. Next base: position 120,201,768 of record NC_048223.1, read on the forward strand.
ATTACTGGCCCATTTTCCCCCCTTTTAAGAGTTATGGTTCCTATCCCAAATCATCCCTCCCAGTAGAGGATTTAGCACTTCAGACTGGTGAATGGCTAATGCTCAAGCCAACACCATGGAAGGAACTATAATAAAATGCCTCTTGGAAGAGTCTACTACCCTCCCAGAATCACAAGAGCCCCTAACACTAACACATGGAGCTTCCCAGGCTCTGCTGTGTGCGGAGTCCGGACGGCTAGTGCACGTCCTAATGAGTACGCTCCTTCGATGCGTGCTCCTCTCCTGCTTGCCATTCTCTCCCCAATTTCTGAGAACAATCGAGATTTGGGCAATAACTAAGTCATTCCTCACCACCTAACTCACTGCACGTATTCACTATAATGATAGCTGTAGGTCTTATAAAGTAGTGACTTTGAATCTATTAACACAAATAGCATATATCTGAACTTATTAAAAATTCATTTATTTATTATTTACTACTTCCAACTATGGTGCTTCTGTTTCTAAAACTAAATGGTTAAGATTGCAAGATGGGGGCGCCTGGGTGGCACAGTGGTTAAGCGTCTGCCTTTGGCTCAGGGCGTGATCCTGGCGTTATGGGATCGAGCCCCACATCAGGCTCCTCCACTATGAGCCTGCTTCTTCCTCTCCCACTCCCCCTGCTTGTGTTCCCTTTCTCGCTGGCTGTCTCTATCTCCGTTGAATGAATAAATAAAATCTTTAATAAAAAAAAAAAAAGATTGCAAGATGAATCCATAATCCAGATAAGAATATAATTCTACAGATTGAAGAGCTCAAGGAGAACGGAATTCAAAAGAATTTCGTTGTTTTGCAAAATTACCAGCCCCAAACAAAATCACCACAGAGTTCATATCAAAGGGCAAAGAAAAGGAAGTTCTTGGCAAAGTCACCAAAATGAACACCCATGAAAAAAAGACTCATGTATTGGTGACATCATGTGCTGAGTCCAGAATCATTTGCTTCTCTAATAGAAGAATCTTTAGGGCGAAAAAAAAGAAGAATCTTTTGGGGGCGCCTGGGTGGCTCCGTCAGTTAAGCACCTGCCTTCAGCTCAGATCATGATCTCAGGGTCCTGGGATCAAGCCCTACACTGGGCTCCCTGCTCAGTGGGGAGCCTGCTTCTCCCTCTCCCGCTCCCCCTGCTTATGCTCTCTCTCTTATTCTGTCAAATAAATAAAATCTTAAAAATAAAACATTTTAAGAAATAAAATAAATTATTTCCATACTTACGAGATATTTTAATATTTTGTGCTAGTGCTTAATTTAAATGTTGTAAACAAGCTTGTCTTTAGGTTATTAGGTCTTGTGGCAAAATGATTCATTCATTTATTTATTTGACAGAGAGAGAGAGAGTGCAAGCAGGGGGAGCGGTGGAGGGAGAAGCAGACTCCCCACTGAGCAGGGAGCCCGATGTGGGGCTTGATTTGAGGACCCTGAGATCACGACCTGAGCCAAAGGCAAATGCCTAACTGACTGAGCCACCCAGGCGCCCCAGAAGTGTGGAAATAATTTAAAAGTGTGTTTACGAGGAAAAGAACCTTAGGATTTTTTTTTTAATTGATGTTGGGACTCAAATTTTTTATAATAAGAAAAATCTTGAAACCTGTTGCTCTCTTCATCTATACACTGAGCGGGGATGCGTCAAAACTGAAGCTTTAAAATTGCATTCTTCTAACTGTAAACTTTTCTTCAGTACTGAATACAGGTATTTGCAGAATGGGAAAAAATTTTTAAAATATACATAGATGTGAAAGGACCCCTATCCACAGAATATAGAAAACTCTTAGAAATCAATAAGGAGAAAATACGTGAGAGCCTAATTTTTTAAAGGTGAGACAGATTGTTAAACAGGCACTTTCCAAAGATGAGGATATTCAAACGGCTCATACGTTCATGAAAAGGTGCTCGACAAAAGGCAAATTAAAACCTGGATATAATACCGCTAAATATACCCACCATGTCATACAAAACCAAGTGTTGGTGAGGATGTGAGGCAATGAGAATTCTCATAAGGTACAACCACTATGAGAAATGCAAAGTATTCACAAAAGCTAAGATATTTTTACCCTATAATTGAGGAATTTAATTCCTAAGTGTATACCCAAGAGAAATGAGTGTCGTGTCCATCAAAAGACAGGTACAAGAATGTTCATAGCAACTTTATTCGTAATAGCCCCAAACTGGAAACCATCTGCATGCCCATCAGCAGGAGAGTAGACTAACTGTCCGGTATCCGCACAATGGAAGACTACACAGGACTGAAAGAAAACTGCTCTTGTACGCAGCGTACGTGACTCTCACAACAGAGCACTGAGTAAAAAGAGGACACAGAGGAGTATATATTGCATGATTACATTTATAGGAAGCTCAAGACATGCAAATCTAATCTTATAGTCAGAAGAGTAGCTGCCTCCAGATGAGAGCATACTGACTAGAAAAGGAGCCTTCTGGCATGCTGAAAATGTTCTTCCTTGATCTGAGTGTTGATTAAGGGGCATAAACAAATGCAAAATTTCAATAAGCTGCAAGCCTAAGATTTGTGAGCTTTGCTGTATATAAATATAAAAATTAATTTCAAGAAAGAAAATATAAAGAAAAAACTACGGAGACCCTCCTGTGAATTTTTCCTAAAAATTATTTAAGCCACAGAATTTTACAGTTAAAAGAAATCTTGATTATGTAGTCCAGCTCTTCTAGCTTACATATGGATAAACTGAGGCCCACATGTGTTACATTTGATAGTCAGCAGCAAAACTAGCGTTAGAACCTAGAAGCCTTTCTAGGTTCTCACTTTCTCTAAATTAAACCAAGGACTCAACACCGCCACGAATCAGAACTCACACAAAAGGCTGTAACACCCAGAGATACCAAATCTCAGTGTTATAAAACAACACTAAAATATGGTGCTAAACAGATGTTCAGGTAACAAGGAAACAAAGCAATTAACAAGTCTACAACAGAATGCATGTTTATGATAATGACAAATTCAGCCAACAAATGGCAAAAAGGCAGGATTTTAAAAACATTTTCACAAGCAACATAAATGAGAAAGACATCCCATGTCCCATTTCCCAGCCTCACCAGTGTCTCTGCCCTTATGTGAGCACGTCCTGTCTCTCCCGTGGACCTGAAATGTACCTCCCGATGACACATGCAGGCACATGCTCTTCATCCAGGTGTCTGCCAAGGAGCCCCTCCCCTCAGAGCCTCTTCCCAACGTCCTTCCTTAACTGTCACCACCGCCACTCTCTATCCCTCACCTTTTCTTCATCAACTGTGAGCACATATTACTCTGACACCATACTGCATACTTTTTAATTTTCCTCACTGGTGTATAATCCGAGGGCAAGAAATTTTCTGCTTGTTCACTATGCTGTATCCGTGGAGTCCAAAATAATGCCTGGCACGCAGTAGGGACTCAATATTTGCGCTTAAATGCCTACATGCATTCATTCATGACTTGAATTAATCAAATCATAAACGAATAAATGAATATTCATATTCTTTCCTTTCCCCCTATGCTTCTTCAAGGCCCCTGGCTACTTTGTAGAATTGGGTCACACCTGGTAAAGGTGAGATGCCATAACCAGAGAGAAGCGGTCACCAGTAACCAGAACGGCTATCACTGAAGAAAACACCTGTGCCTTTCTCCTCTGCTCTTCTCAGAAATGCCAGTGTCCTCCAGAAACACCTTTAATCTTCTGCAGAGAAACTTCCAGTAAATATTTTTGAGGAGCAACTACTCAAGAGACTGAGGACAAAACCAGGTATCATTAAATGACACTAAGTTGGGCAAAAGAATTCAAACTGACCTTGAAAAAACTGGGTGTCTTTCAAAAATCTGAATGACCTGAATTAAGGATAAGCAGAAAATATAAAGCCTAGAAATAAAAATTAGCAGGAAACCACAATCAAGAAAAAATTTATTTTAAAAGCCCTCTGGTCAAAATACTAAGAAATAAATGTATTATCAGTAATTTAATTATTACTAAAAACTAATACTTGATCTTACTAACATATTAATAATGGTTATAGATACTGCTTGCACACTTATCAAATCAACTGATTTCAAGCAAGATCAAATATCTCCACATCATACCAAGTACATGTATTTCCAATAATTTTTTTAAAGATTTATTTATTTATTTGAGAAAGAGAGAGAGGGAGAGAGTCGGGGGAGGGACAGAGGGAAAGGGAGAGAAGTAGACACCCCGCTCAGCAAGGACTGCCCGACATGGGGCTCGATCCCATGACCCAGAGATCATGACCTGAGTTGAAATCAAGAGTCAGATGCTCAACTGACTGAGCCACCCAGGCTCAGTTATCATTAATACAAAAATTATTTCCAATAATTTTATTTTATTTTTTTTTAAAGATTTTATTTATTTATTCGACAGAGACAGAGACAGCCAGCGAGAGAGGGAACACAAGCAGGGGGAGTGGGAGAGGAAGAAGCAGGCTCATAGCAGAGGAGCCTGATGTGGGGCTCGATCCCATAACGCCGGGATCACGCCCTGAGCCGAAGGCAGACGCCCAACCGCTGTGCCACCCAGGCGCCCCTCCAATAATTTTAAATATTATTAACATTTTAACATTTTTAACATTAATGCAAACCTATGTAAGGATGTTTATTAAAGTATTTTAAAAGCCATTTTATTTGTTAAATAAAATGAGCAAAGGACCATGTCTTACTCATGTATGTATCCCCAGGACCTACCACAGTGACTGGAACATGCTAAGAATTCAATGTTTGTATGACTGGTTGAATAGAAAAATCACCCTCCTCCACAGCTAAGAAAGGAACATGAAGCAATTCTAAATATAAAATTTTGAGCTATTTCTAGAATGACAAACAGAAAAACATATATATATATACACACACATATAGCAATATTTACAGACCTACACAAATATAGCCCCTATTTCCCTTAAAGACAGAATTGTGCTCTGGATAAATAATCACATATATAATACATATATATATATATATATATATATTTTTACCTTTACAACTAACTACTGACCAGAATAAAATCAACTACTTTTTAATCACGCAAGCAGTTACCTAAAATTATCCGGCATATCAAATGAATTACCACAGAAAAACACAAACTTCCCTTGTTTAGACTAGTTATCAATAGGCAGTATTGTTCACTTGTCAAGTCACTACCAGGAGGTCATAAAACTTGAGGCTGCACAGATTTAATGGCAAAAGCAGAGCTAAGGCACAAGAGCCAAAGACAAATGGTGCTCACGACAAGATTATTCCTACCACCTGAGTTTTGCACTCACTAAAATGTGCTTAACTCACTGTAGGTAAATTTCTCAACACTCTCTTTTAGGAAATTCAAAACAGCTTTTACTTATTATGGAAGAACAACTGTCACGAGCTTTTGACATCATTTGAATTCTCCTTTTGCTTCAGACACAAGTTTCAAGAACACTATTTTCTCTCTGAGTAGTTTTCCATTTGGCAACAAGTCAGCTCTCCCTCCAGCTATTTCTCAAGAACAGGCAACTCAGCCACTCATGCACTCAGTGTGTGCTCACTGGGCATCTACTCCATTCCAGACACTCTGCTGGGCATTGTCTATTTCCTCTGATTCTGGCACCATATTTTTATGAGTAGGTACAACAGCAAAAAGTATGCTATAGATCATGGTAGACTAATGAGCTAATTTTTCAAAAGGAGAGATGTACTCTAAGAGTAAGCAAGAATCTCTATCACAAGAGTTAAAGAAAAAAAAAGCAGAAGCATTCATAGTTCCTTTGTCTCCCATTCTAAGTAAAGCAATTAAGAAATACATGTACAAATCTTCACCAACTAATCCCTTTTATAAGTTTTATGTGGTATCATGGGATTTTAAAGACTCAAATTACATATCGATGAACCAAACTGGTTTTGAATATTACTTTTTTCCTTTGAAAGAACCAATTCTAATTTAATATTAAAATTTCAAACATATGTGATCTTTTGATTCCAACAAATATTTGAATTACAATGGAAAAAGAAAACTATAATTTCATTTGCAAATGCTGGCAGGATGGGACAGAAGTATCCTTTATTTGCCCTTGACCTCAGTATTCTCTGAGGAATCCTCACGGCTTATGATCATCTGCATTCTAGCAACCAAAGTTTAGTCAATGATTATTTAACCAAGCACCTTTACCTTTATTTAATCCTCATGACAAACTCCGCTGTACTATTTCCCCCCATGTTTACAAATGAGGAACCTGAAATAAATAAAGCAGAGGAAATCAGAAACTTGCTCAAAGCCACACAGACACAGGTAGTAAGTGCACAAGCTAAGATATGTTTTGCTTTACTGCTCTCTTCTTTAACAGTATAGGAAACAAACAGTACGCAAAAATAGTACAGTGGGGTTTGTCATGAGGATTAAATGAAGGTACAGGAGCTTGGTTAAGTAATCATTGCCTAAACTTTGGTTGCTAGAATGCAGATGATCATAAACCATGAGGAATCCTCAGAGAATACTGAGGTCAAGGGCAAATAAAGCAGGAATGCAGAGTCAGGTTAATCAAGAATCAACATCCGGGGAGCCTGGGTAGCTCAGCTGGTTAGGCCTCCGACTCTTGGTTTCAGCTCAGGTGGTGATCTCATGGGTCACAGGATCAAGCCCTGCCTTGGGCTCTCAGCTCAGCAAGGAGTCTGCTTGAAGAGTCTCTCCCTCTGCCCCTCTGCCCACACACGCAAGTCATCTCTCTCTCTCAAGTAAATGTTAAAAAAAAAAACAAACATCCATTTCATGCCAAACACTCCCATTGACAGCCTAACATTCCATGTCATCGTCCTACCCCTCAGCTTTCAGAAAACAATGTAAGCATGTATATATTAACTATGAGAGTTACTGTTATCCTTACATAACTAGCAGTCAGTTATCAAGCTACTCCAGAATTTCAGATATTGAAACTAAAGACAAAACCCCAGAAGGGCACAATAAAGGTTAAAATGAGGATGCAAAACAGAATGCTTATGTCCCCAACTCAGAAAAATCTCTTAAGCTCCTTTTCGCATTTTCCTCCCGGACCACTACTTTACTAACAATAAACTTGCCGATCTAGTTTCCAAGCCAATAATTAATATTTCCACTCCTCCCTTACACCAGCTCTACTTTTCCTTAATACTTAACCCCTGCTAACCTACTATATAACGTACTAATGTATTATGCTTATTGTTTAAATGATTATCTCTGACCACCCACCCCCACCTCTGAATGTGAGCTCCACAAGAGCAAGGGATTTTTATGGGAATTATTCACTCATCTGCTAACTGCACCAAGGGCCTCTGGAAGAGAACCTGGCACGCAGTGAGTGCTCAATAAATATTTTAACAAAACATTAAGAAACCACAAATTAGAAAGAAAAAGAATGTTGAAACTAGACAAACTAATACAGTCAACAACTGACATGGAAAAAAAGAAAGGAAAAAAGATTAAAATAGAGAAACACTTTAGAGAAAAAAGGAATCATCTGAGGGCACGTGCCATAGTGCAATACGCAAGAACAGAACATTCCTGAGGGACTAGGAGCGCCATTATCAACAGCGAGTCTGCACGCATTCTGTGTGAGAAGGCACCAAGAGCACCATACACTTGGCAGAGGTTGTCATTTTAAATGATCAGAGTACATAAAACCTTAGCAACAAAAATGTTCTAATTATTAGAAAATCTGCTCGTGCTGAACGTTTCACTCACTGATGTCAGGTATTCTATATTAATTACTTAGGCCCGCTTTCACTTTTTTGTGTGTGAGCACCGTGGTCCAGCATAAAAAAGATGGAAATCTGCAGACATTGCTCTGCCACTAACTACCATGTTATCTTGGACAACCTACTTTAATTCTCTAAATAGGAGAATTTACTCTACACAATCGCTAAGGTCCTTTCATCTCTAATGTCATACAATGCTGTGATTTTATAACCTGAGACAAGTTTTAGATATTATTGGCAAAAGAAACTTTAAGGAAAAATGTTCCTTTCTTTTTTTGAAAGATTTATTTATTTTAGAGGGAGAGAGCAAGAGAGACAGAGTGCGGGAGAGAAGGGCAGACGGAGAGGAGGAGGGAGAGAAAATCTCAAGCGAATTCCCTACTGAGTGCGGATCCTGCTGCAAAGCTCAATCCCAGGGCCTTGAGACCAGGATCTGAGCCGAAACCAAGAGTCCGACGCTTAACTGACTGAGCCACCCAGGCGCTGCTTAAGGGAAAATGTTCTTAGTGTAGCTGTAACTCCACCTCTTTGCATCTCCCCCCAAATTAACATTATGCTGGGGATATAATCGTGCTTCTGTTCTAATATATTTAGGTAAGTGATTCAAAAGCTTTAGTAATTTCACAACTATTAGTGACAAATGTCTTGAAACAAACCTAAGACATACTACAATACAAAATCCCTTGACTTGGGGGCTGTTCATAAAAAGTGGCTTTTTTGATTGATTGTACAAATAACCGTCTAAGCCTTCTACTTTATTCAAGCAAGTTATCCCTGGCCTTAAAAATAAATAACAAATATTTCAAAATGCTGACAACTTGCCATCATTCAAATTCTGTTTTTAGAGAGAGAGTGAGAGTGCAACAGCGTGCGTGTGCAGAGAGAGGAGCAAAGGGAGAGGGAGAGAGAGTCTTAGGCAGACTCTGAGCTGAGTGCAAAGCCCAATGCGGGGCTTATATAACAGTTATTTATAAAATAGTACGTGCCTATACACGATTGTCTGATTTCTCTACATAATTGAAGAAAACTGTTAGTCTGATACAACGAATACTTTTCTAAACATAAGTCATTATTTTCATACAGAGAAAAACTATTAAGAGAAAAATGATTAATGGCTTCTTTCCAGAAAATATTTAATTCTTTAAGAAGCAAAGACTCATTTATAATGATCATATTCAATGCCTTAATGCAAATTACTTCTAACAATGGCAAAAGGGAAGCACTTACCCTAACTTCACAGGCTGTGAGCACACAGCTTACACAGCTGGCTCAGGGACAGAGCCGAGCTAGGATGGAGGAGCGAGCCTGTTCTAGAACTAGACCGCCACCTGGTGGCGGAAGTGAGAAAACAAGCCAGTGTTGTACCACTTCCTTTCACTACTCCATGGGGTCAGCATGGACCCATCCAACCCTCTCCCCTTTTCTATACCACACTGTTGAATCATATATGCCTGAACAGAAGATAACTTTCCCCCAAATAAGTATCCTTCAGAGGAGGTCTCCTTATAGTTGAGATTCTGAACTAATTTAGAAAACTGCTTTCTGGGAAAGCAGAGTAGTTTGAACTAACCTCAGTCATAAGTTCTAAATCAATACAAGACCACCTGACGGAATCAGCAAACAAAAAAAGGTATTTATAGGTAAAAGGGCATAATATCAGGGGCCTGTTTTTGGAAAACCCAACAAACAACAAGTGGCAAGGGGAATAAGGCTGTGCTGACAACGCTGGAAGTCCAGTGGTGGACACACAGCGGTTCACCATACTGTCTTTATCCTATGAATGCTTGACATTTTCAATTTTTTTTTAAAGATTTTATTAATTTATTTGACAGAGACAGAGACAGCCAGCGAGAGAGGGAACACAAGCAAGGGGAGTGGGAGAGGAAGAAGCAGGCTCATAGCAGAGGAGCCTGATGTGGGGCTCGATCCCATAACGCCAGGATCACGCCCTGAGCTGAAGGCAGACGCTTAACCGCTGTGCCACCCAGGCGCCCCCGACATTTTCAATTTTAAAATGTTTTAAGGGGCGCCTGGGTGGCTCAGTCGTTAAGCGTCTGCCTTCGGCTCAGGGAGTGATCCCAGGATGCTGGGATCGAGCCCTGCATCAGGCTCCCTGCTCCACTGGGAATGCTGGGAGCCTGCTTCTTCCTCTCCCACTCCCCCTGCTTGTGTTCCCTCTCTCGCTGGCTGTGTCTCTCTCTCTCTCTGTCAAATAAATAAATAAAATATTTTTAAAAATAAAAAAATAAAATGTTTTAAAAATAAAAATACATCATTCAGATTTACTTATTAATCTTAGGGACATGTCTTTCACGTAATATGTGAACTTCTTTCCAAAAAAAAAGCCTCTTAAGCCTAAAACTTAAAACCAATTAGTCATTTTTTTTAAAGTCTTTTAAAGATTTCCTTAAAAAACAATAATTGGTAACACTGTGAATGTCCTGATTATCACAACCAAATAGAGAAAAACTCTCCCGATGTTATTCACTTGGGTACTTATGGCCCAGCATAACATATCCACTCATTTCATCCACGGATTCAGCGTGCTGTGTTGTAAACAATCTGTGAACAGAAGCGAAGATGATGTGCTGTGTAATCTATGCCAAGAGCGCTCTCATGCTGACAAAGACACCTAGCAGGTGAGAAACTATTCTTAATAACTATTGTTACTAACTTGTAAATGTGTGACATAGAGGGAGGAACGAAGGGGCGCCTCGGTGGCACAGTTAAGCCACTGACTTGTGGTTTCGGCTCAGGTCATGATCTCAGGGTCGTGAGCTCAAGCCCCGCATTGGGCTTTGCACTCAGCGCAGAGTCTGCCTAAGACTCTCTCTCCCACTCCCTTTGCTCCTCTCTCTGCACACGCACGCTGTTGCACTCTCACTCTCTCTCTAAAAATAAATATAAAAAAAAAAATGAAAACATAGAACAGGGGTGAAGCCTGAGAACCCTACTTTGTTTAATCACAGAATGGTATGCTCACGGAAGGAAATACTTTTGTGATATAGATCTTTAACAGGAATTTACTAAAAGCAGTAATAAACTGTAAACAACAAAGCCAGAAACAAACAGTTCAGGAAGGGTTCTAATCAATACCATGGAAGGAGACTAAAGTCAGAGAAATCACAATCCACGGGCAACAGCTCCCCAATCCCTTACTTCAGCCCCAGGGACTGCAGGCAATGAAGAGGGGTGCACAACGATGCCACCAGAAGGCCCTTTCTGCTTGACACCAGGTGTACATGACCACACAGTGACTTATAAGCAAATCCCTCAAGCCAGGCTTACTTTCTATCCTCCCTAACTCTACCTCAGGTAAAGACTCGACCTCACCAAAGGAAATTAAAAAAAAAAAAAAAAAAAAGGGAAGGGTAGGAATACATATTTCTCTTAAAATTTAAACAAAAAATTTTTTTTAATTCTATAACAATGCAACTACGAGATTGTGTACACATACATACAGATACATACACACACAAAGTCACGTTTATTCCACGATGAGGGGAAAGGGCAAAGTATAAACCTACCTGTTGAGCGCAAACAGAACACTTTATATGGACCAATTAGAACAGATCTAATTTCTTGCTGCTTAAATATTTTATTAAGGCAAGAACCTGGATTCAGTCACTAAATCTATCAGAGCAGATTCATATTCCTACCGAGAAAAAAGTTACGAGTCTTTCAAGATGCTGTTTGTTAGAAAGATAACTTTGAAACCTCAGAATTGACACTGTTGAGAATTTTCCTAGTTACTCAGGACAATCAAGTGATGTCATTTCTGTCATGCACTCGACTGCTCAGTCCCGTTCACCTTCCTGTTGCCAGGAGCATCAGTCTGCCGCTTGCTTCCCGAAACTGTTACGAAGTACAAATGCCAAACACAATTCTCTCTAAACATTCCAGCCTATGATCGTAGAGGCTAAACAAAATAAGACACCTCCTCTAACATCTTTCCAATACTTTAAAAATTAAGCAGGGATACGTTTCTCAGCCACTGTCAAAACACCAAGTCTGGTACCACACTCTGTAGGGTATGAGGCGGAGCAAGGCCCCCCTCTAAACTGGAGTGCACAAGGGTGCAGCATCTGGGAAGGGAACTGGGCAAAGTCTAGCAACCTTATATGAGCTTTTGCCCTCTGATGCACCCTGTGAAATCAACCATAAAAGTATACCTCTACGCACACATAATGACAAAATTATACCACCTGTAGCAGCACAAAATTAGACATAACCTAGGGACACCTGGTGGCTCAGTCAGTTGAGCGTCTGACTGGTGATTCTCGCTCGGGTCATGATCTCATGGGTCCTGGGACTGAGCCCCATGTTGGGCTCTGCACTCAGAGCGGGGAGTCTGCTTGAGATTCTCTCTCTGCCCCTCCCCCCACTCACACGCTCTCCGTCTCTAAAAATAAATAAATCTTAAAAAAAAAAAAAAAGGAGGGGCGCCTAGGTAGCGCAGTCGTTAAGCATCTGCCTTCAGCTCAGGGAGTGATCCCAGCGTTCCGGGATCGAGTCCCACATAGGGCTCCTCCGCTGGGAGCCTGCTTCTTCCTCTCCCACTCCCCTGCTGTGTTCCCTCTCTGGCTGGCTGTCTCTCTGTCACATAAATAAATAAAATCTTTTAAAAAAAAAAAAGGAAATAACCCAAACGTCCATTAGCAAGAGACTGCTTCAATAAACTACAGCACATCCTTTCACAAAACAGCATGTAGCTGAAATAACAAAGACTTAGAGCTCTCTATGAGATGCTAGGACTGTGACCTTGGATTTGCTTTTAGGGAAAAAAGAAAGGTGCTTCAAAGTGTACGCAGGATGTTTTTCTTGGTGAAAAGGAGGAAAAATAAGAGTATTCATTATGTATTTGTTTATTTTTGCAAAACCAAACAAAAGACCAGAAGGATAAACCAGAAACTCATCAAAATGGTTATTACTGGAGGGCACGGAAGAGGCTGGAGATGTGGAAAGAAGACTTCTCTGAGTGGATCTCTTTGGGTGACTCTGGAACCACATAAATGCATCGCCTATTAAAAAACTAAAATTAAGAAGTAAACTCCCACATTCAAAACAAACTGAAATAAATGAACATAAATCAATCTGGTATCATAACCACTTAAGAGAATAAAATTATTCCATGTGACTTCTCAACACAGTATTCTGATGGAACATCTGAATGGGATTATGTCCTAGAGACAAAAAACAATCACAAAAGAATCATACACTGCACTTACCAGCTGTCATTAGTACTATTATTGATACTGAAATGCTAAATCTACTGTATGCGCACCATAATGCAAAACAAGTTCATAAATATGCTCACGTAATCAAGAAACACAAAAAAGAGAAACAAACAGGAAATCAGAAAAGATAACACCACATGTTAAATTTGAATTGGAGATATCAACATAAATTCATACTACCTAATTGTTCGTGGTCTCTAAATTCAATCTTCATTAAAAGGAATCAAGGCTTCTTGGAAAAATGGCTGCCAGGTTCCAAGACTGGGTTGGGAAATGGGCAAGATGAGACTGGAGTATGTTTCTGTTCTAGAAAGCAGGAAGGCTCTCAATACTAAGAGGAGCCTATCAGAGGACAGAGGAGATATCTTGATGGAGTGTGCACTGAGCAAACTTGGGACAGTTTGAGCATCAAAAAGAATAATGACTGTGACTACAAAGTACTGAATAAAAAAATATCCAGAAGTTTTGCGGGGGGGGGGAGGGAAACTAATTTGTCACCAGCTCCTTCCTCTAAAATTTGTAATTAAGGTGAGAGAATTCAGCATTTACCTTGCCTTCTTAGGAAAAACTACAGGTTATCCTCGGTTGATTAGGAAAATCTCCTCCAGCCTTGTTAACCAAGAATGGCTATTAGTACACGTATTAAAAGAGAAAAAGGAAAGCTAAACAAATCCCTATTCGACAACCAACAGTGAAATGATGGATCCAAAGATCAGCAACGGACACTATTACCTAAAAGGTTGTTGCAGAAAGGGCATTCATCTGTGCTGAAATACCTCTCTACAGATTCCCTGCTAATCACAAAGAGGACATCTGGAGGTCACCACCTTAACACGGTGTTCAAAATTAGCACCATCAACACCAAGACAACCCATCATTATGTATCTTCTGACATAATATGATGTACACAAAATTGCCTAATGAAGTACACACGCCAAAATCGTTTAACCTGAATCTAGTCAAGATTTAGACTTAATTTTCAGTCTACAGGGGATTGGACCCACAAAGGAATAACTTAAATTAGACCAGGAGGAAAGATTCAAATAAATACAGAATCTGGGACATTCTACAAGACAATGGCCTGCAATTTTCAAAAGCCAATGCCATGTACTGCCACAGTAATGAACATAACTAGCACCCAATTTAGGCACAGAAATATGACGCTCCACTAAAAGGAACCGGAACTCCTTGGAGAAAAGGTGGATCCCAAATCTGGAAGGAAAAGCTACAACATGAGTCTAGAATGTCTTGTCGTGCCAGATAAAAGAAAATTCTTGACTAACAGGGTCGTAGCATAAAGTCATAGGAGCTTGCTTGAGGGAAATCCTAGTGGCCAAATCTGGGACAATTTAAAGCATTAAAAAAAATTATGGCAATGGATTATAATATTTCAAAAGTTTTTTAAATCCATAAGCCCACAGAGATACCAAAAGGAAAAAAGATGGTGGGTGGGAGTGAATGGAGAGAAAATGTTCTTCTTTACAGTAAATATGCAATTTTAGGTCATAAACGAGGTCATAGGGGTACATGGGTGGCTCAGTCAGTTAAGCGTGTGCCTTAAGCTCAGGTCATGATCTCAGGGTCCCGGGACTAGAGCCCCAATCAGGCTCTCTGCTCAGCGGGGAGCCAGTTTCTCCCTCTCCCTCTGCCTGCCACTCGCCCTACTTGTGCTCTCTCTGTCAAATAAATTAAGTAAATTAAATAAAAATAAACGAGGTCATAAAAGAATGTAATTCAATTTGATAAATCACCATTCTGTGGCCTCTCCCACCTTTCCATAACTGATTCAGGCAAGGAACATCAAAGGACATTAAAACGACTGGCTGATAACACTGTTGGGAAAGAGGTTATTCAAAACATCTCAAAAACATCATCCCACGGATTACTTTAAGGTATCTCGTGCTTTACAATAGAAAGATCTAATTACGAAGGTAAAAATGTCACTCAACAATAAAGAGATCTGGGGGTGCCTGGGTGGCTCAGTTGGTTGAGCATCCAGCTCTTGATTTCAGCTCAGGTCATGATCTCAGGGCTACACACTGAGCTGAAGCCTGCTTGGGATTCCCTCGCTCCCTCTGCCCCCCTCCTCCCTACTCACTTGTGCACATGCTCTCTCTCAAAAAAAAAAAAAAAACCCCACCTAGATTGGATACTAATTTTTTTAAAAATGGGAAAATAAATAAATATAGGGCTAGATATTACATGACATTTGTAAATCATTATTAGTTTTCTTCTGTGTGATAATGACATCGCATTTTGAATAAGTACATCTTACTTTTCAGAGATGCATGCTGAAGAACTTAGGAGTAAAATGTCATGTGTACAATGAAAGTTAAAATGACTCTCACACACAGAAAAGATGAGGCAAACATGGAAAAATAACTATTGTTGAATCTAGGTGATGAGTATACAGGTGGGTCAGTATACTATTCTTTCAATTTCCTTTTTGTTTGAAAGTTTGTAATAAAATTTAAAAAACAATTTTGTCAATGCATCAGAAATGTGAAGAGACCATTGCAGATATGAGTACAATCTGTTTTTCAATGAGTTTAGAAACGTTGAGGTCAAATTTTAATTATTCTAAGGAACCAATGGCACTTAATAAGTATTATTAGATAATGGTATTTTCTATAATACAATATCAATAAAATTCCAGCTAAGATCCCATGTTTATATATGAAATTAGTGGTATTTTGAAAACAAAGATTCGTATATGCTGGTTTTATATTGTCTTATACAAAAGATAGGTCACGAATTACACCCATTTGATTTTATTTGTATTATATTATTTTCTAAAAACCTGGCATCTATCTGAATGATTGAAACCAGGAATGGAAGCAAACATGCTGGGGTAACTCATCAAGTCCTTTACAATCTCACTATCTACAATTACATGCTACTTCTCTAAGGATGTTACACTAAAAAGAACTGACTTGCTATTTTATATACCAAAGCAATCTATATTATCTTCTCATCAAATCTTTGAAAAAATAATCTACTTTTTGGGGCGCTGAAAGGATTATTTTACGGTTACCAACAGAGTTAAAATGGATTTTATGCAATGACATGATTGCTTGAAGTCTCCAACTTACCATGCTTTTATTTACTTTAAATGCTTTATAACCATAAGAGCAAAAAAATGTATTTTCCTGAACACAAGTGAATTAGTTTTACCCATTATATTAACAAATCCACACCAGAGTGAGCTGCTGCACAGAGCCCCTAAAGCAAGTCAGAAGAACACTTAAAACTTTTCAGAGGGGAACTTTTTGGCTTCTCTTCCTGCATCCGAGCACAAGAACACAAGCCATGCAATCATGCAGAAAACTGTAGTCATGTACAGGGGAAATTACTTCTGCACTCTATAATGAATGAAATAGGTTCCTTCAAAGTAAAATGCCACACTTCAAGACTGGGAAGCAAAGTATTATGCGCAGATCAGTTTCTCAAGGCAGCCAACCCTACACATAGAGTGTGCTTACTATCTGTAAGCAAGGGTTTTGCCAAGCGAAACAAGAATGTCTAGGATGAAAACACATGAGATGAAGGACCTCAGCTGCAGCAGTGACCCTCTCCTTACATGGAACCATCTCCAAGGCAGCTTACGGGTTTGAAATTCCCTATTAATTAGCCCCAAATTTAACCAGAGGTACTGCTCCTGACCACCACCCTGCATATAAAGCAGGGTATCACTCAAAGAGAAATGACCGTGTTCACTCCTAACTCCAGAGAAGTTAGGCACAAGGGGGCAGACCACAAAAATACAGAATGGCTCACCAATTCCCAAGGGAAATGAACTGTGTTTGGAAAAGTGCATGGGGAAGTCCAAGCCTAAGGGCGTTCTTAAAAATTGAGATTTTGGTGATAAGCAAGGAAGAGGAGATCACTAGTTTCATGAGGGCAACAAGCTAACCCACAGGCCGAGCTGATATGTCAGAGAGAAAAAGGAAGAGACAGGTAGGAAGAGCCCACTTGGGGTCAGAACAAACTGTAAAGAATGGCTCCAAAACTGCCCCTGCAAAGGGGCCCAAATTTAATTAAATCAGACTATAAAGCAATTTACGCCCCCAGACACCGTTGAAAACCACAGAGCAATCAGCCAGCAATTAGTGGAGACTAAGAGCTGGGTCTGATACCAAAAGAGACAAACAGCCTAACAAACAGATCAGGGTAAGAAAAAACAGAACATCCGGAAGACCACTATCATCCCAGGGTAACTGCGATGCTCAAGGCTGAACCCTAGGGAGTGACATCAGAGACTTCTCATACTTTATATAAATGTATACTCTCCTGTCTTCCCTACTGATTTTAAAACCAATTGTATAAAAGAGCAAAATTGTGTTGTTGGAACAATGACATACACACAAGTAATATATTTGATAACATCATCATAAAGAAGGTGGATGGGAACAAAGCTATAACACAGTAAGGAAATTATGCTAGATGGTAACTCAAATCCACTCCTAGATATATTCCAAAGAGAAATAAGTAGGTCCACATAACACTTGTACATGAATGTACACAGAATTTTTCATAAAGCCAAAAAAACGAAAGCCACCCAAACGTCCACTGATGGATGGAGAAACAAAATGGGGTATGATGAAATATTATTCATCCATAAAAAGAAATACCAGTATGTGCTAATAAAACATGGATGAACCTTGAAAACACTATGCTGTGTGAAAGAAGCCAATCAACAAGAGACCACATACTGTGTAATCCATTTGCATGAAATATCCAGATGAGGTAAATCCAGACAGAAGATGGAACAGTCGTTGCCTAGAGCTGGGACATTCAAGAAAAATGAGTGACTACTGATGGATATGGGGTTTCTTTTGGGTTGATGAAATGTTCTGGTGTTAGTGATGACGGTTGCTTAACTGTGAACATGCTAAAAAGCACTGAATCATATATTTAAATGGGTGAATTATATCTCCATAAAGTTGTTTTTTAAAAAAAAGCCCAATGCAGAGTCTTGACCTCCATGATATTATTTTACATTTATTTCTTAGAAACTATATTCAGAGGGATGAGAGAGAAATCTACGTATTAAGAAAAACAATACCATTTCCTATGTCTCTGAAAACTCTGTACGAATTCAGTTAGATGTCAGGTAAATAAAATGCTATGGATGATCTCAAAGTCAAAGGATTTATCAAACACAAAACAATATTTACCAAGCCATACTCACTTCTATGATAGCAAAGTACAATTCTGTCAAATCATTTTCACCAGTACAAATTTGCTGTAAGCATGTGACCCTATAAAACAGATCATTAAGGCAAAGCCACTTGGCTATAATAAAGAAATCCATTACATATTTCTATTTAAACACGAGGTCAAATCACATACCCAGAGTTCACTACTACTGATGACAGTGAATGTAAATTAAAAATGTACAGCTAACTGCATACAAAGGAAATACAAATCTGAATGGTTCAAATTAAAATTTACTGTATTAGAATTTTAATTAAATGCCATGTTCTTCTTTCTTAAAAAATATATACCACTTTTACAGTATGGATTACTACCCTATAACATGTATCATTTACACCACACATTGTTGTCCCATAATCTACAACAAAATTGAGAAACATCACCTAGCACACAGAATAATGCAAAGCCTTTTTTAAAAAGCCTCAATTGGGGTGCCTGGGTGGCTCAGTCAGTTAAGCATCCAACTCGGTCTCCGCTCAGGTCTTGATCTCAGCGTTGTGAGTTCAAGCCCCATGGGGTCGAGGCGAGTGAGGGGGAGAAGCCTCAATCACACCTTAAGTCGAAATACAGACCACCACCCTGGAGCCTCTCTAGATGCTAAGCTCCAGATGCTGGTTTCTGATCAGTATCTTTCCACGGTTCGTTGTCCTACAAGCTTCTCAAACTCAACCTGCCCAACGCAGAACACATTTTCTGTCCCAAAGCGCACAAATTCTTCTTACTCTTATAATTCTTATCTCAGATAAGGTCACCATGGTGTACCCAATCACGCAAGTCAGAAACGAAAAATCAATCTGGACTCGTCCCTCTCCTCCATGTCCAACTCCCAAACATCCTTCAGGTCAAACACCAAATCCTCATTAACGCTAGCTCCAAAGTGTCTGCTGTACCCTCACCATCCTCTTCCACCAGTATGACTTCAAGTCCATCATACTTCATTGGCTCTGCCTCAAGTCTCACCACTCTTAAATAAAACCTCCTGCACATGCCTGCCACCTGGCCAACATTATTTTGGGAACCACTCCTCTCCTCTTCTTAAAACATGTGGTTCAAATAAGCCCCTTCCCTTACCTAAGCTCTTGGGTGGGGCATGTGGTCCAGACATGACCAGAGTTCTCCATCCCCTAGTCACAGAGCCTGGTTCAGGGATAAGAATGTACCTCAATTTGGGCCAATCAGTACCTTTCTCAGGACTTCTTACTGAAATAAGAAAAGAAGTGCGTGTTATTTTTTGCTGAGATCACTCGCTGTAAGAACAACGTATCTTACACTGGCAGTATTCATCTCTGCCACCACGTGCCTGCTTCAGATTCGATCCTTAAAAAGAAAGCAAGCTGGGAGACCACAAGCAAGAGCTATTTATGGTATTTTCCTGAGATTTAATGAAGCCAAAACTTCTTTGTTACATATGCAAATAAATCCTTTCTTAAAAAAATCAATTCAACTTTGGTTTCTGTTGCCTATCAAATCCTAACACATTTCTTAACAACTAAATGGAATTCTCTAGCTCCGCTATCTAAAATCCTCCAATCATTCTTTATTTATTACCACTAAGGTTCAAGTCCAAGACCTTAAGGTCTACAAATTCTGGCCCCTTGATTATTTGATGGCATAATAATCAACTTTGGCACTGCTAAACACCATAAGCAAAGTAAAAAGGTAAACGATAAACTAAAAAGGAATATCTGCAACTTTTATCCAAAGGGCTTAGGACCTTAATAGATAAACAGTTTCTAAGAAACAGAAAGAGATAAAGTACTCCTAGAAAAACAAACAAAACTATGACCACATGGCTCACAGAAGATAAAACTCAAATGGATTTTAAACAAGAAAACATGCTCAATTTCATTTATAATAAAAGGGATGAAAATTAAAACCAAACAAATTTCATTTGCATGTATGTGGCAAAAATTCACAATTATTTTTTTTTAAAGATTTTATTTGTTTATTTGACAGAGACAGCCAGCGAGAGAGGGAACACAAGCAGGGGGAGTGGGAGAGGAAGAAGCAGGCTCCCAGCGGAGGAGCCTGATGTGGGGCTTGATCCCAGGACTCCAGGATCAAGCCCTGAGCCGAAGGCAGACGCTTAACAACTGAGCCACCCAGGCGCCCCCCAAATTCACAATTCCTACAAAATCTCAGTGACTAAGGCTATGGAGGAACAGGCAATGCGCACAGATAGCTGGCTACAAAAGGGTACAACCCCTGTGAAGAGGAATCCCTCTGGAGAGGAACTGACCCAGCAATCTGGAAGCTTATAACAAAGACACGGTGACAAAAATACAAACAATTCTATGTACAAGGGTACTCACTGCAACACTCTGAAAGAGTAAAAGACTAGAAATCGCCAAATAGCCACCAGTAAAGGTCAGAATGAAGAAACCATGCTAGTACTCGGCGGCTAGAAAATGAAGATCTCTATATATTGTTCTGTGTGACCTCCACGCACACTACGTTTGTATAATAAGGAGGAGACATGTGCGTGTATGTCTAAGTATATGTATATGTATATGTACTGAAATGTTTTAAAAACATGCATACACAGGGATACACATACACACATGCACACCGCATATACAGAGAGAAAGATCACACACACACAAACACACAGATACCGCATGTACATGGGCTTACATTTTCAAAGAGTATCAATAGAAGCAAGATTAATTCTAAGATAAACAACCCGGTTTCTTTTAAAAATGCTATTAAAAATGAGGGAAATTTATTTTAAAGACTTTTTTTTTTTTTTAATTTATTAGAGAGAGAGACAGCCAGCAAGAGAGGGAACACAAGCAGGGGGAGAGGGAGAGGAAGAAGCAGGCTCCCAGTGGAGGAGCTCGACGTGGGGCTCGATCCCAGAACGCCGGGATCACACCCTGAGCCGAAAGCAGACACCTAACGACTGAGCCACCCAGGCACCCCAAAACGAGGGAAATTTATTTTAAATTAAAAGATGTTTAAGAGAGTATCAACCAAATGGGATGTATAGATCTTACATGAATCCCGATCCAAACAAACCAACTTTTGAGAAAACTAAAGAAAATCAAACATGTACTGGGCATTAGATGACATATTTATTGTTAAGCTTGCTGGGCATGATTATGGTACTGTAGTTATATACTTTTTAAAGTTTGCAACTTTTAATCTAGAGATTTCCCTTTTTAAGAAAAAAACACTATATATTATGTGTTTGTCTTACAGAAGTACCCAGATATCATTTTTATTTTTTTTTAAAGATTTTATTTATTTATTCGACAGAGATAGAGACAGCCAGCGAGAGAGGGAACACAAGCAGGGGGAGTGGGAGAGAAAGAAGCAGGCTCACAGCGGAGGAGCCCGATGTGGGGCTCGATCCCACAACGCCGGGATCACGCCCTGAGCCGAAGGCAGACGCTTAACCGCTGTGCCACCCAGGCGCCCCCCAGATATCATTTTAAATAATCCTTTATCCCTCCTATTTTTTTGTGAACCGGTTATTCCATCTAGAAGCTTATAATTCAGTTTCAATTTCTTCAGCAAGAGTATTCCATAGGTGGCATTTAACATTTCTTACATATAGTCCTGTTGCCAAGAACGCCCTTCTCTCCTTTGGCCTGACAAACATTTACTTATCCTTTAAGATTTGGCTCAGAACTCACCTCCTTCAGAAAACCTCTTTAACCTCCAGTCCCACACTAAGCTGGCTTCCCCTACTTACTAACCCAACAGCTAACCCTAATGCCATTGGAATTGCCTGCCCCTCTGTTGCCCCAAGCAGGCTGTGAATGCCATTAGCAATGGACTAGTCTGCAGGACTGAACTCCACAGAGGCCTGAAGCCTAAGTGGGCCAAGTTCCAGGAAAGTAATTTTACCCAGTAAACACATCAGATCACAGCCTGGTGTCGGGGGACCCAACCATTTATACCTGGTAAGCAGGCAGCGCAAAGCCAGAATCACCAGGGTAAAAGGAAGGAGTAATGTTCAGAAGGAGTGAGAACCCCCCACCCCGAGAATATCAAAGGGAGCTTTTTGCACCTGGCAGACTCCTTACTATTTATAAATACTATCATCCACAGCTGCATGTCTCAATGGGGAACTTAGGGAAGTACTTCCCAAACTGGAATGGGCATTCAAATTGCCCAGAGACCTAATTCAAAACGAGGATTTGGATTCAGCAGGGCAGAAGTGGGACCCCAGATTCTGCATCCCAGGTGAATGCTGTTGGTCTGCAGACCACACTTCACGCAGGAAGGTTCTGGGACACCTGAACGTCAGCCCTCTCTTCGGGAACACACAGCATTAACTCCTGTCTTACTAATCATCTCTTTTAATCTAACACAGTCTGTGTCATTAAAACAAACAAACAAATCCAAACGTTAATTCTTCTCCATCTGTTGGCATCTTTCTTCTAAAATATCCCCTGTGACAAACTATGCAATCTCTCATTCATCTAGATCTCTCAAGCCTGGAAAATAAGTGACAGTCTAATATAATCTCAACACACTTAATTCTTTTCTACTGGCTTCTTGTTAATAAGTTTGTTAACTAGGGGCACCTGGGTGGCTCAGTCATTAAGCGTCTGCCTTCGGCTCAGGTCGTGATCCCAGCATTCTGCGATCGAGCCCCGCATCGAGCTCCCCGCTCAGCGGGAAGCCTGCTTCTCCCTCCTCACTCCCTCTGCTTGTGTACCCTCTCTCACTGCCCCTCTCTCTGTCAAATTAAAAAAAAAAAAAAAAATCTTAAAAAAAAAAAAGAAGTTTGTTCACTAGTCCATCTTTCCCATTTGATTATCAACTCCTTGAAAGCAGAGACTCTTCCCTCTGTGCCGTGGCCCATGGTCTGGTCTGGCACATAAGTTTGCTGATGACTGGCCGCATAAACACAGCACACCAGGTTCTTGGAGAGAACCTTGAATATGAACCTATCCTTTTTTAGGGACTTAAATGCTCACATGTAGGACTTGTTTTCACAAAAATTTAATAACATACACTGAAAAGGATCATCAGCTCTACTTAATAAGAAAATAGCAAAAGAAAGTTCTATATTATGCTTCTTCATAGACAACCTCATCATTCTTCATAGACAACCTCATCAAGATAGGAAAAAACGTTTCACAAAAGGTACCTCAGTCTTCCCACATTCATCAGGCGGATCCTGGTGTATGGCCATTTGATACTTGACATATAAAGAAAATGACTGGCTGAAGGACGACTTGAACTCTGGGTCCTCAAAGGAGACAGGTACTAACCTCACCTTCAGAGCAAGGAAAATACAAGCAAATGCTATTGAAACGTCTCTACCCGCTGACGTGCTTCTGAAGGTGAGGCTAGAGTAAGATCTCCGCAAATCCACTTCCAAAGCTCAGCGCTGGAGTTTTTCATGAAATGAATAAACCCTGGAACGTGCTGACGGACCCAGAGCCTAAAACGCTAACTTTATACTAACGCTTATGAAAATTTTTAACTCCTAAGGGCCAGGACAATTTATTTTCCTTTTGTTTTTTTACTCTTTCCACCTACTGTGGTTCTCTGTCCCCTCTACTAGTATTAAGTGTTTTCAGATTTGTCCCCTTCCAATTTTTTTTCTTAGGTAATCTGATTTATAAAATTACAAGCATATGAGAACTTCTATTAAAATATTCTATTATCCTAAAAAAAATTCTACTCTCTTACTTTTCTAGTCCCGTTCAGTTGTATATGGGGAGTACATCAACAAAGTATAATTTAGCTGTTATAAACTCTGTCTACACAGGACTTGTTAATGGAGATAAAGCCTATTAACCATGCTGTGCAAAATATGCCTATCATAAAAATATAAAGCCTTGTTTTTTCATCATAAATATTTTATCTTAGAGCTCTGTTTATTACTAATTTTTAGATAAATACATCCAGGCATAGTGACTTTAAATAAAGATAATTCATTTTATGCGTTACTTTCCATGTTACAATTACACGTGACTGGCACTTAACGTGTGCTAGGTGAAATCTGCACTTTCAGAATGTCCATTACTCCACATTCCTATCGTTTTGCAGATACGCTGCAAGTTGAATATACATAAAATGTACCACAAATAAATCAAGTTATAATACAATGGTATCAAATGGAGGGGAAAGTTCCATTTGCACAGAAAAATTACACTTGGCCTGCTGACCTGGCTCACAGTTGGTTTATCAGGTGGGTCCTTGTGAATAACCATCTGGTAACGTTTATAGACCTGGTAAGACTCCTGAAATGTGGCTTTGAACTGAGAACTTGGTGGAGATGATCTCACCACCCTCACCTTCAGAAGAAGTTAAAAAACAATGTTCATTAATTAATTTATTTATTCCACAGAATACGCATTAAGTTACTCCCACCGAAAAAGAACCAAAAGTTTCCATACAAATATTAAAGCATAAACATACAATACTTTAACATTAAAAATTAACAAGATAGTAAATATTTTTAAAAAGGTATTTCTCCAATTTATTGACTCATTAAAAAGGCAGAGGATCCTTTCTAAACTCTTAAGACTAAGATCTATGACTGAATTATAGAAGACTGACTCTATTGCAAAATTGCAGAATACTTTTGGCACTCAAGACACAAACACAAATAAATACTCTTGAATTCTAGTTGTATGCAACTCACCTTCAGTAAATCATTCAGAAAAATTAAAAATGTGAATATATATTTTTAGACACCCTTCGTCCATCACTGCTAACTCAAAACTTACATTTTTTTTTTAATAAGCGTGAAAGACAACCCTGACAAAGTATCCCTATTTCATGACAATAATGAAGACCCTAAAGTTGGATTTCTTTTACTCAAATTTTCATGTCACCATCTTGGTAAAGCAAATAAATTTACTTCTCTGTGCCTTAGTTTCCTCACACATAAAATGAGGATGAATTAACAATAGTATCTGCACAGTAATGGTGACCATTTATTTTAACATCCATTATTTACTAATCGTTAAAATGTGTTAGCAAAACAGAATAGTAAAACAGAAAATCAAATGCAATATAATAAAAAGGCTAACTGGAAAATTTTCACGTGTGCCAAGAGAAGTAATTCTTCCACGAAGAAAGAGAAGTAATAGCGGACAAAAAAAAAAATCTCTGCCTACCCAAGGTATCATTACATTAAAAAAGTAAAAGCTGCCTGCTATAGAACTGCTACTACATACTGTAAGTAGTGTGTTCAATTCTCTTTACAATTGGAGAAGGAGAAAGTCAAGAACCAAAATCAGAGCAGCTAAGGAATTATAATAGTCAAAGTTGTTCAGACTTAGTCTGATAATATATGTGATCCTAAGGTTTAGATTGCATTCAAGTTAATTGTCAATATCAGATCCGTAGCAAAGCTCTGAGATGGTATTAAGGTATAAATTCAAAGGCTGACCAGTTATTAATGATATGAAAATATAATAAAATCATTATCATTAATGTTTCAGGAAAAAAATGTATAAACACCAAATACTGAAGAATGTAGATTTAATCTGGAATATAAATCAAAAATAATAGGAATACTCTAAAAGTAATCATACTATGCCTACAGAGGTTTGAGAGAATTACTGAGAGAAGATTAAAGTAGTACAAATTAGTACTATTTAGTTAATTCCTAATTGCTGGCTTGTACATGTACTACCATTTGTTGCCTTAATCAAGATCAGAATACTAGAATGGATAAAACAGTGATTTGCCTACTGTGATCTATTCTCCTTCACGATCTAACCAAAATTGCCAAAAATGAAATTTTAAATAGTATATTTTGTCACTTTAACTACTAAATTTCCATCAAGGGATACAAAAAGCTAGAGTCCCTTACATAGTAACGTGCCAAAACTGGCATTATTTTCACAACTTTAGTAGCCAAACTGCCTGAAGTACTTATTTTAAATCTTAAAAAAAAAAGTTTTTCTCAAATAGCAGTTAACTTAGTAAATACAAATGCTACTCCATCCCAATTTACTTTAATTTCCCATTATTTAAACAGCAAAACATGAACTGAGTAGTATAACCTCAAATGAAAATTAACAAGGTACCAACAACAGCAACAAAATAAAACAAAACACCCCTCCAAAGTACCTCTAACTTGTGTGATGCATTCTCTGGCAAAGATTCAAAAATTAAATCTTCAAGTGATTTGGGTTGGTTGGATTTATTAGCCTTTGGTGGGAACAAAGATGGTGGTTCACCTTGAGCCTGGAAACCCTCAAGTTCTCCAGCTGGCTTCTGCTGCATGAGTTTTAACCTTTTTCTTTCTTTCCGGATTTCCTTTGCTTTGCGACATGGAGGCTTACTCAAATCTGCCCCTTTGCCTAAAAACAATCACAAAATATTAGACCAGTCACATTTGACTCTAGAAAAGTTTTTTTTTCCCCCAAAAGTCTCAAAGATTCTACAGAATTAAGAGTTCCAACAGTTAGGTTAGCTTTGTAGGTAGATGTTTCCGAAGATTCTGGTGTAGAGCTCTAAGTTGATCTTAAAATTCTATCTTTGAAGTAGGAACTGTCAAAGAAAGGAAATAGTCACAGAAACTTTTCACACAGCTCTTACTGTGAAAATTTAAAAAAATTAATATTCATCCACTTCTCTGCCCAAATTGTAAGTTGAAAAAAAAATAAATCAAATATCTTCTACTATAGGACATGAATAATGGATACTTCCAGCCCATTCCTGAGGGACATTTCTCTCAAAGCACTGACATAAATACATGCTTAAGACCTGGGTGTAGGGGCGCCTGGGTGGCACAGCGGTTAAGCATCTGCCTTCGGCTCAGGGCGTGATCCTAGGCTTTGTGGGATAGTGCCCCACATCTGGCTCCCCCGCTATGAGCCTGCTTCTTCCTCTCCCACTCCCCCTGCTTGTGTTCCCTCTCTCGCTGGCTGTCTCTATCTCTGTCNTTCAAAAAAAAAAAAAAAAAACTTAAAAAAAAAAAAAAAAAAAAAAAAAAAGACCTGGGTGTAAATGAGTACTGACCCCAGAAAACACCCTGGCAGGTTTTTGGATGAAAAAATACCCTTGCTTACTTGAAAGTATTTGCGTCTGTCCATCTAACAAGTGGATGGGGTCTCATTTGTTCAGCTCCAGTTAATGAGAGTTTTGTTTTTAATTAAAAGAGCAAATATCAAACTGAAAGGCCTTTAAGATATAAAAATTTTAACTACGATACACCACAAATTTTAGTGAGTGCCCTTTCATCTAGAGTCTTCAAGGACTTGATGTTGAGCATATCATTAAGAGGTACTGGCAAATAATGGACACAACTGAAAACTTCAAAATAATATAAATGCCCAATAATAGAATAATTATACAACTTTTAAAACAGCTAAGCAACAGAATATCAAACAGTCATTAGAAATGCTTAGAAATTTTCAGGGATTTATCCTTACAGAAGGTTAAAAAATAATTCCACTTATGTATAAATAGATACAAGAAAAATATTTAGAAAAAAGCCTGGGAAGAAACTTAACAGTCATTTTACATGGGTTTAGAAGTACAGAAAGGACTTTTCTTGCTTTTTTTCCTTGCAGTGTTCTCTTTTCTCCAAATTCTCTAACAATGAACATACCTTTGTAATTTTTTAAAGTCATTAACAAAATAAAAATGCTATTTTAATATCCTAAAACAGTATTTACAAATCATATAAAAGTCAGCAATATGAAGTTTTACAAGACTAGCAAGTTCAGTTTTAAAGAAAAGAAAATCAAGACCCAGGGTGTTAAGGAACTTGCCAGAGACCAAGAGCTGGTCAAAAGAAATGAATCTGATGCAGGGGGTTTGGGTGGCTCGTCCGGTTGAGCGTCTGGCTCTTGATTCTGGTTCAGGTCATGAGCTCAGGGTCATGAGACTGAGTCCCAGGTCAGGCTTCATGCTCAGCATGGAGTCTGCCTGGGATTCTCCCTCTCGCTCTGCCCCTCCCCCTGCTCACACATGCTCACTCTCTCAAATAATATTATTAAAAAAACAAATTTGATGAGAAAATAGTGAGCTCACTGATAGTAAAATCATATTACAACTTTACTAACATGTTTTCCAATTAAAAACAAACTTTACATATAAAAACAGATTTTGAATAAGTCTTAATAACCAGGCAACAAAGGACTGATACTCTATTGCCTTAGAGAATGAATCTTCTTTGGCCTGGGAATCTGTCTTCCTCAAATTTGCTCTGAGAGGCACAACAGCATTGGTTAAGAGCACACACTATGACATGGGCTGCCTGAAGTCATCTCTGTCACTGGATAGATGACCTTGGGCAAGTTTCCCTGTCTATATAAAAAAGATAATAACCAGTCCTACCTATGGAGTTCTGTGAAGATTAAATGAGTTAACACGTATGTAGCTCATAAAACAATACCTACTGTTGGATATGGTTCAGTTGGTTAAGCATCTGCCTTTGGCTCGGGAATGATCCCTGAGTCCTGGGATTGAGCCCTACGTTGGGCTCCCCATTCAGCGGGGACTCTGCTTCTCCCTCTGCCCCTCCTCCCCTCTCGTGCATGTTCTCTTTCTCCCTCTCTCTCTCTAATAAATAAAATCTTTAAAAAAAAAAAACAATACCTACTATTTAGGGTTATCTATTATTATTAGTTATTATATGCACTACCAATTCCTACAATGTTTTACCTATACAGGTACTCCATAAGTGATAATAAGGCAAAAAAAAAAAAAAAATCCTGCATTTTCTAAAAGTTACTTAAAACTACATTCCCTACCAAAGTTTTGAAACTAGGAACAAATGAAAAAACTAGAGTGAACTGAGAAACAAGTTTTCAGCATTTTAATGAAAGACCACCTATGTCAGCTTTATGCTAATTAATTCATTGGACGAAGTAATCCTTATTGTGGTTGCTTTATTCTACACATACGTACTATCACATTAGCAACTGCAATAGACAGCAAATTAGGATTTCAACTTATTTAGGGGAGAGAGATCTCCCCAGATCAATAAGATCCTTCAACAGAATGGGAACAGATCATTATAAAATCAGTATACCATACCAACCCTGTACCCACAGAAGTTCAAACCACTCAAGGGTCCTAGATTAGTCCCAAGAGTTTTGAATAGAGCTCAATAGACCCTCATAATTTCTAATTAAGTTTCAGGAAATATACTTTTAACATTTTTAAAATAAAAAGGAAATGCATGCTTCCGGAGAAAATCCGAAGACTCTTACATTTTAAAATCATCTCACATTTTTAGAGAGAAATATCACATTTAGTGAGAAATGTCATAAGGGGAAAATAACTGCAAATTTTTTTTTACTGTTTCAGTAATCACACTGCTGAAGATAATGTTAGTATTGTTATTCTAAAACTGTTGTGTACTATAAAGTAAAGCAAGTGGGTAACTGCAATATTCTAATTCTAATTCTACCATTCTCTGTGTCCTTGAGAAGCAGGTTTCTCAGTGTGGAAGAAAGAAGATCCAAATGTCAAACAAACATGTAAAAATATGACAGTCCTGAATTTGAACTGGAAGCATCAATATGACATCATGACCCCTTGCATCTGTTCACTGAAAAGCCTAGAAAACAATGACCAAGCCAGTAGCAATAATGGTCATATCTAGTCTAGTTGATGATCTCCAAATATCATCTTCCACTAAAAGAAAACAGGACTCCCTGGAGAAATGGCTGTTCAAGATGATGCAGGAGCATCCTATTACCATTTTATCCCGAAAAAACCTAGAAGCCAACTTAGAGAAATTCCCACACGAGTAAAGAATTAAAACATAGCCAATGTGTTTAGATCCATAAGTTCACAATAATGCCGAGAAAAAAAAGAAAAGAAACGAAAAGGAAAGGAAAGAAAAAGAAAAAGAAAAAGGAAATTACTAGTCACTGTTAGAAGAGTTATTTTGTAGGATGGAAAATAAAATGCAACAATCAAGAATTCCTCTTGCCTTTGCTACGAGTTCTATGGAAAACAGATGAGATGAAGGTTCTGTTTATGGAAGTATCCAGCTAGTAAATGAAAGATGAATGAAACTTAGAATATCTAATGGATCAACGGGTTTAGGCACTGAGCATTGATCCATGGCTATTAGCATTAACAAAGAGAGGTACCCAGATAATACATGTCTCCTGAAAGAACATACCACCACCCATGAAGTAACCTTACTTATCCTCGAATAAATAATTTGAACTCAAACCTGAGTGAGACTTCTCTCTCCCCAAAAAGCAAAACAAACCAGAAACACCAAAAAACAAAATACAATTTAATCTTGAATCTGGTCTGATTTAATCTGGAATCTCTAGATCCAACCATTGGTTTATAGGCAGGTAAGGGAATACGTTAAACCGCACTGCAGATGTAATAACCCAGAACAACCAACCTAATTTCTTCAACAAGCAAAGTGCAAATAAAAAAGTGGGAATGATGGAAGGAACCTACAGACCTACAAAGATTTTCTAACTGTGTCAACCAACTGCAATATGTGGCTGTTTGGATCCCGACGCAAACAAATACTTAAAAATTGGAAACTTAAACATGGATTATTTAGTAACATTAAGGAATCTTACTTAGAGGTACTGGTGGAAGCATGAATATGTATTTGAAAGTTTTTCTATTTTTTTTTAAAGATGTATTTATTTTAGAGAGTGAGAGAGAGTGCTCACAGACATGAGTGGGGAGAGGGGCAGAGGAAGAGAATCTCAGGCAGACTCCCCACTGCACGTGGAGCCTGAGTCGGGGCATGATCTCACGACCCATGAGATCATGAACTCTGCCGAAATCATGAGTGGGACTCTTACCCAACTGAGTTACATAGGCACCCCAAAAGTTCTTACCTTTTGGAGATGCATTCTGACATATCGGATGACATAATGTCTGGAATTTGCTTCAATATAGTAATGGAGGAGGCGACTGGATGATGGGTACAGATGAAACAAGAGCACCCAGCATGAGTCAGTAACAGTGTCACACGAGAGCAGGGTATGTGGAAGTTCATTATAATTCTCAGTCTATGTTTCCAAAATGAAGGTTTTTAAAATTTAGTAAGCTATAAGTAATCTTTATAATAAACAACTAAAATAATAAAAGAACTGACCCTATCACCCAAGAGAGTAAGAGTTGAAAGAAATCATCTAAATCATTCAGAATATTTTATTGCACTATTCTTACTAAATAGGATGAAATCTCAGTTGGCATCCCTTTGAACGCTCTGAAAGCCTTATGTAAGAAAAACTACTCAAGAAAAATGCAAACGCAGTTTTCTGTATGTTCACATGACTTAGATAAGAAAAACTAAAATAGTAATAAAAATGTCTCCTTTGGATCATTTCATATAAATAAATGTAAGAACAAACTCAGGAACTGAAGCATAACCATCCAAACTGACATTTTATGAAATAATTTTTTTTAAAAAATCATACAAACACATGCATGCACACACATATATAATAAACCCATTTAATGTTGGATAGATTTTTATTTTAAAGATTTCTTTATTTGAGACAGAGAGAGAGAGAGAAAGAGCGAGCACACGAGCAGGGGGAGGGACAGAGGGATAGAAAGAATCTCCAGCAGACTCTGCACTGAGCCCAGAGCCTGACATGGGGCCTGATCCCAGGACTAGGAGATCATGAGCTGAGCTGAAATCAAGAGTCAGACACTTAACCAACTGAGCCACCCAGGTGCCCCAACGTTGAATATATTTTTAAAACCTAATTCTTTTACAAGTGAAGATATAGAAAAAAATTTTTTGACATTATTAAAGGCGAAGTTAAATATCAAAATTTAGAAATTTTTAAACTAAAATTCATTATGATTAAAGAAATCTAATGATAAATGAAAGAACTTTAATGTTTGTACTTTGAACATAATACCTAAAATTTACTTTGTCTCACTTCACACCAAAAATAAAAATGTTTATTAGCAGCACATCTTTTCACAGATAAAAATTTGATTCTCAAACCTCTAGGGTCCTAAGGCAAGAAGAAATGGAACTCTTAAAACATCTGTATTTGGGGATAATAAAACTATTATTTCAGGCTTTTTAAACATTGCAGTTTTCAAAGATATGATTTGTCCATCTAAATCCAGGTAATAATAAATTGTACAAAATACGGATCTATTTTGCAGATTTCACATAATTCCTGTTTTTAGCTGATGGGAGAGCCCAGGAGCTACAAAGTCTCAAGCACAAAGAAAATCACTTACTAGGATTTTTAAATGGCCATGTAGCAAACTTGCCCTACCTGGCTTCGGAGCCGTGTGTACTTTAAGTGGATGAGATGGCTCACCAGAGCCCAACTTCTCCTCTATATGTTGCGACTGAATTAATTCCTTAGGTTCTTCTTTCTTTGGGCTTTTTCCTTTCTTCTTCTCTTCACCCTCAAAGCTCTCTTTGAGGTCATCACTAAGTGTTTTAAGATCACACTGTATATCCAATTTATTTATTAATGCAAAGTCACCCGCAACGGTGTCCTCCATGGTGGGCTCCATGGGCTCATCTACAAATCGGAAGAAGCCAAAGTCCATCAGTGAGGCCATCTGACACACTTAAGATATACACAGGGAAAAAAAAAAATGCCCCTTTTTCCCATGAGGAAGAGACTACTGTGTGTGCATCAAATCTATTCTCCTGGCTTCTAAAGTAACAGAGCTGTAGTTAAGACTGTGGCACCCAAGCAAGGGCATGCGCCCCCCCAGTCCCTCTGCAAATTGTTTCCAAGTTCCCACCAAAGGAACATAACCAAATTGATATGAGGCCAACCAATTTGGCCTTGCTTGTTTTTAAAGGAATTTTGTAACCCTGAACTTCCACCCTTTACCCTCCCCACTGGCTGGATTAGTGAAAACCAGAGTGACCTTGGAAATCACACGTTGAAGCGAGCCCCAGAATAGATGAGGTGGGTGGAGAACAGAGTTGCAGGCTAACGTAGAACACCCACTATGAACTGTTATATGAGGAAAGAAACAGCCTTCTTTCATTGTTTAGTCATTGCATTTTGGTGTCTTTCTGTGATAGCTGTTTACCCTTCCACTCTACATCACTCCTATGAATTAAGTTGCAGACATAAATAATTTAGAAGCCTAAAACAAGTCAAATAAAGAACCAAATGTAAAAGCCATGTGTAAAGACAGGTAATCATCAATTTATAAATGGAAGATACCCTAAAGCTTAAGTGATGTTAATTTTTAAAACTCAGAACATGATTCCCAGCCACTGAAAAAAATTTTTGACTAACAAAATGAATTGAGTCTTTAGGATTACGTACAGATAGTACTAATTAGAGCTGCACCAAAACTGTGATGTTTCCCATGCCCAATTGCCCCTGAAGCTCTAGAGGCCTCTAGACCCATGAGACTTCCTCTCTGTTGCCCACAGCTCTGCCAAGTCTGCTCCAGGTTGTCCTGAATCTTGGTCTGTTAAGGACAGTGCATGAGGGCGAAGGACTTACCTGTCTTGCTGGCCACTGTATCACCAGTGCTTAAAACAGGGACTGCCACATTGTGGGCATTGAAAACATACTTGGGGAATATATTAACAAGTGAAAACTGGGATAAGAGGCTCCCAGGATTAGGTATTTTCTATGGCAGAAGTGAGAAAGAACTCTCAGGATAGATGGCATTCCCAATTATTCTGCTCATGTATTAGTAGGCACTGCCTATACGAAAGAAAACTTTTTAAAAGGAAAAGACAAGACACTGAAAAAACTGAAAAAGCAAAGCATCTGTAACCAAAGTTCATTAAATGTTTTTAATTATCTTGTAGGAAATTGACTCACAATTCAAAATTTATCACATAAATAAGAAAATTTCAGGCAATATGATTTACTGAAGTAAGGGCTTCCTCAAACACAGAAAACCTGAGCTTTACTCATCATTCAAAGTGACTGCAATACTGTGTAAGGTGCACTTAAGCATGTGTTTCTCGGAAGGAATACCACTTTCCATTTACCTCACAAGGTACCATTAGAATCAAGTAAGATAAGAGTTGTCAAAGTACTGTGAAAACTAAAGTTCCAATAAACTCCAAGATATCACAGTAGCTTTAAAACCGTCCTCCATCTTCTCCCAAGGCTAGGCTTTCCCTGACAGACATTCCCCATCCTTGACTTTCGGGCCAGTGGTAACAGTAACAGCAACACTAACAGCAATCCCCACCATCAGAGGAACAGTACTACCTGATTGCAGTAATGACCCATTCCCCTACTTAAGAGATAACCAAAAGTGACAACCTTGGAAATCTCCATCAATTTAAAGTAAAGAGTTTTTAGACCCCAACTCATCTTACCCTCACAATTTCCTTTGGAAATTTCCCCTTTAGCCAGAAATTTCAACATTTTTTTCAAAACCTTCTTGTGAGATTTTGATGGCTGAAACTGTAAAGGTCGGCACCTAGGAAAGCAAAATAAATATTTAAAAAGTGAACTCAAACTAGAAGAAATAAAATGAGTTCTGGACAGTATCTAGTACAGTGAGGGAAAACTCATGCCTGGGATTTTTGGGTAAAGACAGGGCTTGACGTAGCCTCTAGTACCACCCCAAATCTCACTAAAACTACATTAAGGAATTAGAGAAAAAGAAAAAGACAAAGACATAAATCACTGAAGAAAAAAAAAGAAGAGCAGAAATGCTGGAAGCTGGACAGAACATGCACGAGTGGTAACTGACTTAGCAGACCAAAGAATGTTGAATCCTAAGCCAACACTGGGAAAAGGCCAGAATGATAACTGATTTTCTCTACATTACCCCTATAAATCTTAGGGATTGGTTATTAATACCTGATACCTCACGAGATAAGAGTGAAGGTAGGTCTAAAAATAGAAAGATCTCTTGAAAGTCTGTTTTGGAAGCAGTTAGGTGTCTGATGCCCTCTACCACTCCATACAGATGACTCCCTACACAACCCAGGAGAAAGCTGCACATTTAGGAAAGAGTAAAAAACAGGGCCTCCTACATGAGGATGTGGGCACAGTGGAAAGCAAAGGAAATGTACTAGAAATAGGAAGCTTAAATGAAAGTCTACATACTGAATGCCGCGACCTCCACCCATTTCCCAACCCAGCCACAAACATGGGCACTTTCTCTCCAGAATGTGGCCAGACCTCGAGATACTGACCTGATGCCCCCCTGGAAAGTCAGAATCACCAGACACTCGAGGAGAACCTCTACAAAGGTAAGTGCCAAAAACAGTGGAGAAGGTAACTTGGAGATCTACAGGAAGAAGAGAGCCTAAAAATACAAATATCCTAAGAAGAACACGCTCTTATTTCTCTCTAGTTATAAGAGCTACACAATAATGGGAGGTTACAAGAAAAAAAAAAGAGAGAGTCCAAAACCAAAAATCCCTCAGAAGTAAAAATATAATAGAAGAAATAAACAATTAAACAGAAGACTAAAAAAATCAAGTTGAGGAAATCTCCCAAAAGATACAGCAAAAGGGATGGAAAACTGAAGGGAGAAAAAAAATTAGAGGATTACTCTAAAAGTTCAACATCTGAATGAAGACATTATACGTGAACAGAAGAAAGAAAATGGGGGAAGAAGATTAACAAAATAATAAAAGGAAATTTCTGTGAAGTGAAGGATATGAAAGGAGGAGGCCCCAGGTAAGAAGGGCCCCTTAAGTCTATAGGCAATGGATGCAAACAGACACACCACCAGACGTGAAATATCAGAACACTGGGGACAAAAAAACTTCCAAAAAGAAAGAACATTTTGGACAAAGGAACAAGAATCAGAAGCAAAGCCTTCAAAATTCTAAAGCAAAATGACTTCCAATCTACACTTCTATAGCCCAGCCAAACTAGAAGTCTGAGTGGTGAATTAAAACATTTTCAAACAGGGGCACCTGGGTGGCTCAGTCAGCTGAGCTTCTGACTCTTGGTTTGGGCTCGGGTCATGATCTCAGGGTCATGATCTCAGGGTCGTGTGATGGAGCCCCGAGTCAGGCTCTGTGCTGAACGTGGAGCCTGCTTGGGATTCTCTCTCTCCCTCTCCCTCTGCCCCCACCCCCGCTCACACACTAGCTCTTTCTCTCTTTAAAAAAAAAAAATTTCAAACATACAGAGTCTAAAAAAAAGTATTTCTCATGCACTTCTTCTCAAGAAAGCTATTAGCAGATGAGCTGCACTAAAATGAAGAAATAATCTGAGAGGTCACAGGAGACAGAACACTTGAGATCCAAAAAGAATCCCCAAGATGGCAGTAAAAAGAGATCCCACGGTGACAGTGATGCATCAGTTGGAAAGACAACCTGTCCAGATTACAGCAGCTCTGAAGACAACACAGAGATATTCATCAAGAGGACACAAGTGACAGAGCGCCTGAAGCATCTAAACATACCAAGAGGAAATTTACACAACTGTGGGAGGATTTCTAAAATCGACTGGTGATGGGTACATAGAAGATTATGCAAACAAAAAAGACAATTATCAACTGCCTGGAAAACAAAAACTTGTGAAGGAAAGAAAATGTAATCATAGTACACTGCATGGCTCCACCATATAGCATATTTATAGGATGTAATACAGCGACTACACCATCCAATATTATGACACTTCTGAGCTGGGAAGTTCGCAATGAGGACAAAAAAGAGCCTGAATGTGACAGGGCAATAGGGATGAAATAAAGTTAAGTCCTTATCTTTCGAAGAGAGAAATTCAGAGATAATAAGAAAAAATAAAGTTGAATCCTTACCTTTTAAAGAGAGAAACCCAGAGATATGAAAAAAACCCAAAGATAATGACATAAGGTTTCTGTAATTATCTAAGTATGTCACTTAAAGGTAGAAAGAAGAAAAAACAAAAAAATCAGTTAAAAAATTTGAGAGTAACTGCACTGGGAAACAGGAAACAGGGAGGTTTTGGGGACTGCAATTTTGCAAAATAAGCTTTATGGAATTGTTTGATTTTTAAATTACTAGTATATATAATCCTATATAAAAATACAAACTAAAAAAAAAAATTCATAGCCAAGGAAGCTCATCCTCATTTATACTCACATACTGGGCAGCCCCTGACATCTGTCTAACAAGAAGCTACATTGTAGATTATAATCACCTTGCCTTTACATTAGGTCTCATTACAACTACTGTAGTAAACAAAGTAAAAAAAAAAAAAAAAAAAAAAAAAAAAAACCAAAAAAAAAAAAACCAGAACAGTAAATATGCAAAATGACTACATAATATCAATACATATAATGAAACTGTGTAAAGGACAATTCATGAAATGTTTGATTTCATGCAAAAAAATCATATTTTATAATTATTTTGTTTTGCAATGTTAACTGAATCCCTTTTCATAAAAGCAATATACCTGGAACAGTGCTTTGCATTGAGAGGCACCCAATAAATTACAGAAGCCTCGTCTTTTTCTTTAACTCACTGAAATTGATTTTTTTTTTTTTTTTTGAGCTTTTCTGATTAGAGATACTCAGGGTTCTAGCAAATCAGCTCCAGACTTATTTAAACAGAATCCTGGCCATAATCCAATAATAAACTGTTATTTGAAGGAAAAGGACTTCTGCCTTTGACGATGTCACTGCTTCATAAACACTAAAACTGCAAGAGGACAGCATAGCTGTCTTAGTATAATAAGTGAGATGATGTCAGTAAGCCAGACACCCATCTTTTCTCTTTATTGCTCCAGTCCTATCTAACTGATAGGACTTTTATCTAACTGATAAAAGAAAGGATTAACTAGGAATCAGTGGAACTTTGAGAGCCCCTTGGCAGCCCAAGATCATCCTAAAACTAATATGCAAAATGTTACATATTTTTGCCTATTATGCCCCCTCCCTTTTGTTTTGTTTTGCTGCAGAGGGTTATAACTTTTCATCAGATTGTCAAAAGTCTTCAATCCCAAAACAAATTAAGAGCAACTAAGGGAAAGAGGTGTGAGGACCAGCCAAAACATGATAGATACAACTGTGTTTGCTTTTTTATCTAGAGGATATATTCACACTGAAACTGTAGACAAATGCTTAACAATGGAAACACACTTTCCCTTTCTACCAGAAGAGGAGAAACGCAAGGAGAACAAGGGAGAAGAGAAGGACCTTTATAATCTGAGAAGAAGGGAAAATTCTTCCATGTTATACTGGGGTTTGCTGGTTAAGCACACACTTTGTAGGAAAATAGACTTTTTAATTTAAGTTTTCCAATGAAGAAAACTGGACTCTGAAATATATGTGGCAGATTAAATGTCAGTCCTCCCCCTCCTCTTTCTACAGATCCTATAATACTGTTTGAATGTGAGTACTGTGCCCAGTTATACACTAGAATGTGGAAAGCCCCAAGCTAAATTCTATAAAATGCTTGATATCTAAAAGTAATTTGAGGATTTTCTAATATTCTCACAATACGTCACGATATCATTGACTAGATTGCTAAATAGTATACTTTCCAAATCCTATTTACACACAAACCATTGAACAGTATTCTTAAAAGCTACTGATGATGTACAAATGTAGCATCAGTATGTAGAAAAGATACAACTCATTTGCTTTTCTTCAGAGTCTAGCTAGAATGAAATTAATGTGTAAAAATAGCAAGATGTCACTAAAGAATTATACATACTCTTCAAATTATATATAGATCCTCTTTCTTACCTTATCGTGTACTGAGGACAACATGTCTGATTCATGACAGGCTTGTACACATACTTCCCACTTCTAAAATTAAAAAGTAGTTTTGTTAATGTCTTATACATTTCTCACTTATACCAAAGAAGTCAAGTACAGGAGCACAAAATTAGAGTAACAATCTAACCAATAACATAAAAACATTTAGATATAGTTACTCTTCATAACCTAAATAATCTTGCAACACAGACACACCAAGGACAGAGTCCAGCCTTTTCTTTCCTAAACCTTGATAAGTACTCCAACCCTCTTCACCTCAATTACCCTCTCAGCAGCACCTGCAATCCTTCCATGCCTCAACCCACCACCAATCCTCAATACCATAAAGGCAATCAGAGGAACTGCTCAGGATGCAGTGACACTGATGCGAGCCTACGATAGCCACAGGTGAGGGTTCCTTGTGCACTAGCACAAGGTAGCCCAAAATTAACCTGATGCTTTCGATGATTTCCGGATCTTAGCTAGTGGCACAGCCATGACATTATGGATTGAATCGTGTCCCCTCAAAAATTCATATTTTGAAGCCCTAGCCCCCAGCATCTCAGAATAGGACTGTATTTAGAGACAAGGCCTTTAAAGAGGTGATCAAGTTAAAATGACAGTTAAGATGAGCCCTAACCCAATCTGAATGCTGTGCGTATAAAAAAAAAAAAGGAAACTGGGGGCACCTGGTGGCTCAGTGGGTTAAGCGTCTGCCTTCAGCTCAGGTCATGATCCCAGGATCCTGGCATTGGGCCCTGCATCAGGCTCCCTCTTCAGTGGGGAGTCTGCTTGTCCCTCTCCCTCTGCCTCTCCCCATTCCCCACCTGTACTCTCTCAAATAAATAAATAAAATCTTTAAAAAAAAAAGAAGAAGAAGAAGAAAAGGAAACTGTAAATACAAAGAGACACTAGGCACCAGGGATATATACACAAAGAGAAAGGACCACATGAGGCCACAGCAAGAAGACAGCAGCAACGTACAAGCCTAGGAAGGGCCTTCAGAAAAAGTAAAGCTGCAGACACCAGGATTTTGGAAATTTCCGCCTCCAGTACTGTGACAATATAGATTCCTGTCGTTTAAGATACCCAATCGGTGGTATTTTGTGATGGCCACGCAAGCAAACATACACAAGCTTGGTTCCTGAGTCAGAAACCTGAGCGTCATCTCCGATTCCTCCCTCTAAAGCACCTCTATATCCAGTCAGCAAGCTTTCTACTTCTAAAAGGTACCCTACATCTGTCCCCTCCCATCTGTCTTCTAACCCACAGCCACTCACTGACGACGGCAGCATCGTCATGAGATGACCATCTCACATCCGGACCCTGCGGTGATCTCTGGAACGAGTCTTCCTGCCTTCGCAATCACCCCCTCAAATACATCTCTGCCCCCTGAATGATCATTTCCAAAACACAAATTCCATCACAATTCTGACATAAAAGCTTTCGATGGCTCCCCTCCACCTTTTAAAAAAGAAGTTCATCATAGCATACCATCAACATCCAACCTAGATCTACCTTTGGGCCTCAATAAGTTTACGAAAAGGTATGAAGTTTTATTTGCTGTGCTCAATCCCATGTCCTCTGGGGAATAAGCACTGTTTACATTTATATAAGGAACTTCATTTATATAAGGAACTTCATATATTCTAAAATTATCTATAAAACCAATTACCAAAAAAACTTAGCCATCAAAGGCGAAGTGTGGACCTAAATGGAATCCTGACTCAAATACACCAACTATTAAAAAAAAGGACATTTCTGAGACAAGCAAAAAATCTAAACAAAGTAACAGATGACATCAAAGAATTATTGTGTAAAAGGTGATAACAGTATTGTAGATGCGTTGAAAAGGAAAAAAGAATCCTTTCTTAGAAACATATATTTACTACAGGTATACTAAATTATTTTGTGGGGGAGGAGGGAACATCTTGGTCTGTTCAAGCTGCTATAACAATATGCCACAGACTGAGTGGCTTATAAACAACGAAATGTATTCCTCATAGTTCTGGAGGTTGGGAAGTCCAAGACCAAGGTGCTGGCATATTTTATGTCTGATAAAGATAAACTTCCTGGTTCATGTTGTTGTTGTAACCTCACCTGGCAGAAGGGGCAAGGGAGCTCTCTGGGATCTCTCTTACAAGGGCACGAACCCCATCTATGAGGACTCCACCCACTGACCTAATCACCTCCCAAAAGCTCAC
This sequence comes from Ailuropoda melanoleuca, assembly GCF_002007445.2. NCBI lineage: Eukaryota > Metazoa > Chordata > Mammalia > Carnivora > Ursidae > Ailuropoda > Ailuropoda melanoleuca. The sequence goes on from NC_048223.1 coordinate 120,242,717, forward strand.
CTCCAAATACCATCAAAGTCGGGGTTAGGATTGAACATATGTACTTGGGGAAGGGAGTGAGAATTACACACGAATATTCACTCCATTGCAGAAAGCAAGGAGAAATACAATAAAAAGATTTCTTAAACCTCTTTCCAAAAACAGGAAAACATTTTAAAGGCAAACAATATTTTGCAATTATAAGAAGGACCTGAGTAACAAGAGAAGTATCTTTGTATTAAAGAGCTTTACTGGGATGCCTGGGTGGCTCAGTCAGTTATGCCTCTGCCTTTGGCTCAGGTCATAATCCCAGAGTCCTGGGATCGAGTCCCACATCGGGTTCCTTGCTCAGCAGAGAGCCTGCTTCTCCCTCTGCCTGCCACTTCCCCCTGCTTGTGCGAACACTCACTCTCTCTCTCTGACAAATAAATAAAACCTTTAAAAAATAAAGAGCTTTACCTTCGCCATCCTCGATCTATAAGATCCTGATAATCCTGTACTGTCATTGAATGCGCCCACATGCCTGAAAAAATAAGTGCCATGGGCCATGTTAACTATAGGAAGTTGAACTTGTTTTTTTAAATTCAAAGCATTTTTTAAATGTGAATACTGAAGTAAAAACAAAAAACAAACAAAAAAAAAACCTAGCTCACACTGGAGAAATGAAAGTTTGCACATACTTCGTACTTGTCTGACATATGATACAAATGGAAAAGATATTTATCTTAATTTTAAAAATCAAACACATCCAAGTGATTATATTTAATTCAGGATTAGCCAATAGTCTCTATGACATCACAAATTTAAGATCCTTACAGCAATTAGATTATATCACACTTTTAAACCATAATAATATCCCCAATAATTTAATAAGCTGGTCTCTTCAGAAGAATTGAAAAGCAAATGTTTTCTTTTTTTTTTTTATTTTTTATTATGTTAGTTACCATACAGTACATCCTTAGTTTTTGATACAGCGTTCCATGAAAGCAAATGTTTTCTTAAACATATAAATTTTCCTGATTTTTATGTTTTTAGCATAGTCCTGGATATTGAAAATAGAACAAAAGTATATAGCAATATTCCTTTTAACTATAAAAACAAAGTGATCGAAATGCCCAGAAACAGAAAAATGATTACAGGACTATGATATTACCCATATGATGGAATAATTATGCAACCATGAAAAAAATGAAGACAATGAAAAAACATTAAGAAGTATATTCGAATTAATGTTAAATGAAGAGTAAATTTTTCTCTTGTGAACAGCAAACTGCATCAGAAGTATGTAGACAGAGGTAGGCTTGATAGTATAAGATATACGCAGAAAGAGAAATGTCCAGAAGCCTGGCAGGTGCTCAGTAATAGTGAGTTACTTTATGAACCTCAAATTCATCTATAAAGTAGGAATAACCTACCTACCTAAAAGGTGGGGTGCCCTGTGGTAAAGATGATCACAATTAAATATAATGGAAATTTACAGTTCTCTCTCCAGGTGAGAAGGGTGAAAGCAGATTTCTTCCACAGGACTTTAGACAAAGGGCATCTATATTAATCATTTCCTCTTACTAAAATTACTGGGAAAATAATTAAGGATCTATGAAAATATTCATTTTAGACACCTTTAATACAAAGTGTTTATTACATACTGTAGTCACAATACTAAAATTCTGAAAAAGGGAGGTATCTCTAATACCCTAAGGGAACCACTGCCACCAGTTGGTGTGTTTCTCCTGGGTTTTAACCCTCCCAGAACTGTGTTCATGTCACAAACGTCATCTGCATCCTGTTTTTCTCCATTTAACCCGTTTTTGTGCTTTAGCTCATCTTCATAACCATCATTCCTAATCACTGCATTATATTACGTTCTGCTCCCTCTTACCTACAAGCATCTAATACACAATTTGAATTGATGAGTAAACGGACATACCATAATCGTCCAAATCATCCCCCTGCTGTAGGGCATTTATATATATATTTTTTAATGGAAACTACCTAAATCTGTATCTTCGTGGTTATCCCATTTTCCACAATGCTGGGCTATTCCTTAAAATAAAAGATTTTATATCTGCCAATGCATGACACAGCAGGAAATAAATACAATGTTTTGTTGACAAAAAAGTCTTCCGAAAGAAACCTGAACTATGACGGGGGGGAGGGGAAAGAAAAAAAAGAAAAGAGAAGAGAAGAGAAAGCTGGCTTTGTTGTCGTTCTGGAGGTGGGTGGAGGAATGACAAGGCATATAAGCACCTGGTAAAATTTTCAAACACGTTAGCACAAACAGGCTCCCTCGCCAGCAGCGCCTGTGGTCGGTCATCAGGGTCTTGTATACTCTTCCAGACATTTTATCCAGATGCCCATGCCCACGTATGCACACACACCTCTTTCTACACAAAAAGTCCACCCGACACGCCGCATTCTGCTTACAACTGGGGATGATCCCACTTCAGCATCAGCACTTAGAGGCCCGCCCCAGCGGAACTGACCGCACTACACTGCTCCCTGGCACGGCATGCTGTCACATATTTAACCGTCTCCTACTGACTGACGACGGACACCTGTTTCAATACTTTGGGCTACGGGAAGACAATCATTATCTCACACGTCCCAGCACCTGCGTGAAAAATAAGCGCCTAGATGCTTCCCTGATGAATCAGAGCTGAGGTCCGTTTCTAATTAACAGCCACAGCCCAAACCGGCAAGCCGCGTTCCGCACACCTGTCTCGGGACAGGACCTAGCCGGAGGCTCCAGCCGCCGCGCGTCGCTCGAGCCGGTCGGCCCAGGCCAGGGCGTCGCGACCAGAGGACGCCCGCCGGCCGCGCAGACCCCGAGGCCGCGACGCCCTCCCCCGCCCGCCGGCCCGCTCACCATTGGAGCGACTGCCCGACTCATTCTTGCAATAGCCGCAGCGGTAGGAGTCCTCGCCCTCGAAATACTCCACGATGCTGGGCGAAAGAGCAGCCCAGGAAGCCATGGCCCCGGCCCTCGGAACGCAACGTGACCCAGCCCAGCCCCGCCGCCGCCGCCGCCGCCGCCGCCACCCCACAATGCTCCGCGCCGCCCGGGAGTCCCCGAAGCGCGCGCGAAGCTGCTCGGGCGCCCGCAGGCCAGGTTCGCCTGGAGTCCCGCACGCTGACGCCGCCCGCGCCATCTTGACCGAGGGCAGCCTTTCGCTATTTCCGTTCCTTCTCTAACCGGGACCGCCATCTTCGGTGAGGGTGAGGAGGAGAGAGGATCTTGAAGGGAAATAGTCTGGGAAGGACGGTCTGGGAGAGGGAAGTGGGGGTTTGGGGAGTCGGGCCTGTGCGCTCCCAGGCGAGGGGCTGGCGCACGGCGCGGCGGGCGGTGCGAGGGTCGGACGCCAGGCGGCCGCGCCAGCCCCATCCGTGGGGACACTCACCGCAGGACACCTTGCCCTCCTCGGAGTCGCAGTAGCCGCAGTGGTAGCCGGCCTTGAGCCCCTTGTATTCCACCACCGAGGCCATGGCCGCCTCCAGGGTCTGCAGGGGCCGGCCACGCCTCTCGGTGCCCTGGGGCTGACCTCCGCGGAGTGCGGGGGCCCGCGGCGGGGAGGGGAGGAGGAAGAACGTTAGCGGGTGCGTCCTAGCGCCGCGACCCGCGCCCCTAGCGCCTCCTCGGGGTCCGGGTCTCTGCTAGTGCCGGAGCTTGCGGAGACCTTAGCGAGGGTGGTAGTCGCGCCTCCGGGCCCGAAGTTAGGGCCAGCCCTTTGCCTAATTCGTTGCCACGCATTCCTACAATTGGCTCCGTTTTACAGATGAGGAAACTGAGGCACGGAGGTTATGACTCAATTATTTCCTGCAGAACTCAGTATAAAAGTTAACTATTCACGGGCCGTCCCTGGCATACATGTGGGTGGCCAGCTCAGGTTTCTTCCAAACCAGCACGTCCACTCTTAAATGCCGTATACAGGTGCACATGCAGGTGTTCTGTGAATGGCCGGCGTAGGTGAATTGAACGCTTAATGGTTTTTTTTGTTTTTTTTTTTAAAGATTTTATTTANGATTTTATTTATTTATTTGACAGAGATAGAGACAGCCAGCGAGAGAGGGAACACAAGCAGGGGGAGTGGGAGAGGAAGAAGCAGGCTCATAGCAGAGGAGCCTGATGTGGGGCTCGATCCCACAACGCCGGGATCACACCCTGAGCCGAAGGCAGACGCTTAACTGCTGTGCCACCCAGGCGCCCCTGAACGCTTAATGTTTTTAAAGCAAACAACTTTCAGAGCCAGTAGCGACCTTGTGCCACTATAAGCCTATTGCCACCACATCTATAATTTTGAAACAAAAGATGAAAATCTTGGTTTTTTTTAATGTACAATTTTTTAAATGTTATTTTTAAAGTTTTTTTTTTTTTTAAACTGTACAGGCCAAACAAAACGTTTGTGTAGGTTGAATTCAGCCTATGGACTCCCAATTTGCAACCCCTATGTCAAAGAGGATTTTTTTTTAGGGCGTAACAGTCTGGAGGAAAGTATAAAAAGGTAATATTCCTTAATCTTTAGATGCATAGATAATTTAAGATTGCCTGTCATTATATTTTTCCTCGTTAACAATAAAGCTGATTATCTTTTTGCAGTGTTCTGAAAAGTGAAATCGTGAAACTTGGAGAAATAGAGGTAACCTTTTGAGGTCAGTTTTAACATTCTTGACTCCAGGGTCCACTATGTTGCATACATGCCTGCTTAAGTTGAAGAGGTTTCTTGGTAGTGCATGATCTGTTATATTACTAAGCGTCACTTGTGCCTCACACAATGGGGCAAAACCTAAAGGATAGCTATGTAGCATGTAGGAGGTTCTCAGGGCCCCCTCTTGGTTTCTCCAGTTCCTCCTCAAACTTGAAGGTTCCTTGCTACATATCAGTACTCATTAAGACAGACTTCATTCATTTTGTCCATTATAGCAGATTTGAATATTCCTGGTCCTTTTCCAGACAGGCTCTTCATTTTGGAGGAAAGTAAAAGGGTGTGGGATGAAACAAAAACAGCAGATACCATGCTCAGACAGAAAGTAGGAGGCCAGGAGGCTTTTTGCTTTTCTTGTTATAGTCCTGTACCAATTCACTTATGTCCCTTTGTCCCAACCTTATCCCAAGCCTTAGACCAACCTCTGCCAGAGAATGCCAACCTAGAGCTTATAATGCCAATGTCCTAGACATGTGTGTTAACTCATTTAATTCTTACAGTAACTTCACAACATAGGAAATGAAGACCAGAGAGGCTAAATAACCAGCTCAAGATCACACAACTAGTAAGAGACAGAAGAGAGTGTGTGTGGAGGGCAGGGAGAGACCAAAGGTAGAGGCAGATCACTCCAGGTTGGTAGGTGGCAGGTTTTTTTTTTTGTTTTTACGAGCATACATGCAAGATGGGAGGGGCAGAGGGAGAGAATATCCAGGCAGATACACACTGAGCATGGAGCCCAACATGGGGCTCCATCTCACAAGCCATAAAATCAGGACCTGAACCAAAATCAAGAGTCCTATGCTTAACCAACTGAGCTACCCAGGTGCCCCTCTCGGTGGAAGTCTTAATAAGCAAAGGGAACTTATGAGGCTTGTCTTGGGCAGCAGCAAGATGAATGGATCCCCACGCTGCCACACTAGCCATGGCTATTGAGCACCTAAATCTTAAAAGTTTGTATAGAGGGGCTCCTGGGTGGCTCAATGAGTATCTGTTTTCGGTTGAGTATCTGCTTTCAGCTCGGGTCTTGATCCCGGGATCCTGGGATCAAGCCCTGCATTGGGCTCCCTGCTCAGCGGGGAACCTGCTTCTCCCTCTCCTTCCCACTCCTGCTCTCTCTTGCTATCTCTGTCTCTCTCTCTCAAATAAATAAAATCTTAAAAAAAAAAAAAAAAGTTTGTATACAGAGAGGCCTTAACTGGGTTCAGTCAAGTGTACTGTGCAGGTGTTCTCACCATCACATCATTATCTCATGGCAGTATCCTTGCAGCAACCTTGGACTTTTCTTTGGGAAACATGCAAGCAAGAAGAGAGGGTAGTGAAATATTTAAAGTGTTGGGGAAAAAAAAAAACAACACCAACCTCCAATTCTGTATCCAGCGAAATTATTCTGCAAAAGTGAAAGAGAAGTATAACCATACCTCTGAGATATTGTGGTTCGGTTGCAGACCACGGCAGTAAAGCAAATACTATGATAAAGCAAATCAAATGGAATTTTTTTGGTTTCCCAGTGCACATAAAAGCAAATGTGTGATGGCATTATGTCTTTTAAAAAAGTACGTACCTTAATTTAAAATGCTTTGTTACTAAAAAATGCTAACCACCATCTGAACTCTCAGCCAGTCCTCATCACTGATCGCAGATCACCATAACAAGTATAATAACAAAAAAATTTAAAATACCACAAGAATTACAAAATGTGACTCAGAGACACAAAGTGAGCAAATACTGCTGGAAAAGTATTGCCAATAAACTTGCTCAATGCAGGGTTGCCACAAACCTTCAATTTCTAAAAAACAATGGTATCTGCAAAGTACAGTAAGGTGAAGTGCACTAAAACAAGGTATTCCTGTAAAGACTTTCTCAGACAAACAAAAATGGAGGGAATTTGTCACCAGTGGACCTGATTTGCATGAAATGTTAAATTCTTCAGAAAGAGGGAAGATAATATAGGTCAGAATCTAATCCACATAAAGGAAAAGCATTATTAGGGAATATATGGAGATAAAATCAGATTTTTCATTTTTAAAAATTTAATTACTCTAACAGATAACAGGTGGTTCAAAATAATAATAGCAACTTACACACAGTAATTTTATAAGTTTATGGGTAAGTAAATAACAATTTTATAATGGAGGGGAGGAAGGAACTGGGAATACTCTTATAAGGTATTTGCACTGCCTATAAAGTGATGTAGTAGTATTTGAAAGAGAACTTGGATTGTGAATGTATAGTGCAAACTCAAGGACAATCATTTAGAAAAGAAAGAATAATCGCTAAGAGAGTAGGGAAAAAAATAGAATTATGAAATGCACAGTTAAAACCAGAGAAGGCAGGAAAAGAGTGGAAGACAAGAAAGAAAGAAAGAAAGAAAGAAAGAAAGAAAGAAAGAAAGAAAGAAAGAAAGAAAAGAAAGAGAAAGAAAGAAAGAAGGAAAAGAAAACGAAAGAAAAGAAAGAAGAAAGAGAACAAGAGCAATGACTAGAAAACAGTAACAAATATGGTAGATATTAATCCAGTTATATCAATAATCACTTTAAATGTTAGTGGTTTAAATATAGCAATTGAAAGACTGTCAGACTGGATAAAAAAAAATAAGACCCAACTCTTTGTTATCTGTGCAAAAAACCCCACTTTTAAACGTAAAAACAAAGATTAAAAGGATGAAGAAAGATATACTGCTGTTAAAACTAGTCAAACAAAAGCTGGAGTGGCTACGTTAAATTCAAAGTAAATTTCAGAGCAAGGAAAGTTAGGGATAAAGGAAGACGTTACATGATGTTAAGTGGTCATTTCTCCAAGAAAACAATTTATAATGTATATGCATCTAGTTACGGCGTGGCAAATATGTGAGGTGAAAACTGAGAATTGCAAGGAGAAATAGATGAATCCACTATGATACTTAGAGACTTCTGTACCCGTATATTGGTAACTGACAGATCCAACAGCAGAAAATTAGTAAGGACATGGTGGAACTCAACACCATCAATCAACTGGATCCAACTGACACCTATAGAATACCTAATCCAACAGCAGCAGAATACACACTCTTCTCAAGTTCACATGGAACATTTACCAAAATAGACCACCTTCTGTGCCATAAAGAATAGAAACCATACAAATATGTTTTCAGATCATAATGGAATTAAACTAGAGATCAATGACAGAAAGGTAGTTGGAGAATTCCAAAATGTTTAGAGATTAAACAAGACACTTCTTTTTTTTTTTTTTTTTTAAGATTTTATTTATTTATTTGACAGAGACAGAGACAGCCAGCGAGAGAGGGAACACAAGCAGGGGGAGTGGGAGAGGAAGAAGCAGGCTCACAACGGAGGAGCCTGATGTGGGGCTCGATCCCACAACGCCAGGATCACGCCCTGAGCCGAAGGCAGACGCTTAACCGCTGTGCCACCCAGGCGCCCCTAAACAACACACTTCTAAACAACACTTGGATCAAAGAAGTTCAGAAATATTTTGAACTAAATGAAAAACAATTGGCCCTTGAAATACTGGGGTTAAAAATCCAGTCAAAACTCCATATATAAATTTTGACTCCCCCCAAACAACTAGTAATACCCTACTGTTGACAGAAGCCTTATTAATAACAGAGTCTTAATACATATTTTTGTGTTCTGTGTATTATATACTATATTGTTACAGTAATCTAGAGAAAGATGTTATTAAGAAAGTTACAAGGAAGAGAAAATACAGTATTTCTCAAAATTCACAAATAAGGACCTGTGCATAAGTGTTGTTCAAGGGTCATCTGTACAACTTACCCAGTTTGTGAGATGCAGCAAAAGCAGTGCTTAGAGGGTATTTATAGCATTGAATGCATACATTAGAAAAAAGATCTAAAATCAATAATCTAAGCTTCCACCTCAGGAAACTAGAAAAAAGAGGAGCAAATTAAATCCAAAAGAAGCAGAGGGGCGCCTGGGTGGCTCAATCAGTGAAGCGTCTGCCTTCAGCTCAGGTCATGATCCCTGGGTCCTGGGATCGAGTTCCGCATCGGGCTCCCTGCTCCACAGGGAGCCTGCTTCTCCCTCTGCCTCTCTCTCTCATGAATAAATAAATAAAATCTTTTTTTAAAAAAGCAGAAAACAGGGGCGCCTGGGTGGCACAGCGGTTAAGCATCTGCCTTCGGCTCAGGGCGTGATCCCGGCGTTATGGGATCGAGCCCCACATCAGGCTCTTCCACTATGAGCCTGCTTCTTCCTCTCCCACTCCCCCTGCTTGTGTTCCCTCTCTCACTGGCTGTCTCTATCTCTGTCAAATAAATAAATAAAATCTTAAAAAAAAAAAAAAAAGCAGAAAACAAAACTAAATGAAAACTAGCAAAACTAAATGAAACTATAAGAAATCAATAGAGAAATTCAACAAAACCAAGTTAATTCTTTGAAAAGATCAGTAATGATAAACCTCCAGTGAGGCAAATTAAAACAAAATGAGAAGACAAATTGCCACTATAAGAAATGAAAGAAGAACCATTATTACTAATCCCATGGACATTAGAAGTATAACAAAGGAATGTTATGAGCAACTCTATGTCCATACATATGATAACCTATAGGAAATGGATTAATTCTTTGAAAGATGCGATCTACCAAAACTCACACAAGAAGAAATACATAACCTGATTAGGTCTATGTCTAAAGAAATGGAATTAATAATGAATAACCTTTGAAAACAGCCCTGGGACCAGATGGGTTCATTGGTAAATTCTACCAAACATTTAAGGAAGAAATTATACCAACTCTCTATAGTCTCTTCCAGAAAATAGAAGCAAAGGAAATTTTCTAACCCATTCTATGAGGCCAGCATTACCTAATGCCAAAAACCAAAGACATTACAAGAAAACTACAGACCAGTATCTCTAATGAACATAGATGTGAAAATCCTCAAAAAAAAAATAAATAAATGGAATTCAACTATACATAAAAAGAATTGTATACTATTATACCTTTCAAAACAATGTAATTGATGTCATCAATGCACTGAAGTAGAAAAATCATACCTTATTAGCAGATGCAGAAAAGGTGTTTGACAAAGTCCAACAATTATTCATGATAAAAGCTCTCAGCAAACTAGGAATAAAGAGGACCTTCCTCAATTTGATTTCATAAAGAACATCTACCAAAAACCCAACAACTAGTTTCTCATACTTAATGGTGAGAAACTAGTTGTTTTCTCAGATCATGAACAAGGCAAGGATGTCCCCTCTCACCACAGCTATTCAACAGCACGCTGGAAGTAAGTCCCAGCTAATGCAATAAACAAGAAAAGGAATACAAGGTTTATGGTTTGGGAAGAAAGAAATAAAACTCTTTTTGTCCACAGATGACATGATTGGCCAAATGGAAAATTCCAAAGAATCAACAATAAAATTCTGGAACTAATAACCAATTATAGCAAAGTTGAAGGATATAAGGTTGATATGGTAAAAGCCAATCTCTTTCCTATATATCAGAAATGAACAATTGGAATTTGAAATTAAAAACAATACCATTTACATTAGCACCAGAAAAAAATGAAATAGGTATAAATCTAAAAAAATATGTATAAGATCTATAAAAGGAGAACTACAGATCTCAGATGGAACAAGTCAAAGAAGATGTAAATATATGGAGAGATGATCCATGTTCATTGACAGGAATATGAATACTGTTAAGATGTCATTTCTGCCCAACTTGATCTTTAGATTCAATGTAATCCTAATAAAAGTCCCAGCAAGTTATTTTGTGGCTATTGACCAACTGACTCCAAAATTCATATGAAGAGGGAAAAGACTCAGAATAACCAAAACAGTGTCAGAGGAGAAAACAAAATCAGAGGACTGACTCTACCAGACTTTAACTTACTACAGAGCTACAGTAATCAAGACAGTGATATTGGTGAAAGAACAGACGAATAGATCAATAGAACAGGATAGAAAGCCCAGAAATAGACCCACGCAAATATAGTTAACTGATCCTTGACAAAGGAACAAAGGCAATTCAATGAAGAAAGAATAGTCTTTTCAACAAATGGTGCTGGAAATGAGGATCCACATGCAAAATAAAATAATAAATAAATCTAGACACAGACCTTATACCTTTAATAAAAATTAACTCAAAATGGATCATAAGCCTAAGTGTAAAGCACAAAACTAAAACCCCTAGAAGACAACATAGGAGAAAATTTAGGTGACCTTGGTTTTAATGATGACTTTTTTTTTTTTAAAGATTTTATTTATTTATTTGACAGAGACAGAGACAGCCAGCGAGAGAGGGAACACAAGCAGGGGGAGCGGGAGAGGAAGAAGCAGGCTCACAGTGGAGGAGCCTGATGTGGGGCTCGATCCCACAACGCAGGGATCACGCCCTGAGCAGAAGGCAGACGCTTAACCGCTGTGCCACCCAGGCGCCCCTAGTGATGACTTTTTAGATAGAATGCTCAAACATGGCCCATGAAAGAAAAAATTAAGTTGTATTTTATTAAAATTAAAAACTTCTGCTTGGCAAAAGATGCTGCGAAAGAATGAAAAGACAAGTCATAGACCGGGAGAAAGTCTTAGTAAAACACATTCCTGCTAAAGGACTGGTACCTAAAACATACAAAAAAAAACAAAAAACAAAAAAAAAACCTTATTAAACTTCTCAGCAAGAAAACAGCAAGAAAACCTCTCCTCCTATGGGAAATGGGCAGAAAAATAACATTACCGAATAGGGTGGTTGGAGTGTCAGTGTTTAATGTTTAGATACTGTCAGAGGCACATTTATTTTTTATTTAAGTCCATTTTCAAACTCCTGCAAAATAGAGTCAGTAGGCAGCGTGCGGTTTCCAATGCCAGTGGTTCGTCCGTGATGACACTCTGGTTTGTTTCAAGTTCCGTGTCATAAGTGGTTAAGGATAATGTCAGCTCAGGAACCACTATCCTCTCCTTCCCCAGTGAGGATTTCTCATAAGTACTCAAACACATTTCATGACTTTTGACAAAAGATTAAAATTTAGGTATATGATAAAATACTTGTTAGCAAAGAGTTCTTTTTATATTGCTCACAGCTCAGGCCACCTTTTGTTTATGTTAGGGCAAAGTCTAGTCTTGCTGATACTGTGTTTCAACCTGATTTGCCATCAGGTGATTTATCTCCCTGGCTTATAGCCTTCCTCCCTTGTTTCTCTTATCAGGAAAAAGAAACAATTCAAAGCATAATACTTAAATGAAAAGTACTTTTTGGTCCTCATGATTGTCTTTTTTGTTTTAATAAAGTTGATTCCTTACTTAAAAAGAGGCTCATATTAGGAATTGCATATTTTTCTTTATCAGAAAGGAGGCTAGGGGTGCCTGGGTGGCTCAGTTCGTTAAGCATCTGCCTGACTCTTGATTTTGACCCAGGTCATGATCTCAGGATGGTGAGATCGAGCCCCCTATTGGGCTTCATGCTGGGTGTAGCGTCTGCTTAAGTTTCTTTCTCTCCCTCTCCCTCTGCACCCCTCTCACCCTGCTCATGCTCACTCTTGCTCTCTAATTTAAAAAACAAAACAAAACAAAACAAAAAAACCGTATTCAGCTTTCAGGAGGGTAAATAAGATATTACCTTTAAACACTTTATTTTTTTTAAGATTTTATTTATTTGAGAGAAAGAGAACATAAGGAGGGGGTACAGCAGAATGAGGGAGAAGCAGGCTTCACACTGAGCAGGGAGCCCAGTGCAGGGCTCGATTACAGGACCCCAGGATCATGACCTGAGCTGAAGGTAGACACTTAACCGACTGAACCACCCAGGCGCCCCTTTCTTTTAGCACTTTACACAGTGCCTGGCTCATAGTCAATGAATACTAGGAACTGGGCGTAGTACGATGCTGTCATGTCACAGGCGTATACAAATTTTAGCTGAACTAATAGCACATGAGTTTTATATCTGAGTGACATGACATTTTATCAGTGTTAAAATGGTATCTTGTGAATATTAAAATGTAGGTTGTAATGTAATTCAAGGTTTTGGTATGAAAATCGACAGAAATCACTGTCATGACTTGCTGTTCAAAATTCTTTGGTTTTTGATAAAATACCCATATTTACTTTCCTAATTGTTTAATTTCTGAGTGAGTTCAGGGCTGTGGTGTCAAGCACATCTTTGCATACAGCATATTTGGGGAAGGATACGTTTTATTTTTAATAGGTAAGAAACCAGGTTGTAATTAATCCCTGTATTTTCTCTTTTCACATTTTAAGAAGTAGAGATATTTCGAGAAGTAGAAACAATGAGGACTTTATTTGGACATCCGCAGCTTAAATATATGGTGACAAGTGTCTTGAATATGCAGAATCATTTCATTAATTTGTATTTTGACATTGGTGTATTGTCTGCTTTTTTATCCTTAAGTAATGACCAGTTATGAACATTATTAAATATGTGGCTAAAAGTAGATTAAAGAGGAGCTCAAAACCTCCATTTTGCAGCAGCATTTGGCGGAGTGACGCACCAGCTGAGTGATGGTGAGACCACGTGACCAGGCCACCTGCACAGCCGTCCACCCTCCGCCAGCTACTGGGACTGTGCGTGCAGGATCCCCCATCCCCGGCTGTCTACTGATTACATGTCTATGGAAGATACATAATATATATTCCCCCCCCAAAAAAAATATCCAAACAAACAAAAATGACAAAGACGCTCCCGTTGCCTTGGAAGATGCTTTCTCCAGCTGCACCGAGAAGGGCTGTCGGTATCCGTGAAACCCAGCCCCTCACACTTTCTCTCTGCCGCCATTCAGCCCAGCTCACACTGGAGTGCATTCCCTACCAGCCAGACGATGTCTTCACCTACCACCTCACAGTAGTCTCAGTCTAGGATGGTGATGACACATACAGAAGCTTGTGACTGCCTCTGGTTGCCGTAGAAATCAACCGAAGCCCTCCTGAAGGATGAGCAGTGGCGAGCGGAAAGAGGGCCGGGAAGGCGCTGGCTGGAGAACAGGACCTTTGCACCACGGAGAATGAGAGAATGGGGCCCAGCGCTGCGAAAGCGGACGCTGGCGGGGGGGGGGGGGAAGAAGCAAGCATATTGTTCGCAAAGCTGGCGATGGATAGGGCACTGGCAAAGAAGAAGGACACGGAAGATCCGCAGCGGATAGCTACTGGAGGGGCGGCCACGGATGCCGGGCGGGGAGGGTGCTGGGGGAGCCCACGGAAGGACCGACTGGCAGCGCGGACCCCATCCTCACGCCGTCCTCTGGTGACAGACTCAGAATGGTTGGATCTGAGTGCGGAAGAACAGTAGGTGTCATTTCCTTCCATTTTGAGTTAAACGCAGGAGAACGTTCATTTACCTGCGAACAAGTGTAGCACAGGAACGAAAATGATGGGCTCTGGAGTCGCGCAGGCGCACATCCTGCCTCTGAAACTGACGAGTCACGGAAGCTCTCTGGCCTCGGTTGTCTTTGCAGCGAGGCCTGATGAGTGCCTCCTTCATGGACTGTTTGGGAGACGAAGTGAAAGGGCCCACTTAAGGCCTCAGCACATCACCCAGCATATAGTAAGCTCAGTAGATGCTGTTATGGAGATCATGTAAGAACCTCTTAGGAAAGAAAAACATGAAAGCAGAAGTAGGAGTCTGTTTCAGAAATTAGTTCTACTTACACGGTAATTATAGTTTTGTTTTTTATCAGTCTATATTATAAAATCCTCTTTTGCTGCAAAGAGAACTCAGGGAAACAGAATATTTACAACCCAGGTTACTAAACACCGAACCTATTTGCTAACTAAGCAGGTTAAGAAATAAGAGTTCTCCAGGATACCTAAATGTGACTGCAGATTTCTCGGCTGTAGTTTTCTGCATTAGATTTAAAAAAAAAAAAACCAAAAACTTTCTTGCCATCTATCTAAAATATAAACCTTTGACAAGAATCATGAAATATGTTACAGTTAGCTGCTGTTGGAAATTAACAGTAGCTTATACGTTGTACTATATAATTTTATGCATAACTGAACTTAAAAGGGACTAACCAGCTTTGAGAGCTTATTTTCTTATCAATGGTAAGGTTCTTTGTTCTACCAAAAATTATACAAGCAGTGGTTTCTGGAATTTGAAATAGCAACTCAGCCTCCCCCAGTCCAGTGTTAAAGTAAGGGTATTTCTGTTAGTCTCAACCTCAAACTCAATAGGGCTCTTTGTTCATACTTTTATCAGAGAGCATTCCTTCCTTGCTTCAAGGAATGCTACAAGTTAGCCGTAGTCCTGCCTATTACTATCGGCCCAGAGAAATACCTCTTGCTATTGAAAAGAGTGTGACAAGTGTGTGAAAAGTGAGTCCCAAATCAACTCCCTACCTCATTTTGCACCAGGGCCATGTTTTCTGAAAACTTTCTCCAAATCCTAGTGTGATTTCTCTTTTTAATCTTCCAGATTGGCCTGGGCCAAAAACACTCAGGACCCTCGGATTCCAGTGGGTTCCCAGTCCCCACTAGAAAAGAAGATTAAGGTGAGGAAATATATTTACCATGAACTTTGGAGCCAGTAATACCATCATAAAAAGTTTCTTCCCAAGGCAGAAAGGGCCTGAGTATTTCAAGCCAGAGGGCTTCGTCCGTTAGACTTGGTTCCGGCTGGACAGCACTGAACAATACAAACATCGCTTGTGCCACCACAGGGCAGAGGCAAGTGAGGGTGAAAGATTGTGATAAGGGTCGTGAAAGATGGGATGGGATTTTATTTTATTGAATACGTGGAAGGTCTGAGGAAGTAACATTTAAGCTAAAAATTAAGTTACGTTAGCATTGTAGTCAGAGTTGCTATATTGTGCGTTTGGGAGTATATGAAGGAGGAATATGTGAAAATACTCAGATGGCAAAGACAATACAGTTTTTGAAGAACAGAAAAGTCAGGGTGGCTGCAGCAGAGTGGGCAAGCAGTCGAGCTGAAAGGCAGTCAGGAGCGAAATTATGAAAGCCATACTGGGATTTGGGATTTTCTCCTAAAAGCAGCAGGACACTATCCTAGGTTTCAGTGCAGGGAAGGGACATGCTCAGATTTGTGTGACACAAAGATCACTCCAGTTGCTGTGTGCATGGTCCGATGGGGCTGTGGCAGAGAGAGAGAAGCGTGGATTCAGGGAAGCTACCTAGGCTGCTACCCTAGGCTGGGGACATTTTGAAGTTAGTGGGGACAGGACTGAGAAGGGGGAAAGAGAAGGAAACACTTTGGAAGAAGAGTCAAGTGGAGATGTTAAGTAGATTGTATCTAGCGGTGAAGTTGAGAGTTGAGTACAGGGCAGTCTCGTATGCCTCAACGGTCTTGCTCACCCCTTCTTGCCCCCTCTAGAGCAGTCCCTGACACATGGTAGGTCACCTTGTTGAGTGACTGAGACTGTCCTTGTCCAAGAAAGTCTAAATGAGACTATGCTCATCTTAAGTGACAATTTCTGTTGTATTTTCTTGCATTACATTTTAAAGACAGAACCAGCAAAGTAGGTGGCAGGGTGTGGCCATGAGGTAGGAAGAGAATAAGGGCTGTTCAGTCACCTGGGGATATTCGGCTAATGGCTGAAACAGTCTAGGGGGGTCCAAGATAGCCTTGGTCACATGCCCTTGGCCACAGACTGGAAGCCAGAGGAAAGTAAAGTACTCAACTCTGTAAAATGCTGCTGAGGTCAAGTATGACAGGAACAGAGACAAGACCCCTGAATTTGTTGCTATGGAGATCCCTCATGACCTAGATGAGAGCAGTCTGGGGGCAGTGGGGTCATGGAAAGCCAACCGAGGAGGACCGAGGGGGAACTGGGAGGTAGGGAAGAGGAGAGGGGTTCTAGGTGTCTGCTTCATGACACACAGGGAAAGGGAGCCAAGATGGGATGTGCGGCAAAGGAAACATTTTCCTTTTCTGTTTAAAGATGATATATGTATATACTGGAACATATTTTTATGCTGACGGGAGTGATCCGGTACAGGGGAAATTTCGATGGAGCAGGAAAGAGAATTTGGTAATTGCAAATTGAAGTTCCTGAAGCTTCATGAGGACAGGTGGGAGAACTGGCTTTTGATAGACAAAGGGGCAATGTTCCTGTTGTAAAGGCCGAGTCCAGGGTCGATGCAGTGTGGTGGTTCTGGCACTGGGCAGAGGAGGGCGTTCCTGCCTGAGTGCTTCTGTTTTCTCAAGGAAGTCTAAGGCGAACTCTTCAACCGGAAGGGGACCCTGGGGGAGGGGAGTGTGGGAGGTTTAAGAGAAAGCCGGGGAATGTGGCTAAGAGGCCCCCCATCAGGGACATGGTGTCAGAGTGCCAGGCAGAGCTTCTAGCCACTTCTGATCTATGTCATGGCCTGAACAGAGGACGTCTAACTTAAAAATCTTCTAATACTTCCCTCTGACAAGAGTTTAGGTGATGTCCATTCTTCAAAAGTGAGGAAGTTTTGCTCCAAAAGTCTCAGCAGGAGAATGAAACACTCCATCAGCTCAAAGCCGTGTCTTTTGACTTCCGGTTTGCCAAAGCAGAGGCATACTACTATCGACGACATCAAGAAATGATGCTGGGAGAAGCGTGGAGATACACGATGGTTCCAAGGTGGGAAATTAAAATAGAGAGAGAGACCACAAAGTGAAAAAACAGGAGATGCTAAAAAATGGGACTGTTTAGTGTCTGAGAGGGAGCTGGACCACATAGAGAAGCACATATACCGAGCCGAACGGGCCCGAGGCCTCAGAGATCACAAGTATCGGCTCCTCCCTCAAAGGATTCCGAGTGAAACAGTCTTCCCCAAAATATTAACCCTACGGAAGGAGGAAAAGACTGAAACTATCCAGAAAACCCACAAAGCTAAGACCAAAAAGCACAGGGCAGCCTGGGCAAAGGAACAGATCAAGGGGCATCAGGACCAAATGATTCGGGGGAGAGAGCTCACGGAGCAGAGAAGCGAGAGACTGCGTGCTTGGAAGATGTCTTCCCCTGCTCCTCCTCTCCACAGGCCTGCAACGCACAAGGAGGAAGAGAAAGAATTCGAACAGATCACAGCCTACCCGATTGCCCAGCCTTACCAGGAAGCACTCATAGAAGTAACCATCCAAATGGAAAAGTCCAGAAAGGAAGATAATGTAAAAAAGCCACTCCGACGAGAGCTCTTGAGTATGCCACCATTTTTGAGAAGTCAACTAGAAAAAAATAAAGTTTAAGTTATTTTTCTGGATTATTGTATTTCTTTTTCAGCCTGGCATACTTTGACAACTGTCAGCGCAGTAAAATCCCATACCCCCGAATTGTGTTTCTGTGTTTGCATCAAACTTGGAGGGGAAAAAAGTTAAACCGAGTGTTTGTTTCAGCTATCTGCATAAGTATCCAGAACTTAGTGACTTAAAACCACCACTATTTTGTTATATCTCACAATTCCATATCAGGAATTCAGGCAGAGCTTGGCTGAGCAATTTTTCTCCCCCGTCCCCCACAGCCAGAGCTGCTTGGGGATATTCAGGTGACAGCTGGACTAGAGGGTACAGACCGTGTGCCCTTGGGGTTGACTAGAAGGCTGGGCTTTGCTGGTCCCGGTCCCCATCTCCTCTCTCCACGTGGTTTCTGGCCTTATTACAAGGTGACTAGGGCTCTGGTGACCTGTCAGACTCCACAAGTGTTCTTTTGATCTAGCCTCCGCAGCCCCAGAACATCACTTCTGCCATATTCTGTGGCTCAAACAAGTCACCAAGATCAGCCCAGACTCAAGGTGGGGGGTAGGGGAGGAAACAGACTCTTCCTCTCCAAGAAACTTGTAGCCATCTTTTAATCTATTCTAAGGCTCTGAAAAGTCTACCATACACATCTATCCTTCATTATCCTATCCATTGTCTTTTATGTTAACACTGCTCATAAAAACGAAACAAGTATTTTTTTTTAAGATTTTATTTATTTATTTGACAGAGAGAGAGACAGCCAGCGAGAGAGGGAACACAAGTAGGGGGAGTGGGAGAGGAAGAAGCAGGCTCCCAGTGGAGGAGCCTGATGGGCTCGATCCCAGGACTCTGAGATCACGCCCTGAGCCGAAGGCAAACGCTAATGACTGAGCCACTCAGGCGCCCCGAAACAAATATTTTTATACAAAGAAACCAACAATTCCATAGCTCCTGAGTTGATCTTGACTAAAGAGAACTGGCTCCGTCTCTGCAGAAGTAAATATAGACTGAGGGTTTAAAAGCCTGTTGCAATTATATGCAGACAACACATTGTCTTGTATTCTCCAGTGCACCTAGAATTTCATAGGATGTCAGAAGCCTAAGCCTTAGCCCTGAGAGAGACCCAAGACTCTAGGATTTAGCCCCTCCAGGAGCTTACAATGGACTTGGAGAGACAGAAGTCAAAGCAGCACATGCCCAGCACTGTGCTATGAAACACTGGCGGGAGAATACGGACTGCAGAGTAGCGCAGCTTATGGGCAATGCCAGCCTGAGAACAC
This sequence comes from Ailuropoda melanoleuca, assembly GCF_002007445.2. NCBI lineage: Eukaryota > Metazoa > Chordata > Mammalia > Carnivora > Ursidae > Ailuropoda > Ailuropoda melanoleuca. The sequence goes on from NC_048223.1 coordinate 120,261,806, forward strand.
CCACCCTGCTGAGAAGTCCTTGGGCAGGGCAGTTAAGACAGCAAGGCCTGGACCCATCAGCCCGGAAATAAGGCACACCTGGGCCCTAGGGAAACTCCACTGGAAAACATGGGCAAACCACATTACAAGCACAAACAGGGTAACTGAGGTAAGAACCGGGTGCTATTAGAAGTTCTAGAGCAAAAGAAAGACTTTGGGGAATATTACATGTGTTTGATATTTAAATGGTAACATGTATTAGTTGTTTTTTCCTATTCAGAAGTTTACAATTTTTTTTTTTTAAAGTAGGCTGCATGCCCAACATGGGTCTTGAACTCACCACTCTGAGATCGACCCTGAGGTCAAGAGTTTGATCAAGAGTCGCATGCTCTCCCTACTGAGCCAGCCAGGTGCCCCTCTGATTCAGAAGTTTAAAGAAGAAAAAGTGGCCCATAATCTCCCTGCCCAGATAACTTCTGTTGATACTTTTTGAGATTTATTTACTTGAGTGAGAGAGAGAGAGAGCATGCACTAGCAAGTGGAGGGGCCGAGGGAGAAACAGAGTCTCTGCTGAGCAGAGAGCACGACTTGGGGCTCCATCCCAGCACCCTGGGATCATGACCTAAGCCGAAGGTAGATGCTTAACCGACTAGCCACCCACGTGCCCAATACTTCTTAAAAATAATGAAAAAGTGCATGGTTAGAAAACTCAAATCATTATGGAAAGGTACAAAATGCCAAGTGACAGCTATGACACTTTGCCAAAGGTTGTCCCTTTTTTTTTTTTTTTTTATTTGAGAAAGAGAGAACATAAACAGGTGGGGCAGAGAGAGGAGGATAATCTCAGACTCCACACTGAGCATGGAGCCTGATGTGAGGCTCGATCTCATGGCCCTGAGATCATGACCTGCACTGAAAACAAGACTGACTGGTGCCACCCAGCTCCTCTTACGTTTCTAATATGAGCCGAGTTTGATGCAAGTAGAAGGCAGGCGAACGAAAGGGAGAGAGGAAGGCAACTCTAAACAGATGTGCTTGAAAAATTGTAATGTTAAGGCCACATGTGTGATTCCATTAATGTGAAGTGTCCAGAATAGGCAACTTTTGACAGAAAGTAGGTTATTGGTTGGGGCAAAGAGGTGAGGAGATGGCTGAGGAATGGTGACTGCCACTGGTTGGGGACAAGAATGTTCTCCATCAGGGGCGCCTGGGTGGCACAGCGGTTAAGCGTCTGTCTTCAGCTCAGGGCGTGATCCTGGCGTTATGGGATCGAGCCCCACATCAGGCTCCTCCGCTATGAGCCTGCTTCTTCCTCTCCCACTCCCCCTGCTGTGTTCCCTCTCTCGCTGGCTGTCTCTATCTCTGTCGAATAAATAAATAAAATCTTTAAAAAAAAAAAAAAAAGAATGTTCTCCATCAGGTTGTGGTGGTTATAGAGCCCTGTGAACAGCCTGAGAAACAATGAATTGTTCACTTTAAATGGGTTAATGACACAGAATGTGAAGTTCAACCAAAATGGAAGAGAAAGCCGGAGCTTAGAGGGGGAGGTGAGCCCGGGTGAAGGCGGGGAGCCTGATCAGGTAAGGCCTCCACGGGTCTGCCAGCTCAGGTCTTTCAAGTCTCGAAGGCAGTGGGCAGTCACTGAGAACTGACAAGTGGTTTTGAAGATGTGGAGGGGATGCGAAGGGCAGACAGGAGGCGGGGATGCCAGACAGGAGTCTGTGGCAGAAATCTGGGCAGGATGGAGAGAACCAAGACACCAGATGGGATGTCATGGCTGATTAAGGTAGGGGCTGTGCAGGAAAAGGGAAAAGAAATCCTAGGTTTCTTTGGAGGAAATAACGTAGTAGAAATACCCCTATAGGGATTAAGGGAGGACAGATCTGGGAGCTATTTTGTACATATGTTTAAAACAGCCCCTATGCTGCCTGTGAGCCATTGATCACGTGTGCCTGTAGCTTTTCAGAGTGGAGTCAAAGTTGGGGGAATGTTCGGGATATGGATGTAGTAGAACTCAGGAGGGTAAGACAGGCGAGGAGAAGCAGGGAAAGCACCGGACAGGACGACATACAGCTTTCCAGGGACAGAAAGATTTCATTTATTTATTTGAGAGCGAGCGAGCAAGCACGTGAGCAAGCAAGCAGGGGGACAGAGAGGGACAAGCAGACTACATGAAGCATGAAGCCGGACGCAGGGCTCGATCCCAGGACCCTGAGATCGTGACCTGAACCGAAATCAAGAGTCAGACGCTTAACCGACTAAGCCACCTGGGCGCTCCTCCAGGAGTGGATTTTTAAGTGTCAAATGCACTAGTATTTAACCCTGGGATGGAACTATTTGGGGGGGATCACCAATTTGTCCTAAAACAGCCTCTGGGGAATGCTGGGAAGGGAGGTGCCCCACTGCCCAGGTGCCAGGACGGCCAGAAAGGGAGAGCGCAAGCGATCCCTGTTCGAAGAAGAGACGGGACGGTAACTAAGGGTCATGACAGTTGTGTTACGATAGAGAACTGTGGTTGAAGGGAAAGTGCTAGTATGGAGGGTAGCAGACACACCCAAGCACCAGCAGGGCTGGGACCCAGAGGAGGATGTAGAAAGCTGGGGAGTGGGAAAGGGAACCAGTGAGGGGCGAGAACATACCCAAGGCCAGACCTGAAGGGCCAGCAAAGATGGGAAGCTTGGGAGTAGCACCATGCACCCCGCTGGCCAGTTTTCCTCTGCTGTGTGTGCAGAGAGGACTGATGCTGGGCGCTGCCGGGGACAGCTGTCCAGCTTCGCCTGGCAGAGGACTGAAGAGCTTCCTGCGAGTAAATCACAGGCCGCATCATATAAAATTGCTGATATGTGACTGTGTTTTACCTACAAAAACAACAATTTCATACAGTTCAACCTAAGATTTATAGACTTGACCAGCTAACTTTGCAACTAAAGAAATGTAAAAAGAACCATAATGATGTGTAGGCCATAAGCACCTAACTAAAAAAGTTTCAATAGGACAGGACTGGAGAAAAGACAAACTCTGGCATGATGGGGAAAATAAAGAGTAACTACAATTATTTGTGAATATGGCAGTGAATCTCCTTTAATCAAAGACAACCATGACAAATTCATGAACTATCAAAAGCTACATTTTACTAAAAACAATCTGTCTTTAAAAAGGTTGAATCATACAGTATATACAATGCACGCTGCTTTCCTTCTTGGATTTCACTATCCATGTGAGTCCTGAGAGAGGGAAAAATAGCTGGTTAACAGTTTATAAATGATAAAACGAATCAAAGTTCACTTGAGATACATAAAGAGGACCTAACAACTAGTCCTTTCTCTGTGAGCAGGGCCCCAGCCCACTCATTATATACCTTATGTCTGCTCATTTTCGCTCAGTTATCTTGGAACAAGAGCAGCTCAGTTAATTCAGGTGCATTTTAAGAGTGTACATTAAGTATTAGAAGCTAATTATAAACTCTCAAAATTATAGAAAATTTGAGCTAAAAAAAAAAAACCCTTAATGATCTAATTCAAAATGCCCCCATTTTTCAGGTAGATGTAGAAAACAAAATGAAGCTGAGTGAGCTTAAGTGATAATGCTCAGCGATGTTAAACCAAGGGGACGGAGCAAACAGAATCCAGGCCTCTTGACTCCCACCCACGGCAAATGCCCGATCATCACGAAGATTTCCTTCTAGCATGTTCTCCTTCATAAAAATGAGTAAGTGTTTCACAGCATAACTCTGATTTCAGAAATGCCCATTTACTGACATCATGCCAGGTAATTCTGTCCTAATCCACCTTTTCTACTTCCTAGTTGTAAAATGAGCAAATTGAATCGGACGGTGAACACAGCTGATGGGAGGGTTCAATATCCCACTTATCTAGTTTATCAATTCCTGCTCTGCCTCTTTCAACCACAAGTTTTAGAACAACTGCAGTGATCGGAAGGAAGGGGACTTGCAGCCATTGGGCCCAGCGCGGCCTTTCTCCCCGGCACACACAGTTCTAAGAATGGGGCACTAGAGGGAAGCAAATCCCAATTTCACCAGAATGTGAAAAAGGAAGATGGTCTGGAACACGAATTAACATTTAATAACACATTGGAAATATTACCTCTGCCGGCGTCAAGTGCTCAGTCTCTGCTGGCTCTGGCCTGACGCGATCACAGGCTCTGAGATCTCAAAGGTCTTCACGATCTCCTGGTAGAGAACAAACAACATTTGGGGACTGCCTTTAAAACAAATGACGTGGGAGGCAGAACCACCCCTGGGGCAACGTGCGGAGATTTACCTCCCAGTCACGGTAACTCAAAGCTATAATTCCTTGATTCCTAATTTGGGTGTTTTGGTCAATTCCCTCACTTTCTTCATTAATATTAACAGGCTCTGTTTGAAAGACAAAGTTTTCAAAGGTTATCAAATCTCAAAAGATACTCTGAACAGAAACTGATGAGAAGGAATGAACCTGTATGAAAAAGACACTTATAATATGACACATTTATTAGGATCCGTGCACCACTGACATGTTATAGTGTTATTACGGTAGCAAGTCATCCATTCGCTTCCATTAACAAAAATACCTCCCGTAGTAGAGTTACACGTGGCCATTGTGAAAACCTCTGCACATCTACCTACCGAGCTCAGAGCTGAGCCCCAGTGAGTCCGATCAGGGCAATGACAGTACTCGACTCTCTACAGAGGAACTTAGAAAGAAAGGACTCACTGAGACGGTGAAATTATTCAACTACGGAAGATTCTCTCAAGGAGAGGAGACAGAGGTAGCTTCAGGGAAAAACAGAAGGGAGGAAAGTACAATAGTAACTATAATTACAGTCTCGATTAAGATTGGAGGGACTTGTTAATTTTTATGGCAGTAAATTCAGTAGCTGAGTCGATGATACAGATGAACCCCCTGGTTTTAAATGATGACTGTGTTTGCGGTATTTCAGTTAGTTGAGCAAGATACGGCATTGTAAAAGTTACCTAAAACGCAAACTCGGTTACATTCAGAAAACTGCATTTCATGAACTCGAATAACACACACATTTTCTCTAAAATTAATTTTTCTTAACACAGTATCATTTACCTATTATTGGCAGTCGGTCTTGGTCAAGCTTTATTCTTGCAAAACCATCCTAAAACACAAACATAATTTTAGATGAAGATTCAAGAGCCGATTTAAAAAATTAGATTCAAAACCTATAACCATCGGATAAAAAAACATTACTTAATTAGAAAACTCCATATCCCATGGGGCACCTGGGTACTGTAGTCGGAGAAGCGTCCGACTTGATTTCGGCCCAGGTCATGATCTCTGGGTCATGAGATTGAGCCCCACTTTGGGCTCCACGCTCAGTGGGGAGTCTGCTGGAGATTCTCTCCCCCCTGCCCCTCCCCCCTTTTTCCTCTCAAAAAAAAAAAAGAAAAAGAAAAAGAAAACTTCATATCCCAACAATCAAAATGTACCATAACAATAATGAGATTATGTGGACAAGACTTTACCCTCAAGTTTCTAATCAGGATCTCCTAAATAAAACCGAAACTGGCTTGGTTCTTAAATATGATTCATGCATATTTTTGGACACTCAGCATTTTATTATGCATAACTCATCATTTACTGTTGACAAAATATGCCTTTGTTATCATTTCTGAGAAAATATTTTGGTTGATAAAAGACTTTTGCCTGAGGTTAAAATCAAATTCATCTTCCATGAGCGGGAGTGCAACCTGTTACAAGACTAAAGACAGTCAAAAGCAAATTTTCATAGTATATTTCTGAGTACGGGTTTTCTTTCTTTCTTTTTTTTTTGAACTTCTAATTTGAAATGATTTCAAATTGAAGAGCTACAAGGCTGTAAGACCCCCCCATATATTCTTTCTCCAACTTCACCATCTGTTCAAGTTTTGCCACGTTATTTCCCCCTCTCTACATATGTATTAGGAGTTTTCATGAGAGAATAAGTGGTAGACAACCTGCTCCCTTTCCTTAATACTTTGAGTGTATATTTCTTGACAAGAACAAGATCTTTTCTTACATGACAACTATCAAATTTGGGAAATTTAACATTTGAACCACACTGTTACCTAATCTATAGTTCCACATTCAAACTTTGTCAATTTGTTCTGTAAATAATTCCTAAAATGTAAAAGCAAGCACACAATTTTTTTTTAAGTTTATTATGTTTAGTAATTTCTACACCCAACGTGGGGCTCAAACTAACAACCCTGAGATTACGAGTCCCACGCTCCACCGACTGAGCGAGCCCGGTGCCCACACGAATTTTCAGCTAGTTTCTTCTGCCCATGTGCCAATGTTTTGCTACAATGGGTCTACCATACATACCAGTTAACACAAATACCTTTGCCAGCTCCCATCCACAGCTTTTATTATTTACCCCTTTTTTTTGAGAAAGAAAGTGAGCAAGAGCGGCGTGGGGCAGACAGAGAACCTTAAGCAGGCTCCATGTCCAGCGCAGAACCCAACTCAGAGCTCCATCTCATGATCCTGAGATCATGACTTGAGCCGAAATCAAGAGACGCTTAACTGACCAACCCACCCAGGCACCTGTTTTACCCTTTTAAAAGCTATTAAAAAAAAAAAAAAAAAAACCCAAGAGAAATAATCTTAAATCTTACCCTTATAATGAAGGAAACATGAAAGATGTTTTCCACTGTTCGGGGGAAAGAATGTGGATCAACCACAAAGTCAAAGAAGGACATGGGAGTATCAGCTACAGACAAAAGAGGAAAAAAGGTTAATCAAAACAGGAAAGGTGATTTTTGCCAATCAGTAAGACCAATATTCTCTTGTGTTAGCAGAGGAAAGAAATGGGCACTCAACCTACATGGGAGTGAAAACTGATTCAGCCCTTCTGGGGGGCAATGTGACATCTATTAAAAATACATACGCCCGCTGATGTGGCAACCCTCCTCTCAAAAGCTGTCCTACAGATAGATACATCAGCGCGTGTGCACAAGGTTGTGCACCGAGATTTCCCACTGCAGTGGGTTTCACAAGAATAAAATGCCACAAAGAACTTAGTCGTCCACCCACAGAGGATTTGTATAAGTATTTATGATACAGCCATATGATGGGAATCACTGAAAAGAATAAGGGGGATCTGTTTGTACGCAACGTGGAAAACTCACGTTGCAGAACAATGTGTATATTATGAGTAGCTTTGAAAAAAAGCAAAAAAACAACAAAAGTTCCCAACTTCCTTCTGTGTGTAGTTACGTGACGGACATAACCTAAGACCTGAAAGTACGCAAGCACGTTGTACAGGTGGCTGCCCCTGGGGAGCGAGCGAATAGGTACTCGACTCTATTTTTCTTACTTCTTTGGCACCTTTTATTTTGTAACAGAGAAAATATCCCATCTTTTAAAAACAAAAATGGAGGGGCGCCTGGGTGGCACAGCGGTTAGGTGTCTGCCTTCGGCTCATGGCGTGATCCCGGTGTTATGGGATCGAGCCCCACATCAGGCTCCTCCGCTATGAGCCTGCTTCTTCCTCTCCCACTCCCCCTGCTTGTGTTCCCTCTCTCGCTGGCTGTCTATCTCTGTCGAATAAATAAAAATAAAATCTTTAAAAAAATAAAAAATAAAAACAAAAATGGAAAAGTTACTTTGCCAACACTCTCACGTAGGATTGCTGAAGGAGAGAAGCTGCATTGAACGTACATGCCAAAAGAGTCAAATGATTCAATTATATAACTGAAAATGCTTTTTAAAAAAGAACTTCTCATTGCAAGTGATACGTGTCTAACTGATAAATACAAATGGCTCTACCATGAACTTGGTATCATACTTACGATCTTCTCGAAAATACGTCTGCAACAATCCTAAAATTCTTTCCACTTCTTTTTCTGTTGCTTCTTGATGAGATTCTTCCATTTCATTTAACTGAAAATATAAAGTCGTTTTACCAAGCAGACGGACCTACTCGCCTGCCCGTTCACGCTGCCTGCTCTCTGACATACCAAACTCCTCAAGATGGCTTTTACTGCGGACTGCTAGCAGTTTTTAATCGTCTTAAAATTTACAGTTAAAAAAAAAAAGATTTTCTAGTTTCAGTAACATTTTTATATTGACTTTTTAACAGAGGAGTAACATTACTGAATTAACCATTTCCAGGTTGAACGTAAATAGCAAAAGGCAAAAAGCGCAGTTTAGAGCAGCGGTTCTCAGCTGGGAGTGCTTTTGCCTCCTGCAGACATCTGCCAATATCTGGAGACGGTTTTGGTTGTCACGACTGGGGGGTCAGGGGGAGGAGGCTACTGGCATCTAGTGGGGAGAGGCCAAGGACACTACAGAACAGCCTTCATCACGCAGCACAGGCCTCACTACACAGAACGTTCCAGCCCCCAGTGTTGATGGTGCCGAGGCTGAGAACCCCTGGTTTGGGGGAACTGATCCAAACTACAAACGTGAATTAAAACTAAGACAAGGGGTTAATTCGATAAAATGTTTAAAAGCTGAAATTATTTAAGTAATTAGTTAAGCAACCAAATCTGACTCCAGACCCAAAGCCTGGAAAGATGGCCAAATTGCCCATATATTGTATTCATAGCTCCTATAACCGGAGGTGTTTTTAAAAAACCAACCTGGTCAGGCATTGTCTTCTTCTCTTCTGTCGTGGGAACTTTCCTTGGACGATCATTTCGTGGCTTTGGCACAGGACACTCTCCTTGTATTGAACCCAACCTAATGAAAAATATGCTTTCATGTCTTTTTTTGTTTTTTAAACAAACTGATTGCACTAACTGGACGCAGTTCCCACGGACTGGTCAGATTCGGACCAGGTTCCAGTGACAGACGAACTGACATCGGACAAAACTCTTGTCAGGTTTGTGACATCCTCTCTGCTCCCTTTGTGTGTCTCAAAGAACTCCTGGGAGTTTCACTCAACCACAGATAACCCCTCAAATGCCTTCCTATTCTGCTCTCAGCAATAATCCGTTAATATGCCTGTGGTCTTCCCAGGTAGCCTACGGTCTCTTCGGCAAAGTCAACTTCAGATCAGTGGGAAGGCCGAACATGCGGGGAAGGGGAACAAACAGCTCCACGGGGGTTCAAAGCCTTTGGGCTGGGGTGCCAAGGCAGAGGCTCACAGCCTGGGACTACAGAACACACCTGTCTCAGGATAACAGGTCAAACAGAAGCTACGGGATTCTTTCTCCGTTTGCACTCTCTACATCCCCTAAAAAAAAGTGCTCGTGCAGACTTAAGCTACAGTAATAGATGTACCCTGCACAGACCAAGGCCCCGAGAACATAGACCCATGTGGTCCTGACTCCTGAGGAGCTCAAAGTGTGCAGTGTAGATGGACAGATCCAAATCCACACACACGTCCACTTCCACAGAATTCGGCAGAGCCTGCAGGGCTGTGCTAGAGTAATGTCCAAGCGCCGTGAGAGCATGGGGACAGAGATCTACCCACAACTTGGGAGTGATCTGGCTGGGATCTCTGATCTTACAAGGATACCTCTGTCTGGAGAAGTTACTGGAAGCTTCCAAGTTAGGGCCTGGGAGATAAGCAAACCTTCCCAGATGGAAAAGACGGGGGAAGACACTGTAGGCCAAAGTAAGAGCAAGTACAAGGGCACAAAGCTGTAAGCGATTCATTGTGGACGCAGGCTGTGCTAGATGAGAGAGCGGGAGGCACAGCGCCCAAGGCTGCATTTGGATCCTGGGATGTACGACACAGCCTTGACCTCAACAGCAAAGAACAGAGATTTGGACTTCATCCTATAACGAAGTCTGATCTTTACGCTGTTGCGTACGCTGTGGTTCTGGGCCCCTGGGTCAGCCGAAGGCTTGTTAAAAACCGATGGCTGGCCCCACACCTGTGCATCTCCAAAGCCTTCTCACTGAGGCGCCACCGCCCTCTGGAGCCTTGGGAGGGGGAACCGGAATCAAAAGACGCCCAGGAGCTCAAGCACTTAAGGAGGAAACAACTGGGTGCCCAGAGAAAGCGGCTGCTGGGGGACACAACCAATGCCTTTGAAGGAGGTCTTACAGGAGAACGAGTAAGGGCTATTCTTCGTTTCTCCAGAAGGACTGAATTAGGAAATTAAGATGGAAGCTAAATTGAGTATGAAAAAAACGTTTCAAAAGTAGAGTTGCATCCAAAAAACAAACTGGGCAGTTTGTGGGAGTGACTCAAGCAGGCTTCAAGTACAAGTCCGTGACCATCCAACAGGAAATTACAACGAATGGCACTTTCCATACACTGGCAGACTCTTACGAGACCCTCCGTAAGAGGTATCATCCTCCTACAGGATAAGGGTTAAAGATGACAAAACAAAGCCAGACATTACGCCCCAGACCCAAAGCCTCATGTGCTAGAAAACAAAGGACCCAGCAGAGTCCCGGGTAAGAGGTTCTGGCCCGCGGCTGTCCCTGCTTAGATTCTGCAGGATGAGGCTCAAACCACATCGAGATTTCACAGGCTTTTCGATCAAAGTTTAGAAAAATCTCCAAACAACGGCATCCTGATTGTCACCTCCACCCTACCAAGTAATTCTTGCTCCTACAATAAAAAAACAACTTGAGGTTTACAAATAGCTGGTCTATCAGATTTTCAAAATAATCTTACAGAAAGTGGAATGTATGGGTTTTATTAAAGGTGTTTTCTGCTGTTTTGCCTGATATTTTCCAGGAGTCATAGACTATGAATTCAAAATCAGAACTATCTTCATCACGGATGAGTTCTTCAGCTTCTAGCGGATTTACACCCATATGTGTCAGCTACAAAAATGAAGGGAAACAAAAAACCCCAGTTAAGCCACAGGCAGTCATTCACCACATCCAATAATCTCTATCACTAAACTTTAAGAGGCCAGAGGCAAAAGCCTGTTCGGTACCCTAACACGTTGGCTACATTTATTATACAAATAATTTTATATAAATTCCAACTTTCAAAGGTAGAAATTACTAGAATGAATGAATCCTTAGTCCATCAAAGTATTATGAAAGCTGTACCAACATACAGATCTGAAATCACATCCTAAATCAAAGGCTCCAAGACAGAACAGGCAAGCTTAGCTGGCTTTCGGATTTTCATTTTTAGCCAACCTCCTAGAGACCTTTCCTCAGCTTGTGTGTCAGTATCTCCAGAGAGCAGTGGCTAGAGTAAGAGAATTGCTCATCTTACCACTGCCTTCCTGGGAAGCGTTGCTAGAAGTCTAATAATGCTCTTATCCCACACTATCTCACAGGAAATCAAAGTACCTTGATTACATTATGAAATTATAAAATGTCTACAAGTTATCAAATTAAAACAATAATACCAAACATAAACAATAATCAAAAAGCCCTCGGAAGCCTGGCCCTATTAAAGGCAATCAAACTCTGAAGAAAAGAGAGGCTGCAAGAGCCCGATCAGAGACGTAAGGTCAGCAAGCCTCCGTCCCTGTCACCCCGTCCCCCACCACCGCATGCGTAGGAGGACGCGTCCATTTCTCTCTGGTCAAATCTACCCATCTTTTCTTTACAGTACCTATACTTGTTATAATTGGGAGGGTCTTCACTCAGCAATAACAGAGCTGTTAATTCAGGGTTTGACATTCAATGCCTTAATGCTTCCGGAATTTACTTCGATTTGTTAAAGTACACAGCTCACCTGGATAAATACCAGTAATTTTAAAAAAGATAACCCAGTATATGGTCACTTTATTTATTCAGCTATACATGAGTGTGCATTTTCCAAATGCATTATACCTCACTATAAAAACGTTAAAAGAGAGAAAATGTTAAGGTTTTAAATTTAAGTAAGTTTTAAATTTCAATTTTAAACCATTTAAGGTTTTAAAAACAACAGAAAATTCATCTGCCTCCTGCCTTTACAAAAGAATTAATTTATCTGGGCCGGTCTCCTGGTACTAAATCATTTTAATAACCATTTAACAAACATTCAGGCAGAAATTCAAGCAGAAATACTAGGACAGAGGTTAGCTCAGAGTGGAACCAAAAAACAGAAAAAACAAAACAAAACAAAACCCAACCACAATATAGTAAAATGCAAGGTCAGCCTCATTGTGCTTTTTTTGGTAAACTGACCAAGGAAAAGTTTAAAAATTTTAGGTAACGACCATTCAAAGAAAGGTGAATAAAACAACAAAAAGACCCACAAAAAAGCAAAACCCCAAGCACATTCATGTGGTTCCAAGACAGTGTCAAGGACAGAAGAAAACATGCCCCGCCTCCCCCCACCAGGCCTAGCTCCTCTCCAGCTGAGCTCTGCCACCTGCAGTGTGGGTTTTGCCCAGCCCAGGACAAAAGTCCAGGGTCCCTGAGAATGAAAAAATGGCCATTTATAAATAAATGTGGCACCCAGAGTTTCAGAATGCTAAGAGATTTTAAACCGCTAAGCTGCCACCCTAAATTCCTCCACAGGGCTCTCCTGTCATTATTTGACTTGGTGAGATCTCTTTGGAGGAATCTGAGACACGCCCCCCAAGACCCCCCAGAAAGGAAAAAGGAAGTGAAAGCATTTGCATACAGATCTAAGCAAAGTAGATAATTATATAATATGTGACATGAAGCATTTTTTGTGAAGATTCTGTAGCTTTGAACTTACTAGAGTTTCAACATATCTTAACATATCAAACGAGTTCAGGTCAGAACGCAGCTGCTTTGCTTTCTCTTTGCCCAAATCTGAAGCCAAAACAAGAAACTGGGCATCCAGGACTGCTTCTCTTGCTCGGGACACTATTCAGAAGAGAAGGAAAATACACATTACGAAATACCCATTCTTCACAGGGCTTTTCCTGAAATTGCCCCCTACCTCCTTGACATTTCCCACTGGGCCAAAAAAAAAAAAATTTTTTTTTTTTCAAACATACCCATCTCCCTCTAAGGCCTTGCTCCTCTGCCCAGCCCACCAAAATCTGGAGTCACCAGCTCTTCACAGCTCGGGTTCAACAAAGCCTCTCTCCTCTCCCACACCGGCTCTTTGCTCTGACCCCAGGAGATTCCCACCCGTGTGGAGGTAAGTCGAAAGGGAGGCCCACTCCATGTAAGGCAGGGTGGCTTGCTGAGCACGAGTAAATTGTCAGGGAGCCTCACTGAAGTTCCAGTGGGGGCTGGGCAGGCAGCCTAGGACTCTGGCCCCCCGAGGCAGCACAGGCCACCAAGTCAAAAGTCTATAGCCTCTAGGATGTCAAAAACGTGTGACAGAGGACCCAGGACTTAAGATAAGCTATAGAGAGAAAAAGATTTTAACGGGAGACAAGAAGCCGATGGGGCAGGGAACTGAGGAGGAAGAGGGGGAGGGGAGGGATGGGCCCTTTGGAGTTAAGAGCAGGCCTGAGGGGCCAGGGGAGGTGGGAAAAGTGCTCTGGGAACACCTGGAAAGGCAAACTGGAAAGAGAGCTAAAAGAGGGGAAAGTGGCAATGCTCAAATACAGAAACACCAGTGACTGGCTCGCTCCTGGAGCCTTTTCACCTGGATCCCCCACTTCCTGAACCCGCCTCAGGCTGCTGACCTTGCTGACTCCTGGTTTTGTTTGAATACATCATATTTCTCCCATTTTACCGCGGGAGCGATGCTGCGGAAGTGACCATGCGGGAGAGAGGGCAGCGGAGGCCGGGGCTGGAGGCTCGTTCCTGGGCCTCCCCGCACGGCTGGAGAGAAAAGCGCAGGCTTCTCTGTCACAGAAGGCTTTGAGGCCTCCACCGAGTTAAAATCATGAACGCCAAGGATCCAGAATTCTGTGTTGGCTGAGCAACTCCCAGGGCCCAGCTTTTAAAAACTTTGCTTTAAAGAGCTGACCCAGTCGGCCCTGTGGAGTCAGCGGAGGCGATGGGTGGCTCAAGGACTAGTAAGATGCACAGTAAAGCAGCAAGGGAGTGAACGAGTCGAGAGGAGCCTGAGGAGACTGACTGGGAGTCCAGGAGCGACAAGAACACAGAGCTAAGGACGGTGGAGGAGGGATTTAACCAGGTGGAGGGGAAACCCCCAGTTCTGGAAGGATTCAAATAACATTTAGCACAAGTGGGAGACCCAACTGGGGAATGGCGAGGAGGTAGAAAGACACTCATTTGAGAACAGGCAGACAGAAAAACGTTAAAGGCAGGCAGCAGGTAGGACAATAGTCATACCAGGACATGACTAGAAATAAAACTCCTGGTCCTCCAAGAACACGAAGAATCATGTTCTATTCAACAAATGCAGCCTTGAATACAGCAGTCAATACCATAGAAAGATAAAAGATAATACATGCAAAGTTCTCCACCCTGAGCAAGCAACAGGGCCACCTTGGGGGGGAGGCTGCTGAAACAGGCTACTGGCTGCACCCCCAGAATGTCTCATAAAGCCTTCAGGAGGCCTGAGGGGATGGCTAAGTGCAATGAAAGCAGTATTACCACTACAATGAAAAAGCTTCCAACGCTAGTAAAGCACTATTATACTATGTGGGAATTGTCTGATGTCAATAATTCGGCTCTTATATAATATTAATTAAAATTACTCTAAAACTTATCATAAAAAGCTCCCATATATAAAATAACGAATTACCTCCATTAAATAGAGTGTTGGCCTCTTCAAGGACCTCTGTTAATTTGTCGCTGGCATTCAGTATATCCTCCCGGTTTTCTATGTAACAAAATACAAGGTTAGGGCAACGTGCTCATGAGGCACTAAGGAGTCCTTGACAAAGCGATACCCCGCAGACCAGCCAAGCCCGGCCCCAGGGAGGATTACTTCACACATTTCCATCTGCTTAACCCAAGTGGCTCGGAAAGAGAGAGGGGACAGTACCTTTAAGTAGCATTAACTTTGAAAGGGGCCCGGCTGCCTTTACCCTTCACCCAAGGGGCTCCGCCGCTTCTGCAGCCCCTGAGGAGCGCTCCTAACGTTGGTTTCCAAACTTTACAAGCCACATAGGCCCCTACAGCGCCACCCGACAGATGGGCGGGCCACCCCGAGTTTCAAAGTGGGTAGGTCCGGGGTGCGGCCCGAGCACTGGTATTTGACAGCTCCCTGGTGGCGCTGGCCCCCGCCCCCGCCCCCTGGCGACTGAGCGCCGGCCCCGCCG
>NC_048223.1:120276912-120313107 GCF_002007445.2 Ailuropoda melanoleuca
CGACGCCTCTGGCGGGAGGCCGGCGGCGGGCGCGGCGCGGGGCGCTCCCGAGGCCCCGGGCCCTCTGCTCCCCACCCATTGGCTGCCCCGGGGGCCCGCTTCCCCCACCGCGTGGGCCTTGGAGCCTTGCCTCGCTGGGCCCCGGGCCCACCCCACAGGGCCTGCGTCTTCTCGGGTGTCTTTGGCTCCCCGGGCCCCCCCAGCCCCGCCTGGCGACGTCAGGGCTCGCAGTGCATGTGTGTTCGCGGAGGCTGCGGCGTTTGAGCAGGACAAGCGCCGGGCTTGGAGACCAGAGACGTGGCCCTGCGACCTTAGTTTCCTTGAGCCCGCACTAGGCCCATCAAATGGGGTTCACCTGCAGCTGGCAATCCCACTGTTTGTGAAGACAGAAGAACAACAACAAAAAGCAACGACAAAAACCTCTTTCCTCGTAAACTCCCTGTTCACTATCCCTTCTAAATACATCATGGCAGTTTATGTTCACAGTTGGTTGTCAAACTAAAATATTCTAAAATATCCTCAAAGGGGTGCAAGACAGATGGAATTATATTCAGGAAATGCATGAATTTCATTCTACGTATTTTGGGTTGTACGGCAAATGTTGTTTCCCAAAAGTTCTCTTTGGTGCTGAGAATACATTTTATTTTCTCAAAGGAACAATATTGTAAGTTGAGTTACTACTCAAGTCTACAGAAATACCCTTTTGTGCACGGTGTACACTCACCTGGAGGGAACCAGCATCCCTTGCTGCCCAGCAGCCCCTGCGGCACCTGAGCCCTACTTACCTGGATTTCAGAAAAGGCATACTCGGAGACTGCTTCACTGGCTGAATGGTGATTGGCCTAAATGAGTCCCCATAATCTTTTTTCTTTTTAAATATTTTATTTATTGCACAGAGACAGGGAACACCAACGGGGAGTGGGTGAGGGAGAAGCAGGCTTTCCACTGAGTGGGGAGCCAGATGCGGGGCTCAATCTGAGGACCCTGGGATCATGACCTGAGCCGAAGGCAGACGCTTAGCCACTGAGCCACCCAGGTGCCCCATGAGTCCCCGTAATCTTATCCTCCTTGGACTGGACTAGGGATGGGCATGTGATCCAGTTCTGATCAGTGAGATAGGAGGGGGCTTCCCATCTGGATGAAACACCAAGCCTCCAGAAGAGAGCCTTTATCCCCACCTTCACTCCTTCTTTGAGATGCTGGTATGATGACCTGGCTCCAGGCATGATGGCAGCTATCTACTACTGATGAAGTGACAATCATAGGAAAGACCAGAATGCTGGGGGCAGTGGAGAGGAAGGATGGGCATAGCTGGGACCTCCAGACTGTGTTAATCTCCTGTGTTAATTGTTTTGTGGTTATCACTTGCAGCTCAGTGCGTTGGAACTGAGACAAATACTTAGCATTCTCCTAGGTGGAAATTCATTCCACACTGCAGAGAAAAATACCTGGAACATTTCATTCAATTTAACAAGCCTTTGGTGTGTACTAATGAGCTCTACAAACACAGTAGGTTACAAAGATGGCTCAGAGACTTGCCTTTGCCTTCCATGGTCTCCCGAGAAGGAGACAGACGTGAAACTGATCCTAAGTTTCATATGGAAATACAAGGGATCTAGAAGCCAAAACAATCTTGAAAAAAAAGAACAAAGGTTGGCAGGACTCACATTCCTCAATTCCAAAACTTAACTCAAAGCTGTAGTAATCAATCTGTGTGGTGCTGGCATAAGGATAAACACAGATCAATGACATAAAACGAAAAGTCCAGAAATAAACCTGTTCATCTATGGTCAATTGATTTCTTTTTTTTTACAAAGTTGCCAAGACCATTCAATGGGGGAAAGAACAGTCCTTGCTACACATTGTGCCGGGACAATTGGCTATTCAAATGAAGTTGGACCCCTCCTTCATGCTATATATAAAAATTAACTCAAAGTGGATCGGACCTAAATGTAAAAGCTAATATTATAAAAATCTTAGAAGAATACGTAGGTATAAATCTTTGTGACCTTGGCTTGGGTAATGGTTTCTTAGATATTATACCAAAGGTACAAGCAACCAAAGAAAAAAAATAGGTAAAGTGGAGACCAGGTTTGCGGTAATTTGCAATAGTAGGAAACTAGTACTGGTACTTGGGATGAGCAGTACTGGGAAGACGTTACCTTTCCTGGGCCTGAAGTGTCAGAGGAAAGAAGCAGTATGACTGGAACCTGATGAGGGCTGAAGCCATGGAGAAGGGGCCACCACACAAGAGCTATGGTCCTAGAGGCATGCAGTCAGCACCCCCCCAAAGAGGAAGTGCTAAGAAAAGAGGAAGTGGGGGTAAAACACCTTGGTCTCTCTCTATTCCTAACATCTCTTTGAATGATTTTACCTCCCATTGGCTAAGGCCAACATGAAGCCAGAGGGCAAGAGACCATGTGTGATACACTCCATCGATCAGTCTCTGGGCAGAGCAAGGCCAAGAAAAGTGGAGATTAATTTGATGTAAGGATGGGGACAAATGGAGAATAACCCACATGACAGGTAAAAGGTGTATCAGGGTCTGTTTAGCTAGGTATAATAGAAACTCCACTACAAGGCCTTATTGGATAGTTACAATTTTCCTTGTGACACTCGAAGTCTAGAAGTAGGCAGTCCAGGATTAGTGAGTTAGCTTAATTGCCTCAACTCAGAATGGGCACATGTCGCTGCTGCTTATAGTCTGTTGGTCAGATCTGGTCACATGGTCTCAACCCAACCACAGAGGAGGCTGGGGAACATATCTTCTATTTCGTTTCCCAGTCCCTTCCTCTTTACTGTCAAAGCCCACTTTCCACCATAGAGGCCAACATACAAACAAACAACCCCAGATAGTCAGCTTCCCTCCCAGCTTCCCTTGTACCTGTGGCATGGAATATGGCCCAATCTTGACCAATTGGACCAAGAAGAAGTCTATTGAAGGTCTTCTCTGAAATGTTTTCTCGACAGTAAAAATAGACATGGAGAGGAAATGCTCCTCTTTAGCCAAACGTTGTCATGTCCACATGTGTTGCTCAAAGTGAGGCAGCCATCTTGTGGCCATATGAGGATGGTGAGGACACATGAACAAATTAACATTACAAGGCAGAAAGACACCGGGTCCTTGATGACATAACGAGGCTGCTGAACCCAGGCTGCTGCTGCCCTTCCCCTGGATGTCTTGTTACAAAGAATAAATGTCCCTGTTGCTTTAGCCCCTTTTCACTGGGTGTTCTGTGATTTGCACGCAAAACAACCCAAACGAGGCATTTCTTTCTTTCTTAAGCCAGTTCGGTTTAGATTTTCTATTATCAAGATACAAAGAATCCTAACTTGTGCAACCAGATGGATCCAGAAAGTAGGAACTGTGCCTGAAACAGGGAAGAGTGATTAGCGCGGTCGTCGCGCAGAAATCAGGAACGGCACGTTACTAGCTGTTGGAGCAGAGACCAGGGAGGGGAGGAGAGCTGACTGAGACTAGACTCCCTCCTCCTTTCCTGGGAGATGAGCCTCTGGGTCACCCTCGTCATTAACGTGATGTGACAACGAAGCAGTGCCAAGTTAGGAGGAGCCCAGAGGGGGACATCTGGTAAACAGGACTTCGTGAGCGCCCGGAGGAGTGGAGGGATGCAGGAGACTTCTAGGTGGGGCCCAGGTAGGGGGAAGGAATGCCCTGGTGCTCGGAGTCTCCCCCAGGCGGTCGCTGGGTACCAGCTCTCTTGCAAATCAAATGGGAAAACATGTACCTTCTCAGGTAGGAAACAAAGTGTATGAGAGTTCTGGCACCGAGGAAGATAGCCAGCCGCTCGGGGACCCTTCTGCTCCAATCCGATTTGGTGCTAGGAATTCTGGATTTGGAGGCTATATATATGTTCAGCCAGACCAAGTTAGATTGTCTACAATAGGTTTATAATGGCTGGTGTCATAAACATGGCACTTGGTGTAATTTGATATTCAGCGTATCACTCAGGGAGATCGCGGTGCTCCTCCTCGGCCAGGCTCCAGGGGAAGGTGGAAGTTAGTAAAACTCAACCCCCTAGTTCTCCTGGAGCTCCTGCTCTGTGATGAAAATCTGCCCCTTTTCTGGGTGCATTTATTAATGCATGTATATTGAGGGGTCCGCTGTGTGCTAAGCCACGGGCTGGATGCTGGAGATGCAGTATTGAAGACCGCAAACAAGGCCCCACGCTCACGGAGCTGACAGCTTTTGGAGAGAGTCACACGTCAAGCAAGTGAAACAAAGACGAATATATAATACCTGCTCTCTTAAATGCGCGGGAGGGAAGGATTCGGAGCTAGGCAGGAATCTGACCCGGATAGCAGAGGCAGGGCCGTTAGGCTGCGCTGGGAAGGAGTCCAGGAGGGAAGTCGGGGTGCAGGCGAGGAGGAGATCAGGGGTTTGGCGGCTGGGGCATCACTTGGTGTGTGGAAACTGCTTTGTCCAAAAATAGAAAATAATCACCAATGTGTCTGACGAGTCTCCTGGCATAAAACAACTCAATCCTGTCTACGCCGTATTTTGGACGGCACTTCCGGGCTCCCAGAATATACAGGAAATTTCTACAGGAATACAAAAGAGAGTCCAGGAGCTTGAAGTGGGAGCTCTTGACACGTGGAACACCGTCCACCCTGGCCGCGGGTGCGCTGGGAGGCGGCCGGGGGCAGAGGGCCTGAGCATCGAAAGGCCCGGGACACACACTGTTCAGCTGAAGGGCATCATGTGCCCAGGAGACGCCAGGCTCTGCGAGCAAGATCGACAAGATCCCTGCTGTCACGGGCAGACGCCAGCTGGCAGTCTTATCGAGGAGAGAGACAACAAACAAGGAATGGATAAATAATTTCAGATGGTGGCAATAGGAGGCAATTAAAAAGCATGTTGTGGTAAGGAATTACCTACCAGGCGGTGAGGAGTGTGGGTGGGTTACCTGAGCTGGCATAGTCTGGGAAGCCCCCTCTGAACATTTCAGTTAAGAATGGGAGTCAGCCATATATATTTTGGGGGGGCGTAGAACTTTCCAGATCTAGAGACTTCTCTTTTCCCCAAGCCTCTCCCTTAAGTCTAGACACAGATCCAAAAGCTGCTGAGAGGAAACAAAGCCCAGGACTGGGACATCCATGTCCCATTTTCAAGACCTCGGGGCCAGGGTGCCCAAAGACCCGCAAGTGGGGGAAGGAAGGGTGCGCACGGCTCCTAGCGCTTCCCACCTGGACGCAGACAGGAGAGGAAGCGCCTGCTCTGCCGCGGTTTGGCCAGAGAGCAGAGGGGCTGCTCGTAGTCAGATGTACAACATAAGCCCAGAGAAAGGCGTACACATCGTGAATATCGCTAACCCGGAGTGGGAATGGGGAGCAGAGACAGTGAGAGATTGTGAAATCTGTACCGTTTCAGCTATGTGTTAATTCTATCATTTCAGAAGAGACATTTAATAAAAAATACTAATTTTTAATCTGTTTTGTCAAACAATAAGTGCAAATTATTAACCAAACAGTGCAAATGAATATTTTCCAGGCTCTCAAAACTTACGGGTCTAATGGCCTAAAAAGGATTGTCAGGCTCCCCACCCCACAGTCACCTCCCTCCTTTTATAGAAAAGAGCCACAGCCATCTTAGTAAACAGCAACGGGCCCTTGAAACTTCTGCACCTGGAGTGATTTCCAGTTGGCAAAACAACCAACCAGTATTAGCTTGGGGACATTTGGGAACATGCTTAAGCCCTGAGCCTCATACCATCTTCCAAGTCTCTCCCTCCGTTTGCTTTTCTTTCATTTTGTTAACATTAAAGAGGATTTGTAAATAAATTAAAAAGGCCAATGAATTAAAAATTTTTTTTCTAATCTCTCTCATGTCAATAGTGTCTTAATGTGATCACACCTGCTATGTATTTGTCACCCCCCAAACTCTACTACATGCCCGCAATAACGCTGTAGACCAGTGCTTTTCGAATGTGAGTGAACATTTGAATCACTTGGGGATGGCTGTTAAAGCTGCTTCGGTGGTCTGGGAGGGAGCCTCTCCTCGTCCGTTTCCAATTCCCAGGTGATGTCCGTGCTGCTGACTGGGGGTCATACCCACNGTGTCTTAATGTGATCACACCTGCTATGTATTTGTCACCCCCCAAACTCGACTACATGCCCGCAATAACGCTGTAGACCAGTGCTTTTCGAATGTGAGTGAACATTTGAATCACTTGGGGATGGCTGTTAAAGCTGCTTCGGTGGTCTGGGAGGGAGCCTCTCCTCGTCCGTTTCCAATTCCCAGGTGATGTCCGTGCTGCTGACTGGGGGTCATACCCACACCTACCGGACAAATGAAGCTGCAAAACAATTTAGATGTTTACTCAGCTCTGCAGGCCAGAGTGAGATTTTTTCCTTATTATTGAGATAGAATTCACCTGTCATAAAATTCACATTTTCAAAGTACACGGTTCAATGGTTTTTATTACATTCACAAGAGTGGTGGAAGCATCACCACAATCAACTTTAGAACATTTTCATCACCTCTGGAAAAAAACAACCCATACCCATTAGCAGTCACTCTCCATTTTCCCCAAGTCCCATGAAGAATTTAGAAGAATTTAGGCTAAGGGTATTAATGCTGATTGCAACTTATTTTAGACATGATGGGCAGGGACATCTTCTCTGAGAAAGTGACATTTGAAATGAGACTTGAGTCATGCAAAGATACAGGGAAATCGCGTTCTGGTCAGAGGCAACAGCAAAGAAAAGTCTTTGAGGATAAAATGAGTCTGGCACATTCAAAACCTCAGGAAGGCACGTGTAGGTGGAGAGTGGTGCCCAAGGGAGAGAGTGCTGGAAAATGAGTTTAGGTCTGACTTTCATTATCGGTAATTGACCTATATTGTTTTGATTCTAGAAACATTTAGGATGGGTGGTGAATTGGAGATGGCTGTGAATTCTCGGACATTCTTCCAGCTGAGATAGCGGATTTATGTCTCCTCCCCTTTCATGTGGGCCCCATGACATCCGACCAATAGAATACGAAGTGACACTGTGCCAGTTTCTGGATCCAGGCCTTAAGAGATCGGCAACTTCCACATTCTGTTTAGTGGAACATTTACTCTTGGAACCTATTCTCCACACTGTAAGGAAGCCCTGGACAAATGGAGAGGCCATGTGTAGGTCACAGGAGAGCTGCCAGCCGAAGCCTATGTCACCCACCAGCCATGTGCATGAGCCTCAGATGGCTCTGGCTCTAGCTTTCGTCTGACGGCAGTTACATGAGTGCCCTCCCCCAACATAAGAACCACCTAGCAGAGCCCAGCCAACCCACAGAACCATGAGAGAGGTTTGTAAGTTACTGTGCCCCGCACCTCCTGGGCCCCCTTTCAAACTGGAGATTCACCTCCTTTGACTTTGGAAAATATCCTTACATCACTCCCTTGGTAATTTCTTCCTTCTGCTTTTTTGTTCCCTGCCTCTCTGTTAAGGAGATGTGCGACCTCATGGATTGATTCTCTAAGCCAGTAATATTTTTTTCATATTTTAAGTCTTTAATTCTATTTTTTGACATATTTTTTGTTTGCTTTCACCCTTCTATTGAATTTTTTTATTTCAGACTATGTGGAAGGTTTGGCTTTTGTTTGATTTTGCTTTTGTCTGCTCAGCGGGCATCCGGGGAGGGTTGGACAAGGTGAAGGGGCAGGCTCGCATATACCTGTTTTTAATTTTTAAATGTTGAACCCCCGTTCTGCTCCCTCCATCGCTCCTGGTGTTTCAGAATCTCTCCTGGGTCTGCAGTGCAGACTGGGTCTTGTGGGGCCTGAAGCCCCACCACCCCCTCCTGCCCCAGCTCTAGGCTGAGCCTCCTGCATCCCCATTCCTCCATGACCAGACCTCAATCCACTTCCCGGTGTGTCCACAAACACGGAGCAATCGCTTGATTGAGGTGCCGTGCCAGTTTGCTTCGTGAGGGTCCCAACAAATGTAAAAAAAATTCCTTTGCTATCACTTCAGTGAATTCTCGAAGGAAAGGAGCTCCGTCTGCTTCATTAACGAGAATTTTTTTTTCACTGCGTAGGGAGATAGTAAGCCGTAAACATGATCCTTTTATTTTCATAAATCCACCTGTTTGCTGTCATAACAGCACTTTGAACTCCTTTCGTCTCAGAATTTTAAAATAATCAGCAGCGCGAAGCACTGCCTGTGAAATGTTTTGCTTTCCTCTTGTTCTCTGCCACATGCCAGTCATTTTCAACAAGGCCGCATTTATGTGAATTTAAATGGAGCAAATAAGTAATACGCAATTGCTCACTTTATGGGCAAACTTGAAAACACTGCAGATCTCGCCAGATTAAAAAAACAGTGTTTTGCTTTGGGTAATTCATCAGTGTTTGGGCGGAGAAGCCTTTCAAGGCGGACGGGTCCAAAGAAGGGTTAAAGCTGCTCGGACAGTGTTGCCACACGGTGGCGCCACTTCAGCCGCTGAGCAGTTTCTCAGGGGATGGAGCGTCCTGGGCACTGGGACTCTGACTTGTGATTTTAGTGTAATAATAATAATAAAAACTTTCTTACATCTCAAGGCATTTTCAACCAAGCATTATGCGTTAGTACGAATGCAAGCACTGGAAACTGCTCTTGGTTGAATTAAATGGGAACTGAAGGTAGATGTGGAAGAAAGCCCTGGACACAGCCCATGGGACTTGCCAGGAGGTCACTCACAGAAGGCGGCCTGCGCAGTGGGAGGGGTGATGCTGGGGAGATCCAGACCGGCGCTAAGGAGAAAATCAGGCTCAGCGACCGTCGATACAGGCCCTCTGGAAGTATCCGCTTTACCTTTATGCTTGTGCTCATGGGAAAATTTGATTTCCATGACCTGAGTGTTGAAATACCCAAGAACCTCAGAAAAAAGTCTTGCCAAATGTGATCACTGTGAACAATTCTCTTCGTGAGTAAAGGCTTTCTGTTGGCAGAGGGCTTTTATGTACCTCGTCTTGTTTAGGTCTTCCTGGGCCTGTGGAGAGGGTGGGTGGTGGGGCTGGTCCATACCCGGGGAGGCTCCAAGTCATGGCTACAGAGGAGGTGAACCAGGGCCCAGGCGTCCAGCCTTCAGACTCCTCGTTGGGAGCCCACAGACGGGGCCTTTCTATGACAGGTTCCTTACAACCCAATCAAACACCTTAAATATGTTATTTAAAAAAAAAAAGAAGTTATGGTCAATAGAATTCAGTGCCTGAATTGCAATTTTAAAAATTAAATATTTCTAATGGAAATTAGGTTACTTTTAAGATTTTCTCTGAAAAATTACTGTTCGCGTGATAAAGTTCCTGGAATAGAAAAAGGAACGTGTGGGGAGACAATCCTCCTCTTTCTCTGTCCCCCAGTTTCCTCCCCTTCCTGGTGGCAGGCACTCACTGTCACCAGCTGCTTGTGTGAATTTCCAGAAAGTCATTATTTTATCTACTTTTATACATATTATAAAGTAGTGTAGGGCAGCTGGGTGGCTCGGTCAGTTAAGAGACCGACTCTTGATTTAGGCTCAGGTCATGATCTCAGGGTTGCGAGATCAAGCCCCATCTCCGGCTCTGTGCTGGGTGTGGAGCCTGCTTAAGATTCTCTCTCTTCCTCTCCCTATGCCCCTTCCCTGTAAAAAAAAATAATAAATTTAAAAACATATATAGAGAGAGCAGTATGATTTTTTTCAGAGCATAGAATTAATATACTACTCATAATGTATGCACACATAAATTTATACCTTTTTTTACATAAATGATAACATACATGCTGCTATGTACCTTAATTTTTCCCCCCACCCACCTATGTATCTTGGAGAGTTTTCACTGTTGCTACATAAAGGGCTCCATTGTTTGTAACCGTTGCTTTGTTTTCCATCCTACGGTCGCACGTTTAATTCATTCAATACTGATGGAATTTTAGGTAGCTTTGCCATTTAGAAATGGTTTAAGACTAACTGCTCATCCTCCCTTTCTCAAGGGGGCACACTGACATTTGCAAAAAGGACAACCTGATTTTATGAGGTCGGTAGAAGCTGACAATGACCTATTCCTGTTTACCAGAAGCGCCTCTAATTTTGTAGTTTTTCGTTTTGTTCTGTTTTACAGGCTGCTTTGTTTTGAAAAGTGGCCGGTCCTAGCCAAATTACAGAACTGCCCCAAGTCAATGAAACTGCTGCCCCAGGCGGTTGAGACCAGATCCGGATCCCAAACAAAGCCTAGAGTGAGACCAAGAGAGAGCTGCAGTCTCTGGGTACCTGTAAGCTCCCTGGCCTCTGTTATTTTCCCTCTGGGCTGCAGAGCCTTCTGGAAAGCTGCCGCCTAGCCTGGGTCAGATTGCTTACACGCTGCTGCTTCCCAGGCCAGCGTTCCCAACCTTAAGCCAATGCACATTTATAGAACACTTCCATGTGATCCTGGGGGAAGACAGACCACGGGCGGAGGGCAGTGCTGAAAAGTCCTAACATCAGGAAGAGAGGGCCTTTTCTCAGCTCTCCGCTCTGCATGCTCAGAGGATCCTGGGTAAGTGCGTCTCAGACTGACGGCTTTCTTCCTTTGAACAACCTGGGGCTTTAAACTGGTTTGGCTACTGAGATTAGAGGGGATACGTGCATTTCTCTCTTTTTTTTCCTTATAAAGGAAAATTAAAGGCACATTTGTGCTTCTTATTTCCACGCCCCTCCCACCCCATTGCCTCCTAAGCCGCATGAAATGTATTTTTTTCTTTCCAATAAGTTACTGTCGCCTTTTGGGTGGATAAGTCCCCGTTGATCTAGACCTAGGTCCCCTCATTGGTAAAATAAGGGTTTTTTGGTGGGATGAAATTTTATTCTTTCGGCCTCTTTTGTGATTCTGCCCATTGCAAATTGGATTTTTGAGTATTTATGGTTCTTTGGAATGATGATTTAATAGACCCCCTGAGGCCCTAATACGCCGAGATCTTGTGGAGAAAAGTTATTTTAAAACTCCTGATGGTGTTGACTTTGCCATGTTTGCAGGGTTTCTCTAGACGCACACAAGTACCTTTTCAGACCAGTTTCAATGTTGCGGCTGCCAACTCGAGCTGCCATGTGATTTCAACAAACACTGTGTGTTTCTGAGTCTGACTTGGTGTCAGAACTGAATTGTCAGGCCACACCGAAGGGGGGCAAGTGCTGAGCCTCATTCGAAAATCTTACAGTTCAGTGACCCACAGTGGAGTGTGTGTGTGTGTGTGTGTGTGTGCATGCATGTGTGGGTCCTATGTCATAGGACGTCCCACGAAACAGAAATGCACAGACTCAGACCACAGACACCCTAGTGTGTAATTTCCACACATGCGTGTGTATAGGGGGCAAAACTCCTCCGGTTTTAGCTGCTGCTCCAAACTGGCACTCTGTCCTTCCTAGTGAATACCTGTTGGCGACTTTGAGATTGTCCTGTGCTCAGGTCCAGGTGGCAGGGGGACCCTGTGGCTTCCCTCCATGTCCTCCTGCACAGACACCAACACCAGGTGGGTCTCGTGGCTGTTGGTGGTTGATGTTCAGGCGAAGGCTTATTGTCTAGTTTTGTTTTAAAAGTCCATAGACTTCAGTTTTCCTATCTTGTTGCTCTGTTTATATTCGGGGAGATTTGGGAGATCTAAAAACTCTGCTCGCACCATGTTCCCAGACTGCCCCTTGTCACGTTTGTCATTGCAATCAGGACACTGGCTTGCTTCTGCCATAACTTTAATGGGTAGTGATAAGCGTCTGGCCCAGAAGCAAAGGGAACGGGGAGAAAGGGGACAGTGAGAGACACACCAGGAAGGAAGAATCCAGAGTGTCTCCGTGCATGTGCATTGGAGAGACGAGAGAAATGCAACAGAGAGGAAATTAAAACAGTCATTCATCCCTTCAGTTCTTTCTGCAAACAGTTCTTTCTGCAAAAGCTCACGTGACCCCATGTACCAGGTCCTGGGAATGAGGGTTTAGTTGTAAACCACTCTCACATAACCCAGATCCTGTGGAGCGCCTGGGCTGGAGGGGAGGCAGATACCAAGCAGCAGTCACTGTGAGGTGCGGAATTACCATGAGGGGCCCCGGGGGATGTGACTGCAAGAACACAGTCCTGTCAGTGGAAATGGGAAAGCCAGGAGAGGGTTTGGCTTGAAGAAGAAAGAGATAAATTTACGTTTCAAGAGGTTAAGTGATTGTGAATCTTCTAAGGAGAAATCCCCACCAGAGTTAAAAACACGGTGGGTGCAGGGGGAAGCCAGGAACGGCCATCTAAATTTGGAAACTTCTGCGTGAATGCTGCCGAGGAAGGTATGGGAACCAGTGGAATCTTCCGAGGAGACCAGGCTGGAAGACCAAAGCCTGGATCTTAAGTGGCTCCCCTGAGAGGGTGGGAGGAGCAACAGAAGAAGGCGAAGGAGAGCCGGATTTTGTAGCCCCCGTTCAAGCGGACAGAAGGTCAGGGAGAGTGGGGGTGATAGTGTCAGATGCAGCGGAGATGCTGCAGGAGGCTGAGGACTGAGCAAAGGCCAGAGGCTGCAGGTCCTGGGCAACTTCTGAGTGGGGTGTCCATCAGGGACCATGGGTTGAAAGAAACAGAAACCCACGTTGAGTTGAGAAGACATAGCTCTGGGCTGTAGCAACTCCTTGCATCCCGGTTTCTCAGCCAGCACCTGCTTCGTTCCGGCCTGAGGGTGGGCTGGTGTCTTCTGGGCTCCTAACCTTGCTTCTCCCGCAGGTCATCGTGCATAGTCCCCGGGTCTTCCTGGCACGGATCCCGAGCTCCATTCCTCATTGCCTGGTGATTTATGGTCCCCTTTGATTGACTTCCAGGACCCCTAGTACATATCGAGAGAGAAGATCTGATTGGCTCAGCCGAAGCCCATGAGCAGAGTGGAGGAGGTCGATTGGTGCGGTAGGCAGGAAGCTGCGTCAGTGGGAGGTGAGGAATGAGGGAGAAGCAAAAATGAGCCATTTTCAGAGCAAAGAACAACAGCAGGCCCTCAAGTTGCAGTTGCCTGCTCAAGCATATGACTTATGGGAGTGGAGAAGTAAAGCTGTTGCAATGATGGGTGATGCTAACTGCGTGCTAGGATGTGTACAGAATGGGCCAGGGGCGTGCGGGGCATCGGGGGCAACGCTGGTGGGGGGGGGGTGCGCAGGACAAATGCAATTCACCAGACTGCGGGGTACGGCCCAGTAGAAAACCAAACTCACTATGATGCTGACCGTGCTCCAAATCTCCGATTCCCGAGGAGATTAGAAGCCCGGGTGAGATGGTCCATCCCAGCACAGGAGGTCCCATCCCAACACAGAAGGTAGGGCGGGAGACCGAGATCCAGGTGGTGAGACAAGCGAGCAGCCCCCCCTGTCCGGGAAACCAACACAGGAAGGCCACTCTTTGTGGGCTCGTCTGAACCCTTTGAGAGTGACCGGACAGTCCACGACCTTTGTCCTAGGGTCCTTAATTCAGCTGTGATTATTAGCAGAGGTAGGTATCAGTGTGTTTTTATAATCCTAGTCAGCTGTGGCAAGTCTGCGCGTGTGTTTCAGGCTTGTGAAACGGCTGCGCACAGCAGGAACAACTCAGGAGAGTTGCCACCTTGCCAGCGTTTCATAAATGTTGTTAATGAGGGTGTTTAAAATTGACATGGCGGAGAGAGTCACTGGGACGAGTGAGTGCTCTGAGTTTGTGACCTAAAAAGGGGAAATTCTGCTCCACACTCAAGTCAGGGAATAGCCTCAGCAGAGCCCCGTGCCAAAATTGGTGCCAAAGAATTATAAAGAGATTAAACCCAGCGACACAGGCTGATGTTGTTCTAGCAGAGAGAGCTAACTTCGTGCAGTCGAGCTGCTCACAGCGGTTCAGGAATGACTAAAATTGGTTGTGTCTCAGCGTTCTGGGGCTCCAAAGAAATTCCCAGCCTCTACCAAAGGACTGCCTCTCCTCAGAGCAGTTGCCTTTCATGCTTATCAAATTCTGAGTTGCAAGCCTTAGACCAGGAATGCTTCTTTCTTTCTGAGTGTGCTCGTTATGTGTGAAGGGACCGTAAAGGGTATGGTGTGGGTGCAGCTGGAGTGATCGTTTGTAAGTGGGGCCAAGTTTTTCTTTTTGAGAGGACGTGATTTTGTTGGTCAGTCTGGGACCTTAAAAAGCATGGCCGCTTCTGGTCATTCAAAAGCCCACTCCTGTGACTTTGTCTCTGCTGAAACGGATAATGAGGCTCAAGTTAAGATCTGACGAAGTTATTCTGCGTCTCATATTTCATAGCGAACAGATGAGACAACCAACCCTTGCGTCCTGGTCAGTCACAAGATCATCCTCTCATGTGTTCCAGTTCTTTGAAGAACATTTGGTGATGTTACTGTTATTGGTGGAAGTTTCGCTCTTTAGCTTGTCTTTAGTCTGCTCCCCTTGCCCCCAACACCAGCCCGCTCTACTGCCCCGGGACTGCTCATGTTTTTGCAAATGTCTCTCATTGAGCATAAGCAAGGAGATTCACGCTGACTTGTTTTGGTGAACAGGTGTGGGGGGAAATGACCCAACCACAGATGCCCACCTTGGAGGAGCAATTAGGTAAAGGAGGAGCAATGCCCATGGGCAGTCTGTCGTTAGTATCAAACCTTCTTATCAGATGGGCAGATCCTACCGGTAGGGAATTCAGGAAGTTATCCTTCGGAAGTTGTGTTTCTACATGGCAACATTAGTCCTCAGGCCCACATTCCAGAAGCCAGGTAGTGGTCAGACACATGGTCCTAGGAACCAAATCAACGCGGGGGGAGAGAGAGGGGCTGGGCTGGGGCTTGGAAGCAGCGCTTGGGGTGAGCTCCCCTGGAGGCCCCAGGTGCCACAGCTGAAGTCCAGCCAGGAAACTTTATCATTAGTTTCGGCTTCCTTCTGTCTTCTCTGCTCTTTTTCTATAGAACTGGGGCTGCCTGGGCTTTCCACAAAGATTCATGGAGGGCCGAGGTGGGCACACGAGAAATTACACTCTGGGATTGTCTGACTTCCCTCTTGTGGAAGTATTGGGGTGCCGGTCACTACTCCAAAAGTTAAATTAAAAAAAAAAAACAACAGGAAAATATGATTAAGATGTTCTTTTTGTTCTTGTTGGAAAGCACTATAGTCTGAGCCAATGGGATTTAATGTCTTGTTTATAAGGACTTTTAAATTATACGGTAATTATTATTAACTTGAGATTTTTAAAGATAAGTTTATAATAAAGTTGTCTGAAGAACAAAAGTCCTAAAAAGCTATTTTCTAATTTACATAATAAAATTGCCTGATGTTAGCTGAAACTCTCTAAGGCCTAATAATTGCATTTGTTGTATTACGTCATATGGAAGGCAAATACCTTTAATTTCTTAGTGAAGCTCTAACATATGGCTCATCAGAATAATATCTTGGCTCCAATAGAATTGGCACTGATATCCCATCCACACTCAAGATTTCTGCCGCGTCTGCCTTCCCACCCCTTGTTCCATCCCCTCTCATCCTCCCTTGGCCTGTAGTCCCCAATTACGTTCATACTATATTTGATTTCCAAAAATGACAGCACCGTTTAGCGTCTGGATTCAGATGGTGTCTGAATGTTTGTGGGTTTCAACAGCTTGTTTTCATAAGAAATATGGTTTTGCTAATATCCAGTATGCAAAGGACAATATGAAAATTGTGAGTAAGGAGAATCTTGTATTTGAATGTGTCATCAAATATCTGTTTTAGCAGGAGGAAAAGAGACCCATACTGCAAAACAATATGTGGTTTCACATTTCCATTTTGGGCTAAGGGACTGTGCACTGTTTATAATGTGGGATGAACATCATCCTCAGAGAGATATAAGGCAGTGATACTCAGTCTGGCATGGACCAAGATGGCGCTCATGGCCACCAGTCAAGGCGCCATGCTTGTAAATTGTTGTTTTACCGCGGGAGAGGAACAGGATCCATCCATTGATCCTCTATCACGTGACGTGCTCTGTGCTCAGATGCACAGCTCTTCAGGATGGCCAGCCAGAGTTGGGCGTAGGCTGGTGTATAGGAAAGTGAAATGGGCTCTCCGGGGGAAATCTTATCTGTTAGCTTTTACCGCGTAACAAACCACCCCAAAACTTGGGGGTTTAAAACAATAACCGTTTATTTAGTCTCTGATCCTGTGGATTGGCATTTGGGCCAGGCTCAGCTGCTCTTCTGGGTTGTTCTCTTGGTCTCGGCTGGGATCCTTCAGGTGTCTGTGGCCAGCTGTGGGCCGGCTAGCTCTCAGCCACTACTCATCAGCCGTGACGCTGAGAGCGTGCTTATTCGGAGTAGTCCCAGACGAAGACAAATTTACGTTGGCCTTTGACTAAAAGAGCCAGCCTAAGGTGATGGCTCATAAGGTCAG
Source organism: Ailuropoda melanoleuca (assembly GCF_002007445.2). Classification (NCBI taxonomy): domain Eukaryota; kingdom Metazoa; phylum Chordata; class Mammalia; order Carnivora; family Ursidae; genus Ailuropoda; species Ailuropoda melanoleuca. The sequence goes on from NC_048223.1 coordinate 120,293,238, forward strand.
CCAGATTGTCCCTGACCTTATGAACCATCACCTTAGGCAGCCCATGCCTAGTGAAGTCATTATTGTCCAACTGGGATACTATCTCACGGAATCATGGGTGGGACCTCAAGTATGGAGCAAAAGAAAGAGCTTCCCAGTAACCCAGTATAACTCTCTCCAGAGGAGATGCCTCAGGACAGAGAATTTCCCACCATTGGCATTCCCATCATTTATTCAAGCCGACCCAGAGAGGCCATGATTATTCCCAGCTTCTGGTTTAGACGCACAAAACTTGAAAGCATCATCACCAAAAGTACCTGGCTTCTGTCCCCCAAAGAACCAGACCCTTCAAGACCTGTATCAAACATCCCAGGATGTGATTGCCAGTGGAGACCCCAGGCCTCTGCATTCAAAGGCAGCACAGGGCTACAGTGCTCTGCTGAGACAAAAAGCTTCCATGCTTTTGGAGATGTCCTCCATCCCCACTTTGGTGGCAGCCCTCCCACCACCTCCAGCCACACCGTGTCCTTGCCGACCCAGCCCTCCGCCTACTCTCCACCCTGACAGTCCCTACCCCTATGGCTGATCCTGCCAACCTGACCTTGCCCCTAAGTCCATCTCCCATTCACAGCTCTCTGGTTTCAATACCTTCCTGCCTGGTCTAACCTATGGGAGGTCTAGGCTAGCCCCCGACCCCACCCTGCTCTCCACCCACCTTGACCATCCAGAGACAAGCTGTACAAAATGAGATTGTTTGTAAACAGCAAACACTTGAAAACAACTTGGTGTTCACTGCAGCTATTAAATTGGATGTTACAACCACAAGGCATTGTTTTGGATATGCCACTGTGAAATGGAAAATAAAAAGCAGTTTCAGGAGGAGTACAAACAGGGGCACCTGGCTGGCTCAGTCAGTAGAGCTTATGACTCTTGATCTCAGGGCCGTAGGTTCGAGCTCCATGTTGGGTGTAGAGATTACTTAAAAAAATAAAAATCTCTAAAAAACAAAACAAAACATAACTCCAGAAAGAGTACAAACAGTATGCATGATCCCTGATTTTGATTCTGTGGATTGTATTTAAGTTTATAAATGAATGCTCACCCAGGTGTTGGTTGGTGTTTCTCTGGCCTTTGGACTCCAGCTCTAGCCCGTGCCTAGTGGATCCCCAAAGTGTACCCCACGATTTCTGTGAACCCCCCCAGGGCTTGTACACTCCGGTCTCCTCTGCTCTAGTGCCTACTTGCCTACTGTATGGACCCCAATATGAATAAAATGCAGCTCCTTCTTCAAGTTCCAGCCCCCCAACCCCTGCCAAAAGTATAGCACAGACGAACAAAGCGCCCACGAGCATTCGTGACTGCGGTGGTATGAAGATCTGCGGCCCGAGAGGAGGGCTGTGCATCACGGTGGAAGGAAAGCGACGTTGGGTGTGATTGTTACTCAAGCGTCCTCCACCAACTGTCAGGGGAGGTTCCCCTGACCCTCCTCTGTTGTCCTCTATCTCACACCAATGCCCAGGTCCTTCCTCCATCCCTCCGTCCTCTTCTCTGACCATCATCTCAGGCACCAAACCTTAGTCTTCTTTCACATGGGGAGTCCCTTAATCCTGGGACCTGCAGCTCCTGCCAACCCTTGCCACCCGCACAGACTAAATTCGGTTCTTTGCCCAAAGAGTGTTCCTTCCCAAGAGGAATTCTGGTGCCAGGGGCGGGGGGTTAGATCAAGTCAGTGCTTCTCCACATAGAGCAAGGCTCACTGCTGTGCAGACAGGCCATGGGTGTGCCAGGATTCCAATGCCCTCAACTCTTGGTGTGGCCAGGTGGGGCCCAGACGGGGGCTGAGGCCTCAGATAGCCTTGTCCATGTCCCCAAGTCAGGGAGTGGGCACATGTCTTCATAGCAGAGTACGTGTGCCAAGACGTGGAAGGTTGGGAAGCCCCCCAATGAGCTAGAGCTCTCGTGTACCCCAATTCTAATAGCTGGTGCTAGAGACTGACATTGACGTGACAGGAAGTCTAATGTTGTGATCGGTGACAGTGGGTTGCTGGGGGTGGTGGGGGAATCCTAACCACATCTTATTAAAGTCAGAACTGATGAATGGAGGGAACTCACCTGGTCATTCATTGAATGGAACACACGTTACTGGATTCCAAAGCAGGGAGTATGGAACCAGGAGAAAGAAGATCTGGGTTGGAATCCTAGCTCTACCAGTTTTATCAGCCAGTCGAGTCAGAAGACAGAACTGTCCCGGTTATTTTAACAAAGGGGATTTGATGTAAAGAATTGTTATCTAGGGGCGCCTGGGTGGCTCAGTTGTTAAGTGTCTGCCTTTGGCTCAGGGTATGATCCCGGAGCCCCGGGATGGAGCCCTGCATCGGGCTCCCTGCTGTACTGGGAGCCTGCTTCTTCCTCTCCCACTCCCCCTGCTTGTGTTTCCTCTCTTGCTGGCTGTTTCTCTCTCTGTCAAATAGATAAATAAAATCTTAAAAAAAAAAAAAAAAAAGAATTGTTATCTAGGTAAACAGCAAGGCAGAAAGGCCAACTCAGAGTTATGATAGAAGAGGGCACGTGGGAGGCATTTATCACACTCAGGGCTTAGGGAGCAGAGAGAAGCAGGAATTGTTAAAATGTAGAAGCTTGGAGGAGGACTTCACAGAAGGGAACCTCAGAACCTGTGGAGGGAGCCCCAGCTGAGAAGCGGGCTCTGTAGGCATCCAGACAACTGCACATGGGACCCCCATGCTGCTCAGGAGGGGACTGCCCCCCAAGGTGAAGCCGTGAGGCTGGACACTGCTCCCAGAACTAGAGAAACAGATAGCAAGGAGTGTGCTCCCCTTCCTCCTTCCACCTCTGGCCCCTGCCTCCTCCTGCAGGGCCTCGCAGGAGCAGCTGGCCAAGCAGAAGTGGGTTGGTAGATCCCATCCCCCCCCCACTGGAATACAGTAGGTTTGAGGCTGGGAAGCAGAAAGTGAGTATCTGGCCCAGCCTCTCCCCAGCAGCAGGGCTGGGTGCAGTGGTCTCTGGCCTCTGGGGCAGGAGAGACGATTTCTGAGTTCCTCCCAGTCCCCACGTTCCGTAAGGCTGGGCTTCTCCCATCACAATTTCCTAGTGGCCTCAGAGATGGGGGAGGAAGGAAGACAGGAGGCTGGGGAAGAGTGGCGGGGAAGTGCTGTCATGTCACTCAAACCCCACAGAGCAGCCAGGTCCTGGCCCGAGCAGAAAGCAGGTGAGGTCTCTGGATAAATCCCCTTCCCAGGCTACGGCTGTTTGTTTGTGTTAAAACAGGAACATGATAACAGAGCTATAAGTAGCCCCGTGCTCAGCTGTGCAAGGTAGGGAGTGAGAACAACTGAAGTCAGCCACTGGAGGGAGAAGATGAGGTCTCCCGCCTGCTGGGGCCACCTGTGGGAACAAGCAGCTAGCGGAGGTTGCTGGGCATGTCAGGCAGCCAAAGTCACCGCTGGTCAGGTGAACCTGAGCTCACCTGCAACGAGCAGACACGACCTGGACTCGGCCAGCTGATGCCTCCCACACGCTCAGCTGACGCAGGACCGGACTGGCTGGACGCCACTGTGGCCCGAGGGCAATGGCACAGCAGGGAAGGCAGCAGCTCTCCTCTGACCTTGCTGGTCTGGTCTGGAGGCGACCGCAGAGCCTGCTGAGGCCTGCTCAGGGGGAGGCTGTCCGCGGGAAGCACGCCTGGCGGAGCCTAGATCGGGCACCAGCCCCCTGCTCGCTAGGAGACCAGTGGAGATCATTCCCACTGTCTTGGCCTCGGCTTCCCCATCTGTGAAGGAGGTGTCGGTGAAGATGATCTCCGAGTTTCTTCCAGCACTAACAACCTAACGTGCTCAAAGCAGAAAAAAAATCAAAACTTCTTAAGCCTTTAAAACAGATACATTCCCATCACATACAAAAAAGAGGTTTTTTAAGATAGAGAATAAAAATCCCTAAACAGAAAACTTGGTACGATTGTCTGATGTAGCAACAAATCCCAACAGGCGGTTCTCACAAGACAGTGGAGGTGACTTGCAAAAGCTCTCTGAGCCTCTGTGTTATCATCCATGCCATGGGGCCGGTGTGACCTTGTCTCTGATTTCCCAGCTCCCTGAGCCTCCTCTCCCCACACGCTGCACGTAGAATGGGGCATCAGCCTGACCTGGACATCGTAATCCGGGTCTGAGTGGCGTCCTCTGCCCACAGGCCTCTCCGCACCGCCCAGCTGCCGTGCAGGTTCTCACGTTTCCACTGCCCCTCCTCCTCCACACTTGGCCCCAGGCCCCATTTCCCCCGGTTATGCTCCCAGCTCCTCTCAGCAGTGCTCTGGATACCCAGCCCTGCTAGGCTGTCTTAGCCACCGCAGCACATGACCGGCCCAAACCTTGCGCTGTTTACCGATCAGTGAGGGGGGTCGTATGAGCTGGGACCCTCCCAACCAGCTTGGGTTGCCAACAGCTAAAAACTCCATGCTCTACTCCAGAAGTAAATGAGCAGAAAAAGAAATGAGAGAGAAAGACCATCAATTACCTTTGAACTGTATAGAAAAATCTTCCAAAGTGCTAGCATCACATCCTTCGTGAAAGCAGGGTCTGGGGCCAACCAGACTCCATCCTTCCTCTTGCTCTCTGCTGGTCTTTGACCCTGTGACTTGACCCTACTGGGCTTCGGTGGTTCATCATAAAAAGAGAAAATACCTACCCCATCGCTTCACCGTAAGTTTCAGAGCGCATGAGCACCTCCGTGCTCGGTACGTAAAAAAGCTCAATATTTATAGAATGTGTGAAAAAGTGAATTAATGAATCAAAGACGGTCCTGTCTTACATTAGGGGTCTTTTGGGGCTTCGAGGATGTGACACCAATAAGCCAGTTGAGAAACAAAACTCCTCCCAAACAATGATCCTTTAGCATGAGTTTTGTATTTTAATCTGTGGGAGAATAGGTTGAGGTCAGCTGGCTGGTTAGGCTTCGTACAGAAACAAGGGGGTAGGAGAAACCTTTGTGGATTCAGTCTCATTTGTGGCAAGCCACGGGAATGAATTAGGAGCCTAAACTGTGGATCTTCCTTGAAGATGTGCAGTTTCATTTGCCTGAGGACATCGAGGTACTCCAGCTAATACCTGGTGCCCAGCGATGGCCAAGGAGAGGGACAGGACTGGAATGGTGTGTCACCAGCCCAGTAAACATTTCAGTGTGAATGGCTTGTTCAAAGTTCTTGAAACCATTTACTTTCTTCTTATTGGGCCTGTGTTATCAAACGTCTTAGTCATCATTTGTTTCTACCGGTGCACACGTTAGTCTAGCCGAGCTTTTATCGCAGATGGACTGATTTCTAAGTAGTCGCGCCCACATTCATGATTTTACGGAAGGGATAAAAGGAAGGCAGTAGAAGCCTAGTTTCACTGAGGGATTTGCCTGCTGGGACTCCAAACAGACCCATTGGCGGCAGCGGTTTAACCAGGGCTTACTCTGTTCCGAGAGCTTCCCTGAAGTTCCCTCACCACAGCCATGCGAGGTAGCTATTGCTATGATTCCCATTCTAGAGATGACAAAACTGAGGACACAGAAGTTAATTTGCCAGAGTTTACACACCAGGTGAGTGTTGAAGCTATTATTCACGCGGCAGCTGTCCGGTTCAGAATCCCAACCCCTGCCTCCAAAGGGAGGTTGTCCCCGAGATGGACAAGGGAACCCACACACACGTGTGTTTAGCCATGTGTGGTGGGAAACGGGAATCTGGTTGCTTGCTCAATATCCAGCTTGGAAGAAGACAAAGAGGGAAGCTGATCAGCGACAGACATGTGTAGACAGTGGTATGTCAAGGAGACTGATATTGGGGTGCCATCACAGTACTGCCCTGGGGAGAGGCAGTCACGGCTAAGGAATGTGGGCACTCTGGATTCCATGGTGCCTGACATCTCAATGCGTCCCCAGTGCCCAGGCAATCTATTCTGAGAGACGGAGACCAGCTTCTGGGATGGGAGCTGCGAAGCTGGTCTATTTATTTGTTCTCTTCCCCACTGCAGGGCCGCAGTGGTGGGATGGGCGTCAGTGACGATGTCCAGTATTCAGAGTGACGACAGGGGCGGTCCAGGGACCAATAGTGGCAGCAACAGTGATATCAGTAGCCCCCCATGAGCTGACTGAGGGGATGGTTCATGGGAGGAATTCGCACTGGCGAAAGAACGCAGCTGAATACTGAACCTTCCCCACCTTCCACGGCCTTAGGCGACTCTGCCATCTTGGTTGGCCCTCCTCTCTCCCTCTTTCTCCTCTCCCCTCAGGAGTGTGCCTCCAATCCCCCCCTTCTTTTTCTGTATGTGTGCCCCCTGTTGCCCCCTGAATGACTTCTCTTCATTTCCAACTGGCTCATCCCACATATTTCACTTAAAAAGATTCTCTTCCCTAGAAGAATTCTCCTGTGATTTGGGGGGTGGGGGAGGGAAGGCAAACATTCCTGTTTCTTATCCCACCAATCCGTAATTGTACAGAAACCTGGTGTTAATAAACATAAAAGTAACAGTTTTCAGACGTTCCCCCCCCCCAGTGGAATTCTTTTTTCAAACAATAGTAGAGGCAGAAACCCAAGATGTGAAACACACACACCTTTATTTTTTATTTTTATTTTAAAGATTTTATTTATTTGACAGAGAGACAGCCAGCGAGAGAGGGAACACAAGCAGGGGGAGTGGGAGAGGAAGAAGCAGGCTCATAGTGGAAGAGCCTAATGTGGGGCTCCGATCCCATAACGCCAGGATCACGCCCTGAGCCGAAGGCAGACGCTTAACCGCTGTGCCACCCAGGCGCCCCTAAACACACACACCTTTAAAACGAAATTCATGTAACAGAAAATGAACCATTTGAAAGCGAACGATGCGGCCGTGTTTACCACATTCACAATGCTGGGCAACCCCCACTTCTATCTAGTTCCAGAATATTTTCATCACACCGAAATAAACCCTGAACCCGTCAAGAAGTCACTCACTCTGCCCCCTGCCCTTGCGAACCATCAGCCTGGTTTCTTCCCTCTGGATTTGCCTCTTCTGGACATTTCCTACCTGTGAAATCACACAATAGGTGACCTTTTGTGTCCTAGTTTTTTCACTCAGTTTTCGACGCTCATCTGAGTGGTTACATGTATCAGAACTTCCCTCCTTTTTATGGCTGATTACTATTCCGATGTATGGATGTACCACCATTTGACTCTCTGTTCATTTGTGGAAACATACACACTTCTGCTCTGTCCCAACCCTAAGTGGGGGCACCGAGATCCCCCCAACCCCCAGCATGCCCCTGCAGGAAGCTCCCGACTCTCCTCCGAGCTTGGTAAAGCACCTGGTCTCCAGGAAGCCGCTGACACAATGCCAGCTTGTTTCCCTGGAGGGGGTCGCACCTGCGGCAGGGGTCAGGGGCTTCTGCAGAGAGAAAGACTCTGCCCTGCAAAAAACAAAACCGAAACCAGCCGCATTCATGCAAAAGAGTGGGTGACGAGTGGTAACAGGAGGAATCCTGGGAGGTGGGAGGCTGCCCATCGGTCCGCCCAAGGGCCTGCAGGCCTCCTCCACCCTGATGGGCAAGTCCGCCTCCCGGCGCCCCGGGGGAGCCTGCGGCTTTTTATGACTTCACTCGTTGAAACTCAAGCCACGCCTCGGTGAGTAGATTCTGCACACAACACACTGCAAACAGGTGCCAGACTGCGGGCGTCCTCGTATTTCCACACGTTTTCTTTGTCTCGCCACGTTCTTTAGGGTGGGACCTTCCCAGGTGCAATCAGGAAGCCCTTGGCGCCTTTGACTCCTTTTCCCGATGGAAGGTTTGAACCCGCTAGGCTGCACAGAGGGCGAGTGCAGGTTCCGGGGAGGGAGTGCCCTGCTGCCCGGCAGGAGGATTCCGATCGCTTAGGCGCAGCCAATCGGGTCCCAGGGCCTGTTCTGATCTGGATAAGCCCTCGCTGAAAGGCCCTGCTCATGTAATAACGAGGAAAATCCTCTGCGTGAAGAGCCCGGGCCGCGACAGGCTCAGAAATGCTGATGCCACGTTTCTGTGATCCCAGCGGCTCCGCGCGGCCTGAGGCTCAGGTATGAGGCGCAGCTGGTTCGTGTCAGTGTCAAGGGTGGAGACGGCTTGTTTGCCCCACTGGATGACGTGGGTCAGAGCCTCAGCTTAGGCCTCACCTGCTTCCGAGTGGGGGAGGAGAGAGTCCAGTTGCTGGAAAGCCGACTTCCCGCGGGCCCGCAGCCTCCCAAGTCCCAGACCTTCCCCGAATGTAAGTAGACGGCAGAGCTGCTCCCGCCTTCGGTTCTGGTGTTGGGGGAGCCCGAGGGGCTGGCAGCGCTGGAGCTCAGGAGCAGAGAGTTCCCGAAACAGCCAAGCCTTCTCTCTGTGGTTTTGGAATTGACACTGAGCCAGAAGTACGTTTATTTATTTATTTTTTAAGATTTATTTATTTTAGAGAGAGAGAGAGAGAGAGTGAGCACCAGCGGGAAAGGCAGAGGGAGGGAAAGAATCTCAAGCAGACTCCCCGCTGAGCTGAGCACGGAGCCCAACACGGGGCTGCTCTCACCACCCCGAGGTCATGACCTGAGCCGAAATCAAGAGTCCGAGGCTCAACTGAGTCACCCAGGTGCCCTGAGCCCAGACATAGTTTGTCATTGTCTTTAGTCTATGTACCTGTGTAAAAAGTTAGTTCAAGCGCTCTGATTTGTAATGCAATTATGGAATTTAATCTGGTGAATGAGTGTCAGAAATTAATATTACAGCAAACTGTATGAAATCCCGACTGCATGTGGGTTAAACTGGTGGGACGGGGAAGTGGCAATCATTGATATGGGCATAATGATTAACACTCATCATTGTTTGCTAATGAGGCATCATTTTCCAAATGAACCTCAAAAAACCCTGAAGTGATCAATTTTAAATATGTGAAGATTTTTTACATTCTGTAAGTGAGCGTATGATTTTTTTTTTTTTTGGCCCATCTTATAAACAATAAATGACAAGAAGGGGTTAAGGAGTTTTGTTCTTTTAACTCAAGGGTCGGGAGTGAGAGAATCAATCGATCACTACAGTGATGCCACTTCCAATTTTCTCAGTTTGGGGACATTTTATCTGTGCTGCTGAAAATACGTTTTCTTTTCCAGTGACTGTTCAGTACGCAGAGCACATGGTAGCTACTCAGTGTCGGTTGAGGGGATAAGTGATCAATGGACAAATTTTATTCGAAGTGAGTCAGTCACTGAAGTTTTCTGAGCAAATACTGTGGTGGAAACAGATACTGCTGTGGAAGAAATCTTGAGTTAGAGGGCAGGAGACTGAGTCCTTTTTCCAGCTTTGACTTCCCCACTCTGGGTCTTTGGCAAGCCCCTTCCCTTCTCCGGTTTCAGATCCCCCCCGGATCAGACTGGTAATCGCTAAGGCTCCAGCTCTAAAAGTTGATAATTTTACAAGTTTTCTGTAACTTAGTTTCTCCATGTAGAAAAAGTGCAGGTAAGAGTCACTGTCCTGCTGATGTTATGGGGTCTTGCTGAACTCTGTGAGCTGTGTGGGGAAGCATCCTCACGACCTCGGTGATGAATCATCAGTGTCGCTAAGTGAGCCCGATGGAACGGGTCTGGTGGCCCAGGCAGCCCGCCACCTCACATGATGATTTATTCCTTGTCTGGCCCCAGCTACCCATTTTCCTCACCAAGAAAACCATTCTGACTTCTTAAAATATGTGCAGAAGCGAAATTGATTTGATGAAACAAGTGCTTAGAGTAAAAAATATAAAAACCATATGTTATTGAAGGGAGTGGATTTCACTCCTAATGTTCGACACCGGGCTCTGTGGTCACTGGATGCCACACTCTGCATTTCCAGAGTGAGCACAGTTAGGAACAGAAAACACCCGAGAGCACCACCCCGAAGCTCTCTTTGGCACCTGCCCCCCTTCTGTCACTCCATCTATGGGTACACCTGTGTGTGTACCTTGGCGTTCACACAGACTCAGAACAAACTCGTTTTTCAGAAGCGGCTGCCAACCCTGGGCTGGGGAATAAACAAACCAGCCCATCCTGGGAAAGAAGTCTGGGTGGCGTATCACAAAAGAAAACCCTTCAGAAGCGATTTTCCCTGATGTGACTGCAGAGAGCCACATTTCCCTTCATCTGGCTTTTGAGTTTGGGGAGACATGCAGACAGAAAAAGCCTCACACCTTCTTCAATTTTACAGTTGTATATACCTTTTTATTTCTTCTAGTTGCTTCTGGTAAAATCCTGAGGGACGCTGGCACCCTGATCCACCATGGGCAATGAGAACAGCACCTCGGAAAGCCAGGTGGGTGTCAGAGAGCCCCCCCCGCCAACCTACACGGGTCCCTTGACTGACCTTGACTGATTTTTTTTTCCAGCATCTCCTCTCCTTCTAGGAAGGAGCAAGCAAAACCACAGGTTGTGCATAGATACATATGGGCACATATGTATTTCCAGAAGCATTTACCATTTGCATTTTCAGAATTCTTTTATTAAGGCGAGCCCTGATTTTATAAACCGTATTAAAAAAAAACTGTTTATTCTGTGCTTTTAAAATTGAGATAATAAGAGTTTAGCACATTTTTTTCTGGATTGGGACCACCCATCCATTTACTTAAGTGGATGTATCAGAGGAGGCTGAAATAAAACCTTATCCACGCTCCTCCCCCGAAATAAAGTTATGGCCCTTAAAGAGTGGTCTTCAAATCTATCGATGTTGAGCAGATTAAATGTTAACTATCACTTCCATGTTAAGGAAGGGTTTCACAACTGAGGAATGAGCCTTAACTGCTTAATTGTGTATACGGCTGGGATTGTTAAAATATATTTAAATCTTATAGCTCTCCATTTTCAGTTTGAGAGACTTAATTCAATGCCCTGGTGAACAAAATCAGGGGGATGCTTTCCTATTTATCTCACAAACAATGGACATTTTGGATTAATGGTATTGAGTTTTCTGAAGGCGATAATTGGATCTGAAAGCCAGCATAAAGCAGTTTGCTTTCCCTCTGCCTTCTTCTTCCCTATGATCTTCTTTTCTCAAGGGGGAACACAGGAATCAACAAGACAAAAGGTAGCAAACTCCAGTCTTTAGGAACAGGCCAGAAACACTAATTGTGGTCAATGGCAGGGTATGAGACAATAGGGAGGAGGAGGGACTGTGGCAAACAGAAGGGATCCTGTCTTATTGTCTGAAGGAGGCACCAACGTCAACTCCGGCTGATGGCTGCCACGTGGGAGTGCAGGCCCGGTGTTACAAGACCTTCCTATCTCTTCAAGAGAAGTCAAAAGCCCGTATTTTTCTATGAAATTGTAAAGTATTTATAATTAAACTTTTTATGTTGAGACAATGGTAGATTGGCATGCTGTTGCAAGACTTAATACAGAGAGGTCCCTGAACCCTTTACCTAGTTTCCCCTCAGGGTAACATCTTTCAGTGCTATGGTGGACACTCATACCCACATTAATACAGTCAAGATAGCGAACATTTCCATCACCTGAAGGGTTCCTTTCGCTTTCCTTAGAGCCATACCTTCCACCTCCTGTTCCCCACTCATAACCCCTGGTGTCTCCTCATTTGTCCTCTATGTCTGTAATTTTGGCTTTCTGAGAATGTTCTATAAATGGAATCACTTGGTATGGGACCTTTTGGAATTGGCTTTTTTCACTCTGCTTAATTTCCTCGAGATTCATCCAGGTGGTTACATGTATCAGTAGTTCACTCCTTTTACTTGCTGAGTTGTGCTCCATGGTCTAGAAACATCTGGGTTGTTTCAGTTTGGGGCGATTACAAATAAAGCTATTGTGAACATTTGTATACAAGTGTTTGCGTGCATGTGAAATGAAGTTTTCGTTTCTCTGACGCAAATGCCCAAGAGCGCAATTGCTGGGTCATGTACTAGTTGCATGTTTAGTTTTATAAGGAACCACCAAATGGTGAGATAGGATCTCTGTACCATTTTACATTCCCACCAGCGACGAGCAATGGATGAGTGACCCAGTTTTGCCACATCATTTGGTGTTGTTTCTCTTTGGTGACGCCATGCTGCTATGTGTGTTGTGATATGTCGCTATGGTTTTAATTTGCATTTCCCTGATAACTGGTGTTGTTGATCACCTTTCCTGAGCTTGTTGCTGTGTGTTCTCTTCGGTGAAATACGTGTTCATGTCTTTTATGCATTTTCTTTTTTTAAAAAATTTATTTATTTATTTATTTTTTAAAAGATTATATTTATTTATTTGACAGAGAGAGACAGCCAGCGAGAGAGGGAACACAAGCAGGGGGAGTGGGAGAGGAAGAAGCAGGCTCCCAGCGGAGGAGCCTGATGTGGGGCTCGATCCCAGAATGCTGGGATCACGCCCTGAGCCAAAGGCAGACGCTTAACAACTGAGCCACCCAGGTGCCCCTTTTATGCATTTTCTAATTGGTTTTTTATTTTTTTAATTTTTTAAAATTTTTAAATTTTTTTAAAGATTTTATTTATTTATTTGACAGAGATAGAGACAGCCAGCGAGAGAGGGAACACAGCAAGGGGAGTGGGAGAGGAAGAAGCAGGCTCATAGCGGAGGAGCCTGATGTGGGGCTCGATCCCATAATGCCGGGATCACGCCCTGAGCCGAAGGCAGACACTTAACCGCTGTGCCACCCAGGCGCCCCACTAATTGGTTTTTTATAAACCGTTGAGTGTTAAGAGTCTTTATACAGTATAGATACTAATCCTTTGTCAGGTTGTGGTTTGCAAATATTTTCTCCCACTCGTAGCTTGTTTTCTCATCACCTGAACAGGGTCTTTTGCAGAACAAAAGTTTTTATGAGGTGCAATCGATCAGTTTTTCCTTTCCCTATTCTGCCAAGTCTAGTGCTTTTGGTGTCAAGTCTAAGAATTCTTTTTCTACCCCTACATCCTGAAGATTTTCTCCTATGTTATCTTTTCCAAAAATTTTATAGTTTTACATTTTGTATTTAAGTCCATGATCCACTTTGCATTCATGTTTGTGTAAGGTGTGAGATTTAGGTTGAAGTTCATTTTCTATGTTTTTGTTCCGTCTTCTTTTGCCCATGAATGGCCATTTCTCCACTACCATGTGTTGAAAACACTCTTCTTTCTCTATTAAACTTCTTTTGCACCTTTGTAAAAAAATCAATTGGTTGTTTTTGTGTGGGCCTGTTTTTGGGTTCTCTATTCTATTCCATTGATCTATGTGTCTACTCTTCTGATGTTACCTCACAGTCTTGATTACTGCTGCTATATAAGTCCTCTCCCTCTTGACTACTTTTCAAAATTGTTTTAGCTATGCTAGGACTTAAAGCTTTCCATATAAATTTTAGAATAAACTTGTCTATGTCTAAAAAATACCTTGCTGAGATTGTGATAAGGATTGCATTAAACCTATAGATACACTGAGGAAATGGACATCTCTACTGTGATGAGTCTCCCAGTCCGTGAACACACAGTGCTTCTCTTTGATTTTCTTTCATCATCATTCCGTAAATTTCAGCGTATAGATCCTGCATTTAAGTATATGCCTAAGTAGTTCATTTTATTTGCAGTAATTATAAATAGTATTGTGTTCTTAATTTTGGTTTCCACATGTTTATTGTTAGTGTATTGATTTTTTGTGTGTGTTGATCTTATATCCTATGACCTTGCTGAACTCACTTACTAGTTCCAAAAGGCTTTTTGTAGATTTTTTTGGGATTTTCTATGTAGACAATCATGGTATTTGCAAATACGGAGAGTTGCATTTCTTCTTTTCGATTCTTTTTCCTGCCTTATTACTGTGGCTAGTAATTCCAATACTGTGATCATTAGGAATGGTCAGAGTGGACATCCTCACCTAGTTCCCAGTTGTGGAGGAAAAGCATTCCACCTTTCAGTTAAGTAAGATATTAGCTGCAGGTTTTTATGAATTCTCTTTTTTGAAACTTTATTTATTTATTTAGCTATCTAGCTGGCTAGCTAGCTCACTCACTTGCTCATTCTAGGCCCAATGTGGGGCTTAAATTCACGACCCTGAGGTCAGGAGTCGCATGCTCTACTGACTAACCAGCTAGACACCCTTATAAATTCTCTTTATCAAGTTAAGGAAGATCCCCCTCTATTCCTAGTGTGCTAAGGATTTTTATCATGAATGGGTACTGCATTTTTTCAAATGCTTTTTTTATTATTCTCTGTCAATTGATAGAGCCATATGATCTTTCTTTCTTCTTTGGGCTGTTGATAGGTTAGATTACACTGATTGATTTCCAAATGTTTAACCAGTCTTGCATACCTGGAATTAATCCTACTTGATCATGGTGTATAATTATTTGTAAAGACTGTTAGGCTTGATTTGCTAATATTTTGGTGAGGATTTTTGTGTCTAAATCACAATAAACATTGCTTGGTAGTTTTCCTTTCTTTCTCTGATTTTGGTATCATGCTAAAACTAATCTCATAAAACGAGTTGGGGTGTGCTTTCTCCTCTTCCATTTTCTAGAAGAGGTTTTGTAAAGAAATTTTTACAATTTTCAAAATGCTGGCAACTAATATAAATTATTTTTAAACACTCTGTGAGCCAAAAAGATGCTCCTGCTGTCTGGGGGTGACTCATGCCCTACCTCTTTGTAACCTCTACCTTAAAGGAATGTTCTATCTTGTGTTTTAGAGTGAAGAAGGCCATGGCCATTGGTTCAATGCCTTCCATGTGCAGACACCGTACAGGCACTAGACTCATATTCTGGCCTTTAATCCTGCTGATTAACAGACCAAGTGGCTCAGATTCAATACCTTCTCTAAAGACTCGCAGATCTGTTTGGGCCCCAAACCATCTGCAAGCTTCACTGCTGGCTGCAAACACGACAGAGCACTGGTTCTCACTGGGGGTGTACTTGCCCCACACCCAGGACATTGGTCAATGTCTGCAGGCAGGTTTAGTATCACATCTCCAGAGTGGAGGTGCTGCTGGTATCTAGTAGGGGTCAGGGATACTGCTAAATGTTCTCAAGGCGCAGGGACAGCCCCACAACAGAGAATTATTCTTCTCAAAATGTCAAAGGTGCCAAGGTGAGAAAACCCAGACTAGAGGAATGCTTGTCTTACCTGCTTGGCGAGAACTCCTTGGCACAGTGGCTGGACTTCTGAATCTGAGATGAATTTCTACCTGAACACAGGCCAGTTAAAGTGGCTTACATGTTTTTTTCATTACGTTTACTAAACGACACTGTCCAGAATTGAAGGCTGGTTTACTTAGGATAGACTTATAGAGCTGGAGTTGTTAGGTCAAATAAAGGGTGTTTTCAAAACTCATGCTGTAGGACTGAGCTATATCTATCTATATCTACATACAAAGTACTTCCAGAAAGGTGATGCCAATTTATACTTTTTCTCATCAGGATATGAGGGGGTCCACATGTCACTATATCCTTGCAAGCAATGAATATAGTTCAGTGTTTCAGATCTTTACTTCAAACCTCCTGCCAGCCCCCAACCCTGTCCTCCCTCCCCAGTTCCCTCCTGGAGCAGACAGGAGATGTCTTCCTGCCTTTGCAAATTTTCACAGCTCCAGCCTCAATCAGACGTGATCCAGTGGGGCATGATGGCGTTGCCTTTAGGATTCCAGGCTCAGTACAAGGTTTGCCTTCCACAGAGAAACAAGTGGGAATGAAGCACAGGTACATTTGGCGGGAGGATCAGGGCTCCTCCATGGGGCTGGTGTTCCAGACTCATCTTTCCACTGTCTCTCGAATGATCTGCTGTCAACCCACGTTCCTCAAACCTCAGCTAAGCTCTCCCTCCCCCATCCTTTTCTCCTCCTGTGTCCCCCGCTCCTGAGTACCATGAACTGCCCTACCATCCATGACAGAAATCTGGGGGTCACCTCTGACTCCATTCACTCCCATTCTCCCCATTTCATAAGTCATTCTATGATTTATAATTAATAAAGAAATGGCCTGGCCATTTAATCTTTCATGTTTCTGTGTAATTAGGACTTTTTTTTTTTTTTGGTTGCGAGAGCCAGAAACCTATCTCCAATGACTATAAGCAGAGAAGGCTTATTTGGCTTATAGAATCAGGAAGTCAGAGAGTGGGTCTAGCCTCAGCGTCACTGAGTCCAGAGGTTCAAAAGAGGACACGGGAGATCTGTCTTCTCTGGATCTCACTCTGCTTTCCTCCATGATGCCTGAGTGCTTAGGAAGGTGCCCTCAGCCTGCTAGAAACCAAATCAAACCAAACCAAAAACACCAGGTGTCCAGACTTCCTCTCGCTAACTGTCCAGCCTCACGATCAGCACCCTCTGAGGTCTGGCCCAGATGGGGTCAAGTGCCCTGGCTGGCATCAGTCACTGTGCCACCAGATATGGACACTGTGATTGGCCAGCCTGAGTCATGCAGGGGAAAGGTGGGCCCAGGGGGATGACAGCCCCATCAATATCACTTAGAGCACTTTCTCAAAAGATGAGCACATAGCATATGTCCAAGACGTCGTTTTTTTCTAACAGGTTTTTTTTTTCTCCTCTCCACCCCTACCTCACACCCTATTACCTTCCACCGGGATCAGTGCAGGCTGCCCCAAACTAGTTTCTCTGCTTTCACGCTCCCTTCCCCCCACTGCATCCATGCCCCCAGGCCTCTCCCAGGGGCTCTTCCTCTGTGAAGATGCACTTGGAGGTCCCAGCATTCTGCTTACAAGTGAGCTCTTAGAAGGAAAGGCAGGGGTCTGAAGGATCCTCCTGTTCACAGATGAAAGACCAGGCATCAAGGACCAGGCACATCCCCAGGGCACAGGATGAGGGTAGGCCTGCCCAGGGCCAGCCCTTGCCTTCTTCCTGCACCCTCAGGCTGCAGGTGCCTTTCCCTCTGTTGACTGATGTCCCCTGGTAGCCATGGGCAGGGTGGGAGTACGCCCAGCAGGAATAGAAACCAGCTAAGACTGTCCCTCTGGTACTGCGGGGGTACTGTTCACTGTGGCCCATCCTAACGGTGAGACTCCTTTGCTTTCAGCAAGAGAACTCCGGCTTGCGTAATGTCATCCTGTGGCCTCCAAACCCCGAGCCTGTGCAGGTACCAGGAGATGTGCTGTGTGTGGTCTGCTTCTCAGCCCCCTTCCTAACATCTAGGTGTTTGCACACTTTGCACCTGGCATGTTCCTTTAGATTTTTAGGTTTTCTCCGCCTTCTCCCATTGCCTCCTTTCATCTATCTCAAACGAGTTGTAAAACAGCAGAATCTGCAATCTATGGTTAGATTTCTTATGATAACATTTGGGTGCATCTGCCCAAGAGCTGGCACGGCTGCTAAGCTGTGAGATGCTCAACAAAGCTCATGTTCTCGACGTGATGTGGACGCCGGGAGCCCACACTAACCTTCCACTCTCCTTGCCTCTGCTTGCCCTTGTCCTGGAGTGAGGCTTTGTGTGGAACGGTGGCCCCGTCCTCGCCGCTGGTGGGCAAAACTGATGTGTCGTAAAAAAAGATGGCGTTCTGAATCAGCTGTCAGTGTCTTCAGGCAGTTGGCCGAGTCCCAGAGGTTTAGCTCCGGCTCAAGTGATTGCCATCCACTGGGGAGAAGGGAAAATGAGGAGCTTTGCATCCATTTCAAGGAGATATTTCCTGGAGAGAATGTCAGGCAAGGTTGGTGTGTGCCTGTGGGTGTGGTCAAGGTGAGGCAGAAAACACCACCTGCTCTGAAATCCCATCACACTAGGGAGGGGTGTGCGGCCNTTGTTTCTCTGTTTATCCAGCTGCGATGTCGCAAACTGGCCTCTGTGCTCGGGAGCCGAAGTAGAACACAGAGATTGGGGGTAAAGAGGAGCAGTCATCTTTATTACTTTGCCAGGCAAAGGACGCTGCTGCAGGCTAATGCCTTCAACACTGCAGACCAGGCCGGAGTCAACAGGCCAAGGGGTTTTATAGGAAAATACAGATTCTGGGTGGTTTCCGTAGGAAGGTGGCACGTGCTGCCAGCCACATGGGCATGTCCTCCAGGTGGTCTCCTGACTGGCACTGACACCCACGGATGGAGGAAAGATGTTAGGGTTCGAAGACGATGGCCAAGAAAGAATACTTAAGATGTTATTTGTGCAAAAAGGTGATTTTATTAAAGCACAGGGACAGGACCCGTGGGCAGAAAGAGCTGCACTGGGGTCATGAGGAGAGACCCATTATTTACCCTCAAGTTGGGAGGGGGTTAGGGATAGTGTAAGTCTCTAAGGAATTTTGGAAGCAGGGTTTTCAGGACCTTGAGGGGGCTAGCTCTTGTTGGGAAAAGGTCATTTATTACCGTCTAATAAAACCTTAGTCATGAGACCTTTCAGGTGTGTATCGGTGGGTCACATGCTTGGGGGATGATTGCCAACACGTATCTTGGGGGGTTTAGAGGTAAAGGAAATTTCCAAAAGAATTTTTATATGTTAAAGTAGACTTACGGGATCCTGGGGGAGTGGGTCAGGCGAGGACTGCCTTTTGCCCTCAGCAAAGTGGCAACATCCAGGCAGTTGAGTCCCTGGAGGAATGTCACTCTGCCTGTTTGCAGGACTTGTCAGTGGGCTGTAGGTAGTAAGGAAATTTAATAACTTTCCTTCTGCCTTTGTTTCCCACATCACTACCACCCAATCTCCTTACTGAGTACACTGAGTTTGCCAGATGTCAGTATTGGTACTGAGTTCCTGAAACAAAGGATTCCGCAGAAATTTTTTTATCGTGGTAAAATATACATCATATAAACTCGCGACCATTTCTCAGTGTGCGGTTCAGTGGTGTGAAGCACGTTCACATTGCTGTGCAGCTCTCCCCTTCAGAAAGTTGTCAAACTGAGATTCTGTACATTTAGCTGATATCTCCACGTTCCCCTCACCACTCCCAGCCCTCGGCGGCCACCATGCTGCTTTCCGTCTCTGTAAGTCTGACTCCACTTGGTACCTCACCTAAGTGGGGCCCCTTTTGTGACTGATCTGTTTCACTTAGCACAATGCCTTCAAGGTTCATCCACGTTGCAGCCTGTGTGAGAATTTCCTTCCTCTTTAGGGCTGAATAGTATTCCATTATAGACATCCCACATTTTCTTCATCCATGAATCACTGATGGACGCGTGGGCTGCTGCCACCTTCCGGCCAGTGTGACTAACGCTGCTCTGAGCATGGCTGTGCAAGTATGAGTGACTCCATGCTTTCCGTTCTTTGAGGTAGATATCCAAACGTTGAATTTGCTGGATCATATGTGAATTCTATGTGAAATTTTCTGAAAACCCCCAGACTTTTCCACAACGGCTGCACCATTTTACTTTCCCGTCAACAATGCCCAAGTGTTCTAAATTCTCCACATCCTTTGCAACTCTTGTTATTTTTTTGTTGTTTTTTGCTATTATAGTAGCATCCTAGTGGGTGTGAAGTGGTCCCTCCTTGTGGTTAGAGGCTATTTTTGATCAGTGGTCAGTGGAGTCTTCTATGAGATCTCATGTGCCCAGAAGGAGGCAGCCGTATTTATAAAGTTCTGGAAAAGGAACATTCTGGAAAAGGGAATAGCGTGTGTGACACGTCTGGGAGGGATGAGCTTGTTGTATTTTGAGATCAGCAAAGAAGGCCAGTGTGGCTGGAGGAGAGTGGGTGAGAGATTATGCTGAGACGTGAGATCAGGGAGGTGGGTGGGGGTGAATCTTGTAGGCCATTATCAGCTTTCTAAGTGGGTTGCAAAGCCATGAGTGGGTTTTCAGCAGAGGAGTGACATGAGGTGATTTGAGAATTTATTTTTTTCGTTTTTATTTTATTTTATTATTATTATTTTATTTTTGGAAAGGAGCATGTGCACACCTGGAAGGAAGGGGGTGCCAGAGAGAATGGGAGGGCGAGAGAGAATCCCAGGCAGGCTCTGGAGGCTGATAAGGGGCTCGATCTCACAAACCCAAGATTA
>NC_048223.1:120314963-120342918 GCF_002007445.2 Ailuropoda melanoleuca
AGAGACAGCCAGCGAGAGAGGGAACACAGCAAGGGGAGTGGGAGAGGAAGAAGCAGGCTCATAGCGGAGGAGCCTGATGTGGGGCTCGATCCCATAATGCCGGGATCACGCCCTGAGCCGAAGGCAGACACTTAACCGCTGTGCCACCCAGGCGCCCCACTAATTGGTTTTTTATAAACCGTTGAGTGTTAAGAGTCTTTATACAGTATAGATACTAATCCTTTGTCAGGTTGTGGTTTGCAAATATTTTCTCCCACTCGTAGCTTGTTTTCTCATCACCTGAACAGGGTCTTTTGCAGAACAAAAGTTTTTATGAGGTGCAATCGATCAGTTTTTCCTTTCCCTATTCTGCCAAGTCTAGTGCTTTTGGTGTCAAGTCTAAGAATTCTTTTTCTACCCCTACATCCTGAAGATTTTCTCCTATGTTATCTTTTCCAAAAATTTTATAGTTTTACATTTTGTATTTAAGTCCATGATCCACTTTGCATTCATGTTTGTGTAAGGTGTGAGATTTAGGTTGAAGTTCATTTTCTATGTTTTTGTTCCGTCTTCTTTTGCCCATGAATGGCCATTTCTCCACTACCATGTGTTGAAAACACTCTTCTTTCTCTATTAAACTTCTTTTGCACCTTTGTAAAAAAATCAATTGGTTGTTTTTGTGTGGGCCTGTTTTTGGGTTCTCTATTCTATTCCATTGATCTATGTGTCTACTCTTCTGATGTTACCTCACAGTCTTGATTACTGCTGCTATATAAGTCCTCTCCCTCTTGACTACTTTTCAAAATTGTTTTAGCTATGCTAGGACTTAAAGCTTTCCATATAAATTTTAGAATAAACTTGTCTATGTCTAAAAAATACCTTGCTGAGATTGTGATAAGGATTGCATTAAACCTATAGATACACTGAGGAAATGGACATCTCTACTGTGATGAGTCTCCCAGTCCGTGAACACACAGTGCTTCTCTTTGATTTTCTTTCATCATCATTCCGTAAATTTCAGCGTATAGATCCTGCATTTAAGTATATGCCTAAGTAGTTCATTTTATTTGCAGTAATTATAAATAGTATTGTGTTCTTAATTTTGGTTTCCACATGTTTATTGTTAGTGTATTGATTTTTTGTGTGTGTTGATCTTATATCCTATGACCTTGCTGAACTCACTTACTAGTTCCAAAAGGCTTTTTGTAGATTTTTTTGGGATTTTCTATGTAGACAATCATGGTATTTGCAAATACGGAGAGTTGCATTTCTTCTTTTCGATTCTTTTTCCTGCCTTATTACTGTGGCTAGTAATTCCAATACTGTGATCATTAGGAATGGTCAGAGTGGACATCCTCACCTAGTTCCCAGTTGTGGAGGAAAAGCATTCCACCTTTCACTGTTAAGTAAGATATTAGCTGCAGGTTTTTATGAATTCTCTTTTTTGAAACTTTATTTATTTATTTAGCTATCTAGCTGGCTAGCTAGCTCACTCACTTGCTCATTCTAGGCCCAATGTGGGGCTTAAATTCACGACCCTGAGGTCAGGAGTCGCATGCTCTACTGACTAACCAGCTAGACACCCTTATAAATTCTCTTTATCAAGTTAAGGAAGATCCCCCTCTATTCCTAGTGTGCTAAGGATTTTTATCATGAATGGGTACTGCATTTTTTCAAATGCTTTTTTTATTATTCTCTGTCAATTGATAGAGCCATATGATCTTTCTTTCTTCTTTGGGCTGTTGATAGGTTAGATTACACTGATTGATTTCCAAATGTTTAACCAGTCTTGCATACCTGGAATTAATCCTACTTGATCATGGTGTATAATTATTTGTAAAGACTGTTAGGCTTGATTTGCTAATATTTTGGTGAGGATTTTTGTGTCTAAATCACAATAAACATTGCTTGGTAGTTTTCCTTTCTTTCTCTGATTTTGGTATCATGCTAAAACTAATCTCATAAAACGAGTTGGGGTGTGCTTTCTCCTCTTCCATTTTCTAGAAGAGGTTTTGTAAAGAAATTTTTACAATTTTCAAAATGCTGGCAACTAATATAAATTATTTTTAAACACTCTGTGAGCCAAAAAGATGCTCCTGCTGTCTGGGGGTGACTCATGCCCTACCTCTTTGTAACCTCTACCTTAAAGGAATGTTCTATCTTGTGTTTTAGAGTGAAGAAGGCCATGGCCATTGGTTCAATGCCTTCCATGTGCAGACACCGTACAGGCACTAGACTCATATTCTGGCCTTTAATCCTGCTGATTAACAGACCAAGTGGCTCAGATTCAATACCTTCTCTAAAGACTCGCAGATCTGTTTGGGCCCCAAACCATCTGCAAGCTTCACTGCTGGCTGCAAACACGACAGAGCACTGGTTCTCACTGGGGGTGTACTTGCCCCACATCCAGGACATTGGTCAATGTCTGCAGGCAGGTTTAGTATCACATCTCCAGAGTGGAGGTGCTGCTGGTATCTAGTAGGGGTCAGGGATACTGCTAAATGTTCTCAAGGCGCAGGGACAGCCCCACAACAGAGAATTATTCTTCTCAAAATGTCAAAGGTGCCAAGGTGAGAAAACCCAGACTAGAGGAATGCTTGTCTTACCTGCTTGGCGAGAACTCCTTGGCACAGTGGCTGGACTTCTGAATCTGAGATGAATTTCTACCTGAACACAGGCCAATTAAAGTGGCTTACATGTTTTTTTCATTACGTTTACTAAACGACACTGTCCAGAATTGAAGGCTGGTTTACTTAGGATAGACTTATAGAGCTGGAGTTGTTAGGTCAAATAAAGGGTGTTTTCAAAACTCATGCTGTAGGACTGAGCTATATCTATCTATATCTACATACAAAGTACTTCCAGAAAGGTGATGCCAATTTATACTTTTTCTCATCAGGATATGAGGGGGTCCACATGTCACTATATCCTTGCAAGCAATGAATATAGTTCAGTGTTTCAGATCTTTACTTCAAACCTCCTGCCAGCCCCCAACCCTGTCCTCCCTCCCCAGTTCCCTCCTGGAGCAGACAGGAGATGTCTTCCTGCCTTTGCAAATTTTCACAGCTCCAGCCTCAATCAGACGTGATCCAGTGGGGCATGATGGCGTTGCCTTTAGGATTCCAGGCTCAGTACAAGGTTTGCCTTCCACAGAGAAACAAGTGGGAATGAAGCACAGGTACATTTGGCGGGAGGATCAGGGCTCCTCCATGGGGCTGGTGTTCCAGACTCATCTTTCCACTGTCTCTCGAATGATCCGCTCTCAACCCACGTTCCTCAAACCTCAGCTAAGCTCTCCCTCCCCCATCCTTTTCTCCTCCTGTGTCCCCCACTCCTGAGTACCATGATCTGCCCTACCATCCATGACAGAAATCTGGGGGTCACCTCTGACTCCATTCACTCCCGTTCTCCCCATTTCATAAGTCATTCTATGATTTATAATTAATAAAGAAATGGCCTGGCCATTTAATCTTTCATGTTTCTGTGTAATTAGGACTTTTTTTTTTTTTTGGTTGCGAGAGCCAGAAACCTATCTCCAATGACTATAAGCAGAGAAGGCTTATTTGGCTTATAGAATCAGGAAGTCAGAGAGTGGGTCTAGCCTCAGCGTCACTGAGTCCAGAGGTTCAAAAGAGGACACGGGAGATCTGTCTTCTCTGGATCTCACTCTGCTTTCCTCCATGATGCCTGAGTGCTTAGGAAGGTGCCCTCAGCCTGCTAGAAACCAAATCAAACCAAACCAAAAACACCAGGTGTCCAGACTTCCTCTCGCTAACTGTCCAGCCTCACGATCAGCACCCTCTGAGGTCTGGCCCAGATGGGGTCAAGTGCCCTGGCTGGCATCAGTCACTGTGCCACCAGATATGGACACTGTGATTGGCCAGCCTGAGTCATGCAGGGGAAAGGTGGGCCCAGGGGGATGACAGCCCCATCAATATCACTTAGAGCACTTTCTCAAAAGATGAGCACATAGCATATGTCCAAGACGTCGTTTTTTTCTAACAGGTTTTTTTTTTCTCCTCTCCACCCCTACCTCACACCCTATTACCTTCCACCGGGATCAGTGCAGGCTGCCCCAAACTAGTTTCTCTGCTTTCACGCTCCCTTCCCCCCACTGCATCCATGCCCCCAGGCCTCTCCCAGGGGCTCTTCCTCTGTGAAGATGCACTTGGAGGTCCCAGCATTCTGCTTACAAGTGAGCTCTTAGAAGGAAAGGCAGGGGTCTGAAGGATCCTCCTGTTCACAGATGAAAGACCAGGCATCAAGGACCAGGCACATCCCCAGGGCACAGGATGAGGGTAGGCCTGCCCAGGGCCAGCCCTTGCCTTCTTCCTGCACCCTCAGGCTGCAGGTGCCTTTCCCTCTGTTGACTGATGTCCCCTGGTAGCCATGGGCAGGGTGGGAGTACGCCCAGCAGGAATAGAAACCAGCTAAGACTGTCCCTCTGGTACTGCGGGGGTACTGTTCACTGTGGCCCATCCTAACGGTGAGACTCCTTTGCTTTCAGCAAGAGAACTCCGGCTTGCGTAATGTCATCCTGTGGCCTCCAAACCCCGAGCCTGTGCAGGTACCAGGAGATGTGCTGTGTGTGGTCTGCTTCTCAGCCCCCTTCCTAACATCTAGGTGTTTGCACACTTTGCACCTGGCATGTTCCTTTAGATTTTTAGGTTTTCTCCGCCTTCTCCCATTGCCTCCTTTCATCTATCTCAAACGAGTTGTAAAACAGCAGAATCTGCAATCTATGGTTAGATTTCTTATGATAACATTTGGGTGCATCTGCCCAAGAGCTGGCACGGCTGCTAAGCTGTGAGATGCTCAACAAAGCTCATGTTCTCGACGTGATGTGGACGCCGGGAGCCCACACTAACCTTCCACTCTCCTTGCCTCTGCTTGCCCTTGTCCTGGAGTGAGGCTTTGTGTGGAACGGTGGCCCCGTCCTCGCCGCTGGTGGGCAAAACTGATGTGTCGTAAAAAAAGATGGCGTTCTGAATCAGCTGTCAGTGTCTTCAGGCAGTTGGCCGAGTCCCAGAGGTTTAGCTCCGGCTCAAGTGATTGCCATCCACTGGGGAGAAGGGAAAATGAGGAGCTTTGCATCCATTTCAAGGAGATATTTCCTGGAGAGAATGTCAGGCAAGGTTGGTGTGTGCCTGTGGGTGTGGTCAAGGTGAGGCAGAAAACACCACCTGCTCTGAAATCCCATCACACTAGGGAGGGGTGTGCGGCCCAGGGTGCTGTGTTCCTGGCTTTAAGCAAAAAGCCTGGGTGGCTCAGTCGGGGAAGCATCCGACTCTTCATTTTGGCTCAGATCATGATCTCAGGGTTGTGAGATCGAGCCCTGCGGAGTCTGCGTGAGCTTCTCTCTCTCCCTAACCCCCTCCACTGCTCGCTGAAGCGTGCTCTCTCTCTTAAATAAATAAATATCTTAAAAAAAAAAAAAAAAAAAAANCTAATAAAACCTTAGTCATGAGACCTTTCAGGTGTGTATCGGTGGGTCACATGCTTGGGGGATGATTGCCAACACGTATCTTGGGGGGTTTAGAGGTAAAGGAAATTTCCAAAAGAATTTTTATATGTTAAAGTAGACTTACGGGATCCTGGGGGAGTGGGTCAGGCGAGGACTGCCTTTTGCCCTCAGCAAAGTGGCAACATCCAGGCAGTTGAGTCCCTGGAGGAATGTCACTCTGCCTGTTTGCAGGACTTGTCAGTGGGCTGTAGGTAGTAAGGAAATTTAATAACTTTCCTTCTGCCTTTGTTTCCCACATCACTACCACCCAATCTCCTTACTGAGTACACTGAGTTTGCCAGATGTCAGTATTGGTACTGAGTTCCTGAAACAAAGGATTCCGCAGAAATTTTTTTATCGTGGTAAAATATACATCATATAAACTCGCGACCATTTCTCAGTGTGCGGTTCAGTGGTGTGAAGCACGTTCACATTGCTGTGCAGCTCTCCCCTTCAGAAAGTTGTCAAACTGAGATTCTGTACATTTAGCTGATATCTCCACGTTCCCCTCACCACTCCCAGCCCTCGGCGGCCACCATGCTGCTTTCCGTCTCTGTAAGTCTGACTCCACTTGGTACCTCACCTAAGTGGGGCCCCTTTTGTGACTGATCTGTTTCACTTAGCACAATGCCTTCAAGGTTCATCCACGTTGCAGCCTGTGTGAGAATTTCCTTCCTCTTTAGGGCTGAATAGTATTCCATTATAGACATCCCACATTTTCTTCATCCATGAATCACTGATGGACGCGTGGGCTGCTGCCACCTTCCGGCCAGTGTGACTAACGCTGCTCTGAGCATGGCTGTGCAAGTATGAGTGACTCCATGCTTTCCGTTCTTTGAGGTAGATATCCAAACGTTGAATTTGCTGGATCATATGTGAATTCTATGTGAAATTTTCTGAAAACCCCCAGACTTTTCCACAACGGCTGCACCATTTTACTTTCCCGTCAACAATGCCCAAGTGTTCTAAATTCTCCACATCCTTTGCAACTCTTGTTATTTTTTTGTTGTTTTTTGCTATTATAGTAGCATCCTAGTGGGTGTGAAGTGGTCCCTCCTTGTGGTTAGAGGCTATTTTTGATCAGTGGTCAGTGGAGTCTTCTATGAGATCTCATGTGCCCAGAAGGAGGCAGCCGTATTTATAAAGTTCTGGAAAAGGAACATTCTGGAAAAGGGAATAGCGTGTGTGACACGTCTGGGAGGGATGAGCTTGTTGTATTTTGAGATCAGCAAAGAAGGCCAGTGTGGCTGGAGGAGAGTGGGTGAGAGATTATGCTGAGACGTGAGATCAGGGAGGTGGGTGGGGGTGAATCTTGTAGGCCATTATCAGCTTTCTAAGTGGGTTGCAAAGCCATGAGTGGGTTTTCAGCAGAGGAGTGACATGAGGTGATTTGAGAATTTATTTTTTTCGTTTTTATTTTATTTTATTATTATTATTTTATTTTTGGAAAGGAGCATGTGCACACCTGGAAGGAAGGGGGTGCCAGAGAGAATGGGAGGGCGAGAGAGAATCCCAGGCAGGCTCTGGAGGCTGATAAGGGGCTCGATCTCACAAACCCAAGATTACGACCTGAGCTGAAACCAAGAGTCGGATGCTCAACTGACTGGGCCACCCAGGTGCCCCGGTTCGAGATTTTAAAAAGAGCTTTGCGGTTGCTGTGAAGAGAACGGCCTGTAAGGGGCAGAGGGCAGAAATGGAGGCGGGGCACTGGTTAGGAGGCCATGTAGGAATCAGAGACGTCGATGGCGATGGCTTGGAATGAGGTGGCAGGGAAGGGGGTCCCTGGATTGGGGGGTGTATTTTGAAGGCAGAGAGGGTGGGCTCGATGGTGATAGAATTTGGGGGTGGGGAAAAGAGCAGAATCAAGGACGAGCCCTAGGTGTTTGGCCTGAACTGCTAAGCAGATGGAAACAGCATTTCCCAAGATCAGGAGGATTGGAGGAGGGGCCGGTTTAGGGGGAAGGGAGAGAATCAAAAGCTCTGGTTTGGCCACAAGATCTGAATGCCTTTAGGGCACTCCAGTGACATAGGCATTTGGATGCACAAGAGGGGGGCTTGAGACACACGTTGGAGTCATGAGCATAGGTGTTTCAAGCTGGAGGAGACCACCTGGGGAGTGAGTGGGGATGGGAAAAGGGACTCAGGACTAATCCCTGAGATGTCCTTTAATATTTAGATGTGAGCTCAGGGGGAGGGGGGAGTCTGTGTGAAGGAGATATAGCAGAAGACCTAGGAAATGGGGGGCCTGGGAGATCCATGGAGGAGAGTGTCAGGAGAAGACGGAACATCAGGTGTTCTGAGAAATCAAGAGGCAGACACCTGCCCCTGACATGGCCGCAGGAAGGCGGTCATTGTGAGAGAAACCTCCTCTGGCCCTCGGACCCTTGATAAGCACAGTCCAGTGGAATGACAGGGATGCAGTTTGGATGGGAGAGGGCTGAAGGGGGGATCGGCGATAAGGAAGTAGAGAGAGAGGTATAGATAAGCTGTAAGTTTTTCTAGGAAAGGGAGCAGAATATTGGGACAATAGCTAGCGGGGGGAATTGCCTGAGGGTTTAAGGATTGAAGATCCTAGATGCCTGCCTGCCGGTGGGAATGAGGGAGAGAGGCAGAGGTCGATGCAGGACCGGTGACCTTGACTGCTGAGAGGGAATGGGATTGGAGCAGACCTGGGCTTAAAGGAGCGATCACCCCCACCCGACCGTTGTGGATGGTGGAGAGAAGATGGCAGCAGATACCCCTGGGAATTGTGAGGATGGGGGAGGGGAGGCGAGGCAGCCCTCTTCCGAAGCTGATTGGGGTGCATGTGTGGCAGAGAGCTGGGGGGGGGCGTCAGATGAGGTAGGGGGCATACTGAGCTGCATGGGAGTTGGGGGATGGCAGGTGCCTGAGGAGAGTGGACCTCCATGCAGTCCCCGAGAGAAGCAAGGATGTGAGGCCCGACAGGACCTCTTCATCGTCTCTTGGCAGTGGGCCGGCGAATTATCTTAATGAATTTTGCTTTTGAAATTTTTTGGCAACAACCGATCGGTAAATTGGTTATTGACCTTTTAACCTTAACTCAAGAAGTCAAGTTTAATAACATCACAATGGTCTGGTATCTGGATCCTGCTGAGGAGTCCAGTTATTTCTTCTTTGATCCACACAAACCCTATTTTAACTCTGAAATTTAGAAATATGGCCTGGAGTTTTTTGTTTTTTGTTTCCTGTGCTCTCAAGAGAACAGAAGGCATTGGTGGGGAAAATTCACACACGCAGGCAGGACTGAGTCCACCCATTTACTGAAGCTTCTTCCTCCTGATTCAGGGCTCTCAGCTCCAGCCCAGCCCCCGGGGGATGCCTGCTGTTGCACGCTGGGTCCTGGGTCCTCGGTCCTCGTGGTCACTCCTGCTCCATCCCTCCAGAAACTGACTCCCAGAGGCCTTGGGGCAGGCGGGTTGCTCTCGGGGAGCACAGGGCAGCCCCGTTACTAACATGCACAGCTGTGACTCACACCCAGACCCCAGGCCGCTCCTTCCTGGCAGCTCTCCTTCCTGAAGACAGGTTGGTTGGAAATGAAGAGAAAGCCACATTCAGAACCGCAGCCTTGGAGCGTGACTAGTGTGGGGGTGGCAGGCACAGGCCAGCCAGGGGGCAGCAGAACGTCTCACGCTGAGCCTAGGGGAGACTGTGCTGTCACTGGGAGGGTCAGGGTCCTGGTGTGTGTGTCCTTCTTTGGGACAGAGGTAGAGGTGGCACCGTGACAAGAGTGCCCTTCATCCAGTGGCACTTCCTGGGGTTTCCTGCGTCATGACCCGCGTGGAAGGATTTATGGTGAAATAAGAGCCACTCCAGCCCGTAGTCCCAGGCTGCGACAGTGAGCGTGACAATGACAGTTTTTCTGTTCTTTACTGAGTGCTCAATTTGGGGGAACCCCACAGAAAGCCTCTGAGCTCCGAGCACGTGGATTCCAGAAGGGAAGGGCAGCCTTCCACCCACTGGCATTCCCTCCTCCTAGATTCCCCTTGGGGTTGTCATGATACCTGTTAGTGGCTCTGACAGTGTGAGGAGGGAGAAAACACATCCCATCCTGTTATTGTAATGGCCTGACTTTAAAAAAAAATCTATGATCATTAAAAAACAAACAAATAAACAAACTCTTTTAAAGCAATTTCATCCTCTGGATGTTTCTGTAGTTTGAGTTCCAGGGGAAAAAAATGATTTTCAACTATAGAAACTGAGATCAATGCTCTGAAGCAAGATGACAGGTGCAGAGCCACCTGACCTGCCCCTGGGTGTCAGGGGCAGCTCTCCTCAGGGAGCCGCTGTCTGGGCTCAGAGCTGAAGGATGAGCAGGAAAGAAACGGGATCCAGAGGGTGGAGAGCCGGTCCCTGTGCGCGCTGCCCACAGCCCAGGCCGCATTGGGGCAGGTCCCCCTATTTCCTGGCTCCAAGTCCAAGAGGCAGCCGGGGCTGGAGGTTTGTTCCTGAAGGCGACCTCAGCCCTGTGGCCCCGGGTGGTGGAATTCCCTGGCATCCCAGAAACGGAGGACCAGGAGGACAGGAGATCCTGTGCTACGTGAGCTGACCCTGGGGTCTGGACCGCCCAGAAACGCGACTGAGCATGTCTCTGCAGGCTGAGGTTAGCTGCGGCCAAGGCACTGGGTGATGATTATTGTTTTCATTAATAGATAAACAGCCCCTTAATATGGGCGTGTACTGTTTCAGACTACAAATGCTTGTTTCAAACTACAAGTTTAACCTGGGGGGGCAGTGTCTCTCTTTCCTCAGGGACCCAAGGAACCCAACATTCTGACAGCATTAAACTGGTCCTGGAAGAAACGTCCTCTAATATTCTGCTGGCAGTGGGTGGGCATCTGGGATGATTTAATTGCATTTAATGAGAAGAAAATGGAAGGAAGAGACAATGAACCAGTGTGAATCCCTGTTCGTGACAATGGAAAGCCCCCTCTACTGTGAATCTCTGCGACCACGGTCTCTCCTAGGGACCGCCTCGCCTGGAGGCTTGTTGCTAACTCTCACAGGAACAGTTATTCAAGTTTGCAAACGCACGGCTCCAGGTTTGGGCCCAACGCGTCTTCTGAAGAACGGATTAACTGCTTTAGCTCTAAGCATAGCCCCGGGGGCTCTTAGTGAATGAGTTTTAGTTAAGCCGTTTCTTCTTTGTAATAATAATAATAACTAGCATCTGTGTGTGTCTTCTATGGTCTAGTCTTGCGTTAAGTGCTTCTCATGTGTTATGTTATTTAACCTTGAAAACCCTGTAATTATGATCCCCATTTTCCAGATATGGTAACGGGGACATAGACCCCGAAGGCTTACAACTAAATAAGCAGGAAAGCGTGGCTTTTAACCACTGCACCTGCGCCCTTATTCTCGAGTCCAGCCTCAGGCTGCTCTGGTATGAAAATGAGCAGATGTAGGAATTCAAAAGGGGAAAACATAAGGTTTATGCCTGCATTTCAAGTTGAGTCGAATAAATGTTATAGGACATAATAAGCTATCCTGACAAACCCAACTCTTTGAATAAAGAGACTCCCCTCCGAGTGTATAGATCTTTGCCATATTGACGAGGTGCTCCCGTCAGCCATGAGGCAGACGGGCCAGGGATTGCGCTCGCCCTCTTCTAGAGCACTGTCTATAAACAGGCTCCACGAGGTGCTACAATTTGGGTTTCCTGAATGGTCCAGGCTTCTTTAAATTATATTGCTTCTAAAATAGTAAACCCACACAAGACATTAATACTGGGCACTGTTTTTGAAGTCTCAAAGGTTTTCCTTTCTCCACAGACAAAAGATGTTGGAACGTGTCAACTCGGGCATCATGGAGGCTCCTGGGTTCTCTTAGGGTAACTCTTACCATTTTGACCCAGATGCTGTTGGGGGAGGGAAGATAGATATCGTTCACTGAATGTGGATCTTTCATTCATTTGCTGGGAGGATAGAGACCACATTGTTTGTTTGTTTGTTTTCTGATGAAACTTTTTATTTGGGAATTTTTCAGGTTTACAGAAACATTGCAAAGATAGTACAGAACTCCCGCTCACTCTTCCCTCAACTTCATCTAAAACTAACATCTTATACCGTATCTTTTAAAAACTTCTAGAACCTAGATTCAACCCTCTGGACAGGAGGCAGAAGTATCACAATCCCGCTGCAAACACCACCCCTGTTTTCCCCGTATTTTGAGGGAAGAGTGGGGCTTCACACCCAGCTCTGACTCCGAAGTGTGTTCATTTCTCTGCCATATCCCTGATGGAAAACATTCCTTCTGGGGGAGCTGAAAATTCCAGCCTTGGGGTCTCCCCCTTCTTGACCTGACAAAGTGCCTGCTAGGGGAGGCTCAAGGCCGGGCGTCCTCTGCTGCCAATGTGGGTGATTTTCAATCCTTCTTTTTCTTCCTGGACGGGAAGAGACGTTTGGGCTGATGGAGCAGAACTGGTCTAAGCATTTGCCTTCCCCTGACGGGGCAGATGGGCGGCCCAAGCCGGCCCCAGCGCAGAACATGTGTCCCTCCATATTTGGAAGCCTGGCGGTGGGTTGTTTCTGAAATCCGATTCCTAGTGCCATGGGGATGACCTCTGGTCTACTTCCCAGCATTCACCTGCAGTCACACTGCTCCCAAGAAGCTCGCTCAAGGAGTGGGTGACTTGGCAAGACACTCTGGTCATGATCTAACCGTGTTAATTAAGCCTCTTTATGGGCATGACCAGTAAGCCGAGGGGAGCACATTGAAGAGGTAAGGTCAGGGGAATTTTTTTTTTTTTTTTTAAATGGTCAGACACTTTAGCTCTTGATAAAGTGTGTTTTTTAGAGCTGGAAAACGCCTGTTTGAAGATTGCTTTAAAATAGACCCTGGGCTCTGGAGTCTTCTAGAGCCAAAGAAAGGCTGTTTGTTTATTCAAGCAGTGGCAGTAGAGGAAAGATTTGAAGAAGCAACTTGACAAGGCAGTTTGTCATGTGGAGGCTTGCCAATTTTTTTTGTCCAGCCTGCTGTTTGGAAGTGTGAGGGAAATTTTAGACACGCATGCTGTTCTGCAGTGATCCCGTTGACACAGCAGAGCCCCAGAGTCCTGTGAGCAACAGGACTTAGCACTGTTGCTGGGATGGAGAAACTGGAGGGGGGGTGCTCAGAGACACTGAGGGCAAGTGTGAGAGCTCGGGCCTGCGTGTGCTTCCCCCCGTTTGCAGAAACGACTACTAGACTAAATGGAAATACTCTATTTTTTATATATTTTATTTTTATTTTTTTAAAAAGGATTTTATTTATTTGTTTGAGGGAGAGAGTGTGAAAGAGAAAGAGCATGAGTAGGGGGTGGGTGTAGGGGCAGAGGCAGAGGGAGAAGCAGGGAGCTCCATGCAGGGCTCGATCCCAGGACCCTGAGCTCATGACCTGAGCCCAAGGCAGACACTTCACTGACTGAACCAGCCAGGCCCCCGTAAATGGAAATACTCGATTTTTTAAAACATTCAACAAATATTTGTGACGTGCCTCTCCGTGCCAGGTGCTATTTTGGGCAGTGAATCTAGGCTCCTGTACCACATTATTCATAAATGTCCCGTTGTGTTAGTTACTTGGAGCGTGGCAGGAGGATGGCAGGGATCATAAGCAACTGTTTCCACGTCTGGTGAGGCCACATAAGGTAGGGTTCAAGAGCACAGGCTGGGTCTAAGACCCGGCTCCGTCATTTTCAAGCCGTGTGACCTGGTGCATGGGGCTTAACCTCTCCGTTCGGGGTGTTCTTATTTGTAAGATAGGGTTGTTGTAAGGACTGAATGAGTTTAAATAGGTAAAGCTCTTAGAAGAACAGAACTTGGCACATGGAAAGTATTTATAGTACTAAGTTCGCTGTTACTATTATAGCAGAAAAGTGCTGTGTTGGTGTTGGATGGTACTCTGATTGTGGAAAAAGCATCGGACTTCAAGGAAGAAGACTTGGCCAAGCCATTGAAAGCTCTGTTTCTCATCTGAAAAATGGGAAACATTATATTACCTCCCTGTTTAGCTCATAAGGATTTTATCAGGATCTGATAGATGTCAAAGCACTTTGAAAAGTGCAGTGTGCCTTTTCCATTGATGGTACTGGTGCTTTTATTTTATTTAAAAAAAATTATTTTAAAAAGATGTATTTATTTATTTGACAGAGAGAGGGAGAGAGCACAAGCAGGGGGAGCGGGAGGCAGACGGAGGGGGAGAAGCAGGCTTCCTGCTGAGCAGGGAGCCCAACATGGGGCTCAATCCCGGGACCCCAGGATCATGACCTGAGCTGACAGCAAACGATTAACTGACTGAGCTACTCATGTGTCCCTATTTTTTTTTAATTTAAAAAATTATTTATTTATTTATTTTTAGAGAGCCTGAGCAGGGGGTGGGGCGGGGGGGGGGAGAGAAAGAAGGAGGCTCCCTGCTGGGCGTGGAGCCTGACGCAGGATTCGATCTCACATCCCTGAGATCATGGCGTGAGCCGAAATCGAGAGTCGGACTGAGCCACCCCGACGCCCCAGTACTGGTGCTCTTATGGCAATCCCATCCAGATCTGTTTCGTTGGAGAGAGATGGTATTCTTCTTACAGATGAGCTTTCTATTAGGAGGAGGGGGTGGGGCTGAAAAGGCGGAAAGGCAGATCCTTTTTTCTGCTTTAAAGACAAATCTGAGCCCCTGTTATACTTCCTTTGCCTGAGGAAAGTTACCACGTGGTCCCTTATCCCCTTTAGTTAGAGCAGAGATCTGCCTCCTTATACCATCTGTCGTTTGCATCTGTCTGGGCTGTTAGACATGTCAGTGTCTTTCCAAAATTACTTTAAAGTAACCTTGATCATGGAATAAAGAGCAGGAGATTTATCTGCTAAATTATTTGCAGAATCAGTCGCTGCTGATAATGTGATTGCAAGGGAAGCCTGGCTGCAGAAGGAGTTTAGAGCCGAGGCCTGCATGACATTCAGACAAGTAGGAATTGGGTTACTATTTTTAAAATTCAGGACCCTGGTGTGAAAATGTCACTCACTCTGTATAGTTATTCTTGAGCTACCGTGGTAAAAATTTTTAACTCATGAGTCCAAAGGTAGTAGTGTTACATAGATAAAGAACATTCTAGAAGAGTCAGGAACACTTCAGAGGTTGAATTTACAGTGATTTAAAGTTTGAACTGTCTTGATACTATCCAACAGGGATGGTTGTCATCCTGGTTCACAGACCAGGGGACCAAGGTCTGTAGGACAGGGTGGAGCTCTCATTCCAGGGAACGGTTCAGCCACATGGAAATCATGCCAGCAGAGGAAGGGGTCAGCAGTCCTTCTTTTAGTTGAGGGATCAGCTCCAGCTCTCTCTGCCTCCTTCAACACTTCCCCATTAAAGGATGGAACAAAAATGCTTTTTCCCAGCTCTGGGGTCAAACAGAAATGAGTCCCTCTAGACTCCACTACTGTGTGATCTTGGCCAAAGACTTATCCTCTGCAAGCCTCAGCTCTCAGACAAGGACATGAATAGCACTTTCCTTTTAAGGTTGTTGTGCAGATTCAGTCACATGGTTCATGGAGACCAGTAGCCCAGTGCCTGGTGCTGACTAAGTGCTTAATAAACAGGAGCTATTCTTATTGTCATTTCCCCCCATATTCTGTCTTAGCAAAAGTGAATGGAGATTTTCTAACTGTAGTATCATGTTAGCACTAGGGTGTGTGGCCCTGAGAGTTGAGGCATCTTTGATATTTTACCTTTGGACACAATTGGTTGAACAGAGCCCCCAGCCGCTCAGACACCTGTCCTAGTTGGGGGAAACATAGCGAAAGCTAACTTGCTCTTCAGGCTGTGTGAAGGTCATGGACACCACCCATCCAACAGAAGATTTGAGGTCTCTAGAAGACCCCCAGGTTCACATGGTGCAGATGATTTGCGCCCCCATGTCCCATGGAAGCTCCAAAATTGATTTCCAGCAACCTCAGCCTAGAAGTTGACAGAGCTGGGAGGTGGCACCCTCCCTTCCTGGGAGGACTGGGTCTCCTCTTGGGGGGCCCTGTGTTTACACCTCTGTGGTCATGGCATGGGGGGCTGTCTCCCCAGACTGTGAGCAACTCTAGGGAAGGAATGGAATCTCATTAATTTTTGCAGCCCCCACTTCCAGCATTGGTTCTGATGCCTGGTATGATTTAGATGAACGTAGAGAACATGAGCAAGGGGAGGGGAGAAAGGCAGAGGGAGAGGGAGAAGCAGGCTCCCTGCTGAGCAGAGGCTCCATCCCAGGACCCTGGGATCATGACCTGAGCTGAAGGCAGACGCTTAAACAGCTGAGCCACCCAGGTGCCCCTAGATGAATGTATTTTAGATAATTGAATGAATCAACAAATCAGTAAATACTTTCTGGAAGGTCTGGGTGAAATGAGGTATTTATCACATGATTTGGCTGCATCAGGTCTGTAGTCACAATTGGTAAATTCCTGGGCTCAGGAGAGGCCTTTTGTATTTCTGGTTGCTGGCTTTGTGGGGCAGGGCCGGCTGGGTCTGTCTCGAGTCGGGTGGGGGAGCAGCATCCCCTGAGGGGTGGGAGATTTCTAGCAACGAGGAGCAGGCAGCCACAGGAGCCCTGGAAAGTCTGGAGGAGCTCTTCTTGCCTGTCTCCTGGTGCCCCACCTCCACCACCTCCCTCAAGGACAGGACTGGGGCTCACGGAGCTCGGTTTCTCCCAAGACCCCAACAAGCCGTGTGCCTAGGTCTGACCTGTAACCGCTGGAGGAAGGGGAAGCTGTTTCTAATTCACATGATGGTGCTGTCTGCTTAGAGGCCACACAACTGCCCGGAGCAGCGTCACCCTCCAGGTTTCTCGAAGGCACCCCCCAGGCTGGGGGCTGCCCCACCCTGTGGATCTGGATCATTGGCCAGGTTTAAGCAAGGTGAAAAGAAATGAGGCCTTGTGCTAACCGTCCTCAAAGGTGTGTTCCATGGAACACTAGCTCGAGGAGGTGGTAACAGGTGGCAGGTGAACAAAAGGATCCTGTGGTCGAGAAACGTTGGGAAAAGGAGTTAGAGTTCAATGTCATTTGACCACGAAACTTCTCAGACCTTTTTATAGACTAATGTGCACTGTGACTTTCTAAAAAAGGGCTAGATAACCAGCGCTTCCTAAACTTAGCTGACATAGAACACTTTGTCTCCTTAAAGCTGCTCTCATCAGTTATGGAATGTACTTTTTTGGGTTGCAAGTGACGGAAATCCAACTTGTACCAGCAAAGGCAAACAGGGACTCAAGATCTCACGTAATAGGTTGGAGAGGGCAGAAGAGGATGGACCCCAGGACCAGGTGGAACCAAGGCTTCCACACCACCGGGACCCCTCCCCCTGTGCCCTCTGTCCCTCACCTGGGCTTCTCTCTGCGTGCTGGCACTAGTGTCTCTTTTGCAGGCTGCAAATAGGCTGTTGGTAATGCTTGCATTCTTACTCTACAGAACCCACACCAGATTCCTGCCCCTCTCGGTCTTTGGGGAGTCTTGTGTATACCCCAGTGGGCAGGGCTGTGGGGCCCTGTGAAGGAGCACTGCTGGGAAGATGGGCTGAAAGGCAACCACTGCTTTGGGAAACACTCCTTGGGGTTATAAAAGCCCTTTTGCCCTTTCTGACATGTATACTACACTTAAATGAGCTTTACTTGTTTATTTAAGATTTTATTTATTTGACACAGAGAGAGCACGCGCACGAGAGAGCACAAGCAGGGGAGCAGCAGGCAGAGGGAGAAGCTGAGCAGGGAGCCCGATGTGGGCCGTGATCCCAGGACTCTGGGATCATCACCTGAGCCAAAGGCAGATGCTTAACCAACTGAGCCACCCAGGCGTCCCATTAGATGAGCATTATTTCAATTGAGTTTTTAAACCTCTCATCTCTTTCTGTCCCGCAATTTGAAGTTTTGACTGTCCTTTATATTTTTGGATCCTGGTTTTAAATACTGCTTACCCAGCAGATGAACTTACTGTGGGATTGAAGGAAAAGTGACTACCTCTCAGAGTGGTTAGGGCCTCGGACAGGTGGCCCCAAGTTTCCAAGAGCTCATCATTTTCTTTGTGCAGCGATTCCCCTGCCCCCCCCACCGCCGCCCGGGTTTCTGGCTGAATTCTGGTGCGCAGGCCCATGGGGGAGTGAGGAGGAAAATGTCTTTCATCTAGGTGGCCCCACAAGCAAGTCAGACACTTGAAGATCTTAGAGCAGATATCCTCCCTTTCCCGAGGAGCAGATGACCTGCCCCCCCCCCCCCCCCGCCCAGCGTATGGTAGGTGTCCCCAGTCTTGGTTTTTGACTAAAGCCATCGTCCTACTCAGCTGGCTTCTTGTGTGTCACTGCGTGTCTCCTCCCTCAGAGCCGAGCAGGGGCCATGCTTGCTCGGCTCACCGTGTTCCTCCGAGAGCGGCTCATGCAGGCCCACAGGCTCCGCTCAGTCGGACGGTAAAGCAAATGAACAGCCTGACACTTGACGATGCGGCCAGTGGCCCCTTGAGAAGTGCTTCCGTGTCTTCAGACACTCCTATTTGATTTCTTCTCCAATTTCTCTTTCTTCTGGCTCAGAGAACTTCGTCAGCTCAGAGTCCAGGGTCTGTACAACCACCTGGGAACAGCCAGAATATAAGAAGGAACCTGGAGGAGAAGTCTGGAAGTACTGGGCATGGAGACTTGCACAGGTAAGAGCCAGGGTCGGAGGACTGGCCCGGCCCGACGCGTGGCCGGCTCACTGCCTGCTTAGCATTTGCTTTGCTCCATTTGCTTTGGAAAATTTACTGTAAAGTCCATGACATGGCCCTCAGTGGTGATACGGTCAAAGCAGTGGCTCATAGACTGCTTTGTGATTGCCTCGACCTGCATGATCAGAGAATTAATGTCGTTCTGCCTGATGAAACTAGCAATTACGGCCTTCCTCCCATTCCAGCAATACTCTGGGTGGTTTATCTACATTATCAGAACTTAAATAAAAAGATCAAGGCTACCAAAGGACATATCAGGGGTGTCTCATGTGTGGCGAGTTGGGGTCTGTATTCCAGCCTGGTAGCCAATGAGGGCACTGGATGATGACACAGGATTCAAAAACTATTACTACAGTGACAGGTACCCTGAGTCCCAGGGAGGCTGGTGGATGAATTCTGGAAATTAAGAAGGCCACACTGGTGCAGTGGCATGAGGCCAGTGCGTGTGTGGCCCATCGGTCAGTGGTTCCTCATGGTGACCCCCAGGATGTCCTGATTTCCCTGCTGTGGCTTTTGGGAAGAAGTCCAATAGATTCCTCCCATGCAGTGTTTGGCACCCATAGTTTTGGGGGCGTTCCCAAACAGAGGGCCAGCAGATGTGAACGTTCAGTCCCCAGAACAGACTCGGGACAAGAACACTGGAGGCAGTTCGTACTTGTCCGAGGGTTCGGTGCATGATCCGGTTGGAAGAACCCTCCTGGGGTTCCGGGAAGCTACAACTACAGGTCTTAAGGGAATAAATCAACAGGAGCTCCAAGGAACGAAAATGAAAAATTGAAAGGTAGACCCCCCCCCATCATAGACAATAGATAATGAATTTTTAGGTCATGAATGCTTTGTAGTATCGCTTTACCTAAGAGTTTAAGCAACATTTCTGTGTTTGAGCTTTAAACTCTGGAGGGTCACGGGTAAGTAAGAGCGACCCCTGGTGGCAGGAATTTCCACGCCTGGCTGGTATTATTTTCTGGGTGTTCCGTCCGGGGTTTCCAAAAGAGGTACTTCGAACCTCTTAGCCTGAACATTGGATTTCCTTAGGGAAGTGGTGCGGCAGAGTGTCCTTTTTTTGCTGAGGGAATCATAGAATATGCCTTGAACGACACCTTTGATCCCTGTTTTCTGCAAAAAGGAGGCCTCCCTTGCCTCTTAGACCCCCCGCCCCCCACCGTGGCTGTTCCTCTTTCTTGAACTTTTTGTCAGGATAAATGGACAGAGGTTTTAATATTTGGCTCTGATGAGACCAGATGACCCGTCTATATTGACTCTGGGTGATCACGGAACTAATGGATAGATTCCTCTTTTCTGGAATTCTGCAAAGGAAATCCCTGCTGGCCAAGACCCGAGGTACAGCACTCCCCTCCCCCATGGAGGTTCTGGGATCTCTCAGGAGGCTTGGGAAGTATCTGGGGCCTGGGTCACAGCTAGACTGAAGAATAACAGCAGCTCGAAGGGCTTTTGCTTCTTGTTCCTCAGCTTTAGTCAGTTATTATTTTTCCCTTGAGGAAGAATTGCTTCTCATTGCCAAGCGAATTGAGCAGGAAGGAGGTGCCTTCTAAGAGCACGCCTAAAGGAGCAGCTGCCTGTTCACAGTTAGAAACTTGAATTCTGCTCTCTAAAGGCGTGAATGTCGGTGCAGGGCTCTGGACTAACTGACTCACAAACTGTCAAGAGGTGAGCGGGCTTCTGGAGTCAGGCCGCGGGGAGAACGAGAGGGCAAGTGCTGGCTCCGGGGGCTGTTCCCGTGACCCACACTGCCCTCGGCAGCCACCATAGCGATCATGATAAATGTAAGGTTCAGTTTGCACGTGGGGACCAGACACCATGCCGAAGGCTCTAGGCACACAGAATGCACTTTTATTTTCTTTCAATCAATTCATTTCCAATTCCAAGTCCTTGCTCTGCCAGGCCGGTGGGAAGGCCCATGTTGGCCGTCCTTGGAAGTCCCCTCTCTCCACCTGGTGTATTGATGCCATCGTGTGTCCCCTCACCACTGCAGTGCCCGCTGGTCCAGACTACACTGTCCCTCAGGCCCTAAGACCCCACTGCTTTCAGGACACTCCTGGCACCGGGGAATCTTTGATGAGGCTGGGAGCCCCGTGGCCATTCCCTTCAGTGCTCTGTGCCTGTCCCCAGTGAGCCTGAGGACGCGGTCAGGAAGCAGGGAGGGACTCTCAGACATTTGTCATTTTCTAAGACATGGCCTCTAGTGATCCACAAAATGCATTTGCCTCTCCCTTTGCCACATCAGACAGTTAGCCTTCTCTTCACAGGATGTGTTATAGATTTTTGCAAAAGATTGAAGAAGCCATTGACCTCGTTCTGCGTTTTCTCCTTGGAAAAACTCCAGAGAGAAATCACAGAAAGGCTTGCAGGGGCTCCTGCTGGACCTGGAGACAAGGGCAGGATGTGGGGAGAAAGGCCTACAAATGACCCTCTGCACAGCGTTCTCTCCATTGTACAGATGGGGACACTGAGGCTTGGAGCCCTATGTCATCTATGCTTAAGTGGTAGAAAGTCCATTGTTTCTGCCTTGAGGGTCTTCTTCCCTCTGAATCACTCAAGGATGGGGTTCCTAGATCCCCAAGGGGGTTCAGTTTTCTACCCAAATGAGTCCCATCAATTCAGCTGCCTTGCTTTCCCACTGCCACATGGTGTCGCTGTTGGAACTTAGCCCTGCATTGTCAAACCCTGGCAGAGGCTGGGAGGCACCTTCCTGATGCCCATCCCTGCCCAGGTCCCTGGCTCCTGAGGGAGGATGACCCCGCACTCCTAGGACAAAGCCGGGTTGTCCCTTTTACTGCTCAGCAATGTCCATTCCCAAGCACGGCTGCCCTGGCTACCCACGTCCAGTTCCAGGTCCCCCGCCCACCATCTCATGAGCCTTCTTCTCCTGCCTTGGGTACCAACAGCCAGGGATGGCAGCCCTTTCTTTTTTAAACCCTCAAAACACAATGAATCTCATCTGACAACCTTTCCCCAGATGGTAGAGCTGTTCAGTTGCACCAGAGGAAATGACCGTTTCGTAGGGAAAAGTTGTCACATTGTGGCCATTTCCTGCGCTTTAACGCCCTACCTGCCCTTTCTTCCGTTGAAGGCCGCGGGTGATAGTTCAAAGATGACTGACTTTCCTCAGGGAGCAACCTACACGAGTCCTCAGTGAATTTCTGGCGCCTCTGTCACTGACGAAGGCCTGGAAGACTCCTTAAGCTCGGAGTCTTAACCATGATCCACTGGTTCTTAAACGTGAGCCGATATCAGGGTCACCCGCCAGGCTGGTTAAAACACAGGTCGCTGGGTCTCTTTCCCGGACATTCTGAGGCAGTAAGTGTGGGGCAAGGCCCAAGAATGAGCATTCCTAACCAGTTCCCAGGCGCTGCTGCTGCTGCTGGTGGTCCAGACCCACTGCTTTATGCCCGCAGCTGTGTCCTGCCACAGGCTGGGTGCTGCTGGGGTTCTCCGAGGATGGGGGTGGGGGATCTTGAACTAAAGGGGACAGCTCGAGAGGCCATTCGGGTGGGAGTAGAATTCCTGAATGGGACCTCTCTGTGGCTGAGCAGGAAGCGAGCCCAGACTGCTGGCCAGTGTTCACTAAAAACAAGGCCCAAGAGGTGAGGTCAGAGGGAGGAGACTTTGGAGGTCAGGTGAGGGGTTGAGACTTTATCCTGCAGGTAGCGGGAAGCTGGAGAAGTGCTTTGTGGTTTGTCTGTTTACATTTATATAAAGATATATGCAGGTGGGGAAAGAGTTCAGAAGATGAATTTAGAGGCTTGGACTGGTGCATGGGAGGGAGAGGCCAGAAGGGAGGTAAGGAGTGCCCCTGTGGTAGAGGAAACCATCCCAAGGCAGAACCCACAGAACCTGGTGATGGCCTGGGTGTGGGCAGAGGAGGGGGGTCAAAGAAGATGCTAAGTTTCCTGAGCAAGAACCCACAGAAGGATCCAGCATCAGAAACAAGGACCTCTAAAGTGAGAGGTCCCCTATAGGGAAACTGTGATCAATTTTAGACACACTGGAAGGAAGACCAGACGAGTCTCCTGGGAACCCTGCCGGCCTGGCCTTTATTTAAGCAGGTCCCTGGCCTGGGGAGGGGCGACAGTGTAATGGAGTAGTAACGGAGCCTCGTGGCCCCCAGTCCTCCGATAGCCTCATGGTGGTTCGGCTTATTCACAAGTTATTCGCAGGTGGGTCTGCTCACCCCAGTGCTCTTGTTTTCCTGACTTCAAAACCGGTCAGGGTTGGGGTGAAGGAGAGTAAATGAAATCATGTGGGGTGCTGGTTCCCAGGGTCCCCAGATCATACGGGTTACTGGGGTGTTTGTAAAATCTGTAAATTCCTAGGGCCTCCCTAGTCCTTCTGAATCAAAGTCACTAGGTTAGGAATCTGTGTTTTTAATAAGCGTCCTGGGTGATTCTTACGGTGGAGGGATTTCTGAAATATTGACCAATTGCCAGCTCTAGCTCGTACCCATTAGAAATGCCCCATTTCCCGACCTCGCCCCTGAAGAGTCTGACATAGTAGGTTTGGGGTGAGGCTGAAAAATCTGTTTTTTCTTTTTTAAGATTTTATTTATTTGTGTGAAAGAGAGAGAGCATGAGCGTGAGGGGCAGAGGGAGAGGGAGAGAGAAGCTCAAGCAGACTCCATGCTGAGCACAGAGCCTGATGTGGGGCTCGATCCCACAACCCTGAGATCATGACCTGAGCCGAAATCAAGAGTCGGACGCTCAACCAACTGCACCACCCAGGCACCCCTGATTTGTGTTTTGATGGGATCTCTGTGGTTGCTGTATAGAGAATGTCAGGGGGCGAGACTGGAGGCCAGAAGGTCAGAGGGGAAACCGTGCAGGTCGTGGCAGGGTCCAGTGTGCCTGGAGCGAGGCAAGGATCTCAACTGTCTACTCATTATCGCCCTCCCTCCCGCTACAGCAATCTTCCTAGACATTTTATTTCTAATTGCCCTTCCGTTCCCAGGAAATTTCCATACCATAGGTGTATTGTGTATGTACTGTGGTCTTTGGATGACATGTTGGACCAGATAGTACTTTGTCATTACACTGTAATATCTAAGATATTTCTCCCCCTCCCAAGTGTCGACTTTCGCCCCTCTGGGGCTGGTACTGGCCCACTGAGCACACAGCACTGAGGTGATTACACTGAAGGTGGAGAAACAAACACAGCTTTGATATTTTGGATATTTTGGAGCTGAGAGATGCCAGGACTTGCAGATGGATCGGATTTGGGAGGAGGGAGAGAACGGTTAAGGAAGATTCCTGAAGCTCTGGCTTGAGCCATTGGGTGGTGAGGACCATTTGGTGAGAGGTGGAAAAGTGGCAGAATCAGGCATATTGGCTGAGTCTCACAGTCACAGACCCAGTGTCCAGGAGGGAATCCTGTTGTCACCAGGTGAAGCTGGCAAGATAATGTGCCAACTGTCACAGCCCTGGATTCACTGGGGGCACACAGGACAGCCCTCCATCTTTGGGAAGAAAGCTGGGCCCTCTCGTGTTTCAGGGACAGCTCACTTCCTGCTCCACGCTCAGCACTTTAAACACCTGAACATATGTCATCCTTTTGAGGGAAGTGGGGCAGATTCCTTATTCTATTTAGCAAACGTGGGTCCGCTGCTCACCTCAGGCCAAGCTCTGAGCTTGAGGCCAGAGATAAAAAAGACAAACCAGTCATGTCGGTCCCGTGCACGTCAACAAATCATTCTAGAAAACTCAGTGCTGAATGCAGGCTCTATGGGAGCACGGGGGCAGGAGAGAGGGCCTCGCTCTGCTGAGGGAAGGGAGAGTGTGCTCCAGAGGGACTAGCCTTGACATTGGGTCTTCAAAACCAAATAGAAATAGGGATTTGTGGGGAAAAGAGACAGTTCCAGGCAGAGGGCACAGCTGTCATCATTACAGAGATAGAGGAAACAGAATTTAGGAAGGACTAGACTTACCAGGCTCTTTTATTTTTTTTAAGATTTTATTTATTTATTTGAGAGAGAGTGAGAACAGGAGCGAGGGGCTGAGGGAGAGGGAAAAGGAGAAGCAGATTCCCGGCTGAGCAGGGAGCCTGATGTGGGGCTTGATCCCAGGACCCTGGGATCATGACCTGAACCAAAGGCAGGTGCTCAACCCACTGAGCCACCCAGGTGCCCCTTACCAGGCTCTTATGTAGAGAATTCCAGAACTTCTTTAAGTCTGGGAAAGGGGATGGAGCATTTTCATTAAGCTCAACCTCTTGGCTTTTTCAAATAAGCAAACTTACTTAACATGGAAAGCCTCGGCATTTGGGTAGAGCAGCGTAGGGAACGGTAGAAAGATGGTTTGAAACATGGAATAGTGGACTTGAGATGC
Organism: Ailuropoda melanoleuca; assembly: GCF_002007445.2. Taxonomy (NCBI): domain Eukaryota; kingdom Metazoa; phylum Chordata; class Mammalia; order Carnivora; family Ursidae; genus Ailuropoda; species Ailuropoda melanoleuca. The sequence continues at coordinate 120,339,500 of NC_048223.1, forward strand.
TGGGCGAGGATGTTCCTTGAGCCTTGCCTGTCACGGAGTCGCCTGCATGCGGGGCACGGGACCCAGGGCTGAAACTCACACCTCACCCCACTGCTCAGTGTGGATGCCTGCAGATGCCTGGAAGGCCACGAGGAAGCCGGGGATCGGGGAGGTGAAGAAATGCGCCCCCACACAGGCAAAGTGTGGCCTGGTGGGGACTGGAATCCAGCTGGGTTCGGTGCTGCCCGGAAGCCTGGGCGCAGAGCCATTCTGCTGAGCTCTCACGGGTGTCTGAAAACATTTGTGTTGTATGGGCTCCATAATTAGAAAGCCAACCCCCGTCTGACCTTAAAACTTAATTTCCCTATAAACAAGGTCCATTCTCAGACCCAGAAAAAAGAAAAATCAAAAAGGTCTGTTTTAGGAGCAGCGGCTGGGGCCAGCTCTTAATGAACGAGCCCCACGTCTCCTATGCGGTGGTAATCTATCTGTGCCTTCCAAACAGACGTTTGCAAAATCCCAGATCTACTCAGGAGCCCCTGCCAAGGCAGGGTGTGTCAGGCAGAGCCGGGGGCAGCCTCCGCCCGGCCAGTCCTGCTTCTGACTCATTATTTATCTCGGGCAGGAAGTAAACACAGAACAGGGGGGTAGTGAGCTCCCCAACTTGTGACACAGGCTGAAAAAGAAGGTCATGCGCTGAATTAGGTGTGTGTCTGCTTTCTGCTCATCTGGTTTCAACAGAGCATTTAAAGAGGAGAGGAGGAGGATTTTTCCATCCTGAGATAATATCCCACTTATTGTAACAATTTGGAAAATACAGAGAAGTGAAAAGTGAGGGGGAAAAAAAATCACCAATGCGCTCACCAACTATAGACAGCTGCCCTTAAAATCTTAGTGTTTCCCTCCTGCTTTTCTCATTTTTTGAGTTCTTAATTGATTGTGATAGCTATGTGTGTATATACATATTTATTTTATATATTTAAACATTTAAATATATTCAAGCAACATATTTATTAACATACATGTTTATATATATTTGAATATTTAAACAACATATTAATATAAATATATGTGGTACATTTAAATAATTCATATACTATGTTTTAGAGCACTTTTAGGTTTACAGAAAAATTGAGCGGTACAGAGAATTCTTATATATCCCGCTTCCCCCTATACAGCTTGCCCTATTATTTTTTTTAAGTAGCCTCCCTGCCCAGCATGGAACCCAATGGAGGACTTGAACTCACAAGCTTGAGATCAAGACCTAAGCTGAGATCATGAGTCAGAGGCTTAATAGGGCAACCCCGGTTTGCCCTATTATTAGCATTTTGCATTAGTTTGGTACATTTGTTATAGTCAATGAACCAGTATTGATACATTATTATTAACTAAAACCTGCAGTTTACATTAAGTGTTACTCTTGTGTTGTGCATACAGTCTGTGGGTTTGGCAAATGCATAACGCCATGTACCCACCATTGCAACATCTTACGGAATAGTTTCAGTGACTTAAAAAATCTCCTGTTTCCACCTATTCATTCCTCCTCTCTCCCTCCCCTACTGGCCGCTGGTAAGGACTGATCTTTTTACTGTCTCTATAGTTTTGTTTTTTTCAATTACCTCTTTTTGATTGGTATAAGATGCATTCTGTAAGAATATGAAGCTGAGAGCTTGACAAGTGTTTACACTCCTAGACACCTGTGTAATCAAGCCCTGCTTTATAGCTAGATTATTCCTGTCGCCCCAGAACATTCTCTCCTGTCACTTCCCAGTCAATACCTTGCTCAAGAAACACAACTGTTCTGACTTCTACTGCCATGAATTAGTTTTGCCAGGTCTTGAACTTCACATGAAGGGGGATTAAACAGCATATGTACTTTGGTGTCTGGCTTCTTTTATACACAGCTGCTTGTTGGTTTTTTAAATGATTTTTTATTGTGGTAAAAAAATACATAGCATAAAATTTACTATCTTAACCAATTCTGAGTACAGTTCAATGTTGTGCAAATGTTTCTATGGTTTCTTTTTCTTTTTTTCTTTTTTTTTTTTTTTTGGAGGGGGGGGGNGAGAGAGAGGAGGGTAGGCAGGGGCAGAGAGAAAATCCAGCAGGCTGCACGTGGAGCTCCATCTCACGACCCTGAGATCATGACCTGAGCCGAAATCAGGAGTCAGACACTAAACTGACTGAGCCACCCAGGCGCCCCTGTTTCTATAGTTTCTTAAGGTAGAAGCTGAGGTCATTGATTTGAGACCTTTTTTCCCCCTTAATACAGGTGTTTTAGTGCATTTGAAAGTCTAAGTCTTGCTTTAACTACATGTGACATTTCGATATTTGTGTTTTCATTTGGTTCAAATACTTTCTAATTTCCCTTTTAATTTCTTCTTTGACTCATGGGCTATTAGAAGTGTATTATTTAATATCCAAATACTTGGGGGATTTTCCAGATATGTTTCTTTTTTTTTTATTTTTTTTTATTTTTTATTTTTTTTAAAGATTTTATTTATTTATTTGACAGAGATAGAGACAGCCAGCGAGAGAGGGAACACAAGCAGGGGGAGTGGGAGAGGAAGAAGCAGGCTCATAGCGGAGGAGCCTGATGTGGGGCTCGAACCCATAACGCTGGGATCACGCCCTGAGCCGAAGGCAGGCGCTTAACCGCTGTGCCACCCAGGCGCCCCTCTTTTTTTTTTTTTTTTTAAAGATTTACTTATTTATTTTAATGAGAAAGAGAGAGAGCGTTTGTACATGCACACGAGTCGGGAGGGGCAGAGGGAGAGAATATCAAGCAGACTTCCCACTGAGCGTGACTTCCCACCACACACTGATCCCCACATGTGGCTCCATCCCATGACCAATGAGATCATGACCTGAGCCGAAACAAAAGTCGTATGCTTAACCGAACAAGCCACCCAGGCATCCCCAGTTATCTTTTGTTACTAATTTTTAATTTAATTCCATTGCAGCCAGATGATACACTTTGAATAATTTGAATGTTTTAAAATTTATTGTGGGGGGGGGAGGATAAGATGGCAGAGGAGTAGGGGACCCCTTTTTCAGCCGGGCCCCTGAGTTGAGCTGGGTAGGTACCAGACCAGCAGGAACATCCACAGAATCAGCCTGAGACGCAGGAAGATACATCTGGATCTCTACAAATGAACATCTCCAGCGCTGAGTATCGAGGTACGAAGTGGGGAGCCGTGAAACTGCGCACAGATATCGGAAGCTAAACAGAAGGGGGAGGGAGCCGCCGTGTCAGGGCGCCGGGAGGCGGTAGCCACCTGCACGGGGGAGCGGACAGACCACGGACCCGCACGCTTGAGACAGCAGGCTGAGAATGGGAGCTCCGGGAGCGCGCGCGGGGCGGCTGGTGGGCCACCTGCACAGGGGAGCAGGCGGACTCGCGGTCAGCACCCGCGAGACACCAGACTGAGACGGGGAGC